>NC_058134.1:90352929-90378194 GCF_016433145.1 Gracilinanus agilis | reverse complement strand
GAGGAGGAGGAGGAGGAGGAGGAGGAGGAGGAGGAGGAGGAGGAGGAGGAGGAGGAGGAGGAGGAGAAGAAGAAGAAGAAGAAGAAGAAGAAGAAGAAGAAGAAGAAAGAAGAAGAAAGTGTTGAGGGGTTAGTAGCCCAATTTATACTCCTTTCCCAACTGCCAGATTGGCACATGCCCAAGACTGCCTTGCCAGGTCCTGTGTTCTAAAGGGCCAAACTGCTTTTTGCACGCACAGAAAATGGCTATTTCTATACATTACAAAAGTAATAATTTCTTGTCATGGAGATTAAGAAATACTTCCAAGAACACATAGAAAACATTAAAATGAATCAGAGTGATACCCTGCCACAAACTTCAGGAAGAAAAGGAAGGGGGCAAAGACATTCCCTAGAGAGAGGTAATAAGTTGCTTTCTTAAAACATAATCAGAAAACTTGGGTATCTACTAAGGTTGTTCTCCTCAGGTGTTGGTCATGTCTGAAACAGCATCCCAGGATAAAAGGTAAAGGATAAAAAGACGTGTTTTTGACTTCCCATTATGGAACTTAAAATGCTTTTTCCAAGATAAACAATATGATATGAGGTCATTAATTGCAGTTTAATTCTAAATATTATACTCCAGGAACATCGCTGATTCAACTGATTTTATTCATTGTTGATTTTGTGGTCCATCCTGATAATTCAATCACCATATCTAACAGGCTTCTGTGGGAAAGCATGTGCCAAATTCTACACAACTAAACTAAAAATGAGCTTTGAGAACATGTGTGAGTTGTGGTTTCTGAATTAATGCAATGAGTTCAGGGCATGCAACAGTGTATTCAACTAGTGATGCTTTAATAACAAGGGTAAAATGCTAATGGCAGTTTTCTGAGTACTTGACAATGCTAGTAGTCAGTCACTTATAGTCCCTTGTGAAAACAAAGTACAACATTTGTTGAACGGATTCCATTGTCTTTGGCCTGACTTTTGGTGTCACACTTTTATAGGTCTCTCCCAGGCCCCGTATTCTCTCCAAATCCAGCCGCAGATATTTTCTAGCTGTGTAACCTTGAATAAGTCACTTAACCTTTTATCTGCCTCCATTTCTTCAACTATATAATGGCACTTACCTCCAAGGGCTGTTGTGAGGAAAAAATGAGATAACATTTTTTTAAAGAGCTTGGCACATTTCCTGGCACATAATAGGTGCTTAAAATAAATGCTTGATTCCTTTCTTCTCTTATATCCAGACTCTGGACATGTTGGTTTCTTCCCAAATATTGTCTTTTACCAGCAGAGGCAATAGGCTGCTTAGAATCCTCTTTTTCTGATAAGTGGTATAAGACTAAATCTGAAAACAGAACCAGGAAATCAATTTACACAATGACAACAATTATATGGGTGAAAATAATTCAATCCAACATGCATTTATTAAAATGCTTAGAAACTGTGACAAAAACAGCAGTCCTTGCCCTCAAGGAACTTACACTCTCCTAGAAATCACACTGAAAGGCATATGAACTATGATAATTGTATGAATCAATCTTGGTTCCAAAGGGCAGCGATGAAATCTAAGTTACTTGAATAGAGAGGTGACATGGTCGCCTGTATTTTAGGAAGGTCATCTTGACAACTGAGTAAAGGATGCATTGATGTGAGAAGAGACTTGAGGTAGGAAGACTCTCATCTAAGTAAACAGTTAGGGAAAGGGGAAATGTGAGTATGGAATGTTTCCAGCACTGTCAAAAGTAATCATTGTATTATTGGGTTTTGCTTACTTATGTTTCCCTTTTTTACAAGGAAAGATTCTATACAAAAATGGCATATTAGGAATTATTTGTTTTATAAAAATTAAAGGAATTAATAAAACTTTTAGCCATCTGGCTTTAGCTCATCAAGTTTTGATTATTTTAGCAATAGTCTCCAGACTGGTCTTCCTGTCTCAAGTCTCTTCTCACATCAATGCATCCTCTATTCAGTTGTCAAGATGACCTTCCTAAAAAATACAGATGACCATATCACCTCCCTATTCAAATAACTCTAGTGGTTTTCTATTACATCCAGGATGAAATAAAAAACATCTTGTTCATCACTTAAAGATTATCCCAACCTTGCTACCTTTCCATTTTCCCCTTTTCTCCTGTCCATCTATTTTATAATCTAGCAATATAAATCTTCTTGCTGTTTTTCTAACATGACACTCTATTTCTTGATACCACTATGCTTTTTTTTTACAGGTTGTTTCCAATGTCTGGAATGCTCTCCTTCCTTATTTCTGCTAATGGTTTCTTTGACTTCCTTCTAGACTCAGATCAGATCACACTTTCCGCAAGACACTTTGCCAGGGTCTTCTCTAGAGATTACATCCATCTACTTTGTATTTATTTAGTATGTACATAGTTGTTTATGTGTTGTTTCCCCCATTAGAATGTAAGCTCCTTGAGGATAGGGACTGTGTTTTGGCCTTTAGTATTTCTATTGCTCAACACAGTGCCCTGAATGTAGTGTTTAATAAATAAGTGTTAACCAAAATAAATTTTTTTAAAAAACCAATTGAATGTAAAAAATAAATCAGACCACATGCTTAGACTTCCTCAAAGCACTCAAATCCAGAGTTTGTACCTAATCTCTATAGCTATCAAAAAAGCAGAAAACTCCTGCCTCCCAAGCCTTCTCAAATACTCAAATCTCAAATACACATTCTCTAGGCTCCATACACAGATTTAAGTTCAAAAAGGGTAGTCTAGAGTTACATCTATCACATTTTTTCGCTCAGGATCCCATTAACTTCTAGTAATTATAAGTCCAATCCACCAAAAGAGTTTTTGTTCAGATGGGTTATATCTATTGACATTTACTATGTTATACATTTTTTTTAAATCTTAGTATTTGGTTTTGACCTTATAGACCACCTAAAAAGGTCTCAGGAACTTCCTGAAGTCCCCAGACCCCACTTTGAGAGCTGCTATGTTAGAGCTTCTCAAAACTCAAGCTCCCCTGTGGCCACAACACTCATATCTACACTCATATCTAGTTATTCTTCCTCCCTCACTGACTCCCCCACACCTTTCCCAAAGTCATCTTATTAATATCACACTCTCTCTCACTGTATATTTACTCATTTAATAGCCACAATGCAAATACTCCCAGGGCTCCAAATATCACTAAAAGGAACACCAACCTCCAAAGAGTTTACCAATGCCATGGAGAATAATCAAAGATTGTGGTCTCCTCTATGAATCCTGAAATTTTCTCATCTGTGTATATATGTATGTATATCTGTCTGTCCATCTGCATTGTCCTCCCACTCTATTCTGTGTGTTTTGAAATGACTCTAAACTCTGGAAGATTATATCTCCCAGGACTCTCTACCTCAGCTTCCTTAGACACATCCCACTTCCTTTGTGGGAGGTGTCTGAGAAAGTATAAAAAGAAGAGAGAGTGCGTGTTTTGGTGCCTTTTTCCCTGAGAACTTTTTTTTTCCTGGAGGGCCTTTTTCCTCCAGGGAGCTTTTTTGCCCCAGAGAGCTTTGGTCCCAGCTAGCTGATGGAGATCTGGTTTTCCCTGGCTTTCCCAAAACCTTTCTTTTCCTAAACCCTAAAATAAACCCAGTTAAATATCCCTGAAGTCTAGCCTGATTTTGTTCTGCTCCCTATCCCACCTCTAAAGGGCTCAGGTTAATTTCCCTACCAGGGTTGGGGACTACCCTGGCTTCCTTCCCTTCCTTTTCCTTCTTTCTCCCAATCTTCCTTCTTTTACTCACAACAACTCCCCCAGCACACACAAACCCTAATTCTCAGCAATAACACCAGGGCTGCCAAAATATTGCCTGCCCTTTGGCTAAATGAATTATCTCCTGAAATGTAGGACAGTTCTTCGAGTCAGAAGACCTAGGTTCAAGTTCTGGCTCTTGAACTCACTGAGCTATGCCACTCTGGCCATTAGGATGATAATCTTTGTAATATCCATCCTATAAAGACAGTGTAGTATGGTGGATTAGTGAGCTGGTGTCTAAGTCAGAAAGACCTCAGACAAGTCATTTAACCTCTTAAGAGTTCTAGGCAACTAGAATTAGAAAAGAAGAGGCTGATCTGCGTTGCTAGAAGAAATTTCCTCTTCTGGGAGCCCTCTCTTCAAATGAAATGACAGGTTCAATCTCTACTTCCCATCTAGGTAATTCTTGAGATTGTAAGGAAAACTCTTGGGAAACTTTAACTTGTTATATAAATGTGAGCTATTAGGTTTCCGTGTGCTCTGAACAGCCTCTCCCTTTTCATCCAACTCCTTTTCCACTCCTTCAAATGCCTCCTCTCTACTTAGAAGTCTATACTAAGTGAATTTTTTTAAGTACAAACAAGAATCTAGCAATTTCTAGGATGCTATATTCCTCTCTGTCTCTATCTCTCTGTCTCTCTGTCTTTCTATCTTTCTCTCTGTGTCTCTGTGTGTGTGTGTCTCTCTCTCTGTCCTTTCTCCTTAATTTATTCTTACCTCCTTACCACCACCCCACTAATATTTCCCTGTGTTTATATTTTGTCTGGAATTCTACTTTAGATTGTGAAAAATACCTTACACTCCATACACTGGAAATTTGGAATAAAGGATGAAATTAGGGAAAACATAGTAAAAGTAAGCGTCAAAATTAGTCTGAAGACAACTGGCATGCTAGGTGTGCATGTTATGACATCGCCTTCTACATTCAGAGTTGACCCTGCTAAAGACACTGCTTTCTGCTGTTGAGAATCTGGTCAAGCTGCCAGCCAATGGAATCACTTGGGGCAAAGCTGTGACCTTGACCTTTCCCAAACCCAATCAACTTTTCTCTTGTCCATGGCCATTGGCCTGGGTATCAGCCATGTAGACAATCTTCCTAATAGTCAGCACATGCAATAACTTACAAAGGAAATGGAGCAAGAGAAAGTAAATGTCTCAAAGGAAACCTATCTTCACTTTTGGAAACACAAATTCAGATATTCATGGTCTCTCAATGGTGGGTCAGTACATTCTCTCAACTTAAAATGGAGAAAGGTAGAAATTCTATCGCCAATCTGGTTTCCACACACATCTTGCCAAGGAAATAATTTCTACATACATAATATGTTATTAGACTGTGAGCTCCTTTAGAGCAAGGGCTGTCTTTTACATTTCTTTTTATTTATAGAACTTAACACAATGAAGAGTACATAGTAAGTGCTTAATAAATGTTTATCAATAACTTAGTATACTTTGGGTAACTGTGATTTATCAGGGAATTTAGCTTCTCTGGGCTTCAATTTCTTTATAATATTTTATATATACATATAAATATATAATATATTTTTAATAATTTTATAATACTGTAATTTCTTTATTATAATATTTCACACTTCAATAATGCTTTTAATTTTACAAAGTATACTCCCCACAGCCTTATGGGGCTGGATATTGCAAGTCTTGTTATTATCCCAGTTTTACAGATGAAAAAATTGATGCTCAGGGAGATATCAGGGACTTGTCCTCAGTCCCATGACTGGGAAATATTCTTCTGATTCCCAAACCTGTGATCTTTAGCTATAAAGCAGGGCTAGATCACCTTGAAGGCCTTTTCCATCTCTGATATTCTGGACCTATTCATGACTAAAATGCTACTCACTTTTCCATGTCATACAGATAAACTAGCCCTTGATGGAGTTTCATGGTAATAACCTTTGGCACTGTTGGCATGACCATAAGATTTTGGATTATGTTACTAAAGACATACCTGCAAAGAAAGTATCTCCTCTCCCAGGTCCAAAGTGGAATTTTGCCAAACATCCAGACTTTGCCACAAGGCTGGGATTAAATTTCAGGGAATCACCAAGGTCTAGTATTAGATGGTCTACTCTCAGAAAGAAGGGTTTTGTTGTTGTTTTACTTTGTTAGTAGTAAAGAGGGATTTACATTCATCATCCATATACTTTCACCAAATGCTCCTCATGTTACAGTGTGGACTAAGTCAGTAGACTGCAGGGAATGGTGCAGTCTGTAGTAATGGGAAAGGCAGAACCAAACCTGGGATCTATACCCCAGCACAAAGCTGCCTATATATTAGATGCTCCTTATCAGAGAGTCACCTTACTATTCAGTACAGTGAATCAGTGTTGCTAATAGAGGTGAGTGCCTCACTGAAAACAAGCCCTCCTCATCTCTACAGCAAGTAAATGATGCTTCTCTGGCTCGGAGGGGGAAAATAGATTCTCAAAGACTTAACAAGAAAGTTCTTTTTTTCCAATTATTCCCTCCACTGGTAACAGGGCAACAAGGGTAAAGTCTAAATTTCCCCATCTGTAAAATGAGGCTATTAATGAGGCTAAATTTCCCCATCTGTAAAATGAGGCCTTCTACTCATAAAGTTTTTGTGAGGATCACAGAGTCCTCCTGTATGTGAAGTATATTGAAAATCTTAAAGCCCTTACTAATTTATCTGTTTTGTCATCCATTGAATGGAATGATGATATGGACACCTGTAATTTCTACCTTACAAGACTGTTTGAAGACTTGAATGAGATAGTGCATGTTTTAAACTTGTAAGCTTTATCTAAATGTATGTCATTATTATTAACATTATTTTCTTCTTATCTGCTCCTAAAAGTATTGCTCTAACCAGGATATTTCAAACCATAAAATAAAGTAAGAGAGTAAGAAGGAGAGGATAAGTTCATTAGGGCAGCATCACAAACAAGGAAACTACTTCATTCCTTCCATCATGTTAGTTTAGACCAGAGGTATCAAACATATGACCCACAAAACTCCTGAGTATAGCACTAACAATATTAAAATGTAATTTGGAAATATTTAATAAAATAATTTAAAAACAATAAAATATAGATAATATATTTTAAAACTAAGTTAATATCCATCCCACAGGGATCAATAGGCATCATTTACTGCTGCTCATTTCTACTTGAGTTTAACAGCATGGATTTAGACCAATATGGCACATTTTCAGCTAAATACTACCAGGCAATAAGAATATACAATATCTAAATAGCATACGTTTTGGACTGAAATTCAATGAGTTTACTCGATTCATTTTTCTTATTCTGCAAACAAAAATTATTTTCTACCTTGTAAATCAAAGGAGGACTACCTGTTTCCTAGGAATACTGACTAGATCCCTCTGGTTTCCTCCCAAGTCAACTAGGTGGTTACAGAGGATAGAATGATGGGCCTTAAGTCAGGAAGTCTTGAGCTCAAATTGGGCCTCAGATACTTGCTAGCTGTGTGGTCGAGAGCAAGTCACTTAGCCTCCGTTTGCCTCAGTTTTCTCATTTGTAAAATGAGGATAAAAGCTCCTATCTTGCGCAGTTGTGCATGGTGCCCAACACATAGTAGGTGCCATGTAAATGCTTATTCCCTTTCCCCCCGCCCCTCATTTTTGGCCAACACTAAATTGACGCACATCAGGCCATGGTCTGACTTTCTCACATTCTTGCTTGATAGCTTGTTAGTGCACTTCAGCGATAAGAACCATGAATTTAAGAAGACATAGAGATTTCAAAATATGTTTGGAATTCAAAAGAACTATAGAGATCCCTGCATGCATCTCATTCCAACCCCAGAGCTCTTTACAATGGAATGAAATGCTAAAGCACAGGGCACAAATTGCTCCTTTTTTCCATTCTTGTAGGATAAAAAACTTAAGGCATTTTTGACGGGTCCTTTAAAGAACATGACCCACCATTATATATATTGCTTATTCCATCTAATGTGAAATAGTGTTTGGAACTTACAACATTACCTTATGGGGACCAAGTAGTAAATTATTGAAATCACAGGCATAAAAAGTAGGATAGACAACAAAATATTGAGTTTTATTCTTTTCATCACCCTTTATGGCAAAGTTCCCTGGGCTATTGCAAGGTTAATTAAAGTATTATTAAATTTTCCTGACCCAAAAATATTCATTATGCACTATTGCTCCAAGATGCCTCTCCTCTAAGCAAGACCCCACATCTCCACCTAAGCCAGAGCTAAAGAGGGATGAGAGACAGGGAAAGCAGAGCCAACAACTGTGATGTACCCAAAGATATGATGCTGGGACTCTCCATCCCAGGTTGTTGCCTTCAATGTCAGTGTTGTTTCCCCATCACAAAGTGCCCATGCTATTCTGTATGCCTGGGTATCTCTTCTACCCCATTATGGTCCTATATGAAGTTAAAAACACTGGAAAGGAAAGAGCATCAAGAATTGCCTTATTAATAAGTGAAAATGTAGCTGCCTATATCCGTGGATGAGATAGAATATGAAATGTATTACAAATAATCTCCTCTCTTCTCTCCCCATAAGATTGCATTGCCAATATCATGAATTTCCTTCTTTCAGAAATAGTCCTTTGGATTAACACAATAGGCATGGATCTTATGAAGAGAAATTCAAGAATAACAATGGGTTTATATTAATAAACCAATATTGAAGCATAAAATTAAAATATATTATAATAATAAAGTTATTGATAAACTTTTATCATGTATCCAAAATTAGTAAGAATATTATGTCATGGGATATTGTTTATATCTTATTGCAGTGTTCATGACAGATTTTGTGAAAAGACCACTAGAAAAATAAGTAGAGCCTATTCACCAATATCAATTGCAGAGGACGATGAGAGAGAGGAATACTAGGAAGTACTGAATAAGCTTTCCAAATTATATAAACATATATTTTAACACCAATAAAAACTAGGAATATATGAGGATGGTCAAAATACAGTGAAAAATGTCATTCAGAAATAAGTAATGAGATAGGTCAAAGACTTTTAGACTACCTGGAAGCATCAAGCCTACTATCATGAATATTTTCTTAAAAGAAGATGGTAAAGCACAGGATATGGTAGACATTGAATATAATTACAAAAAAATTAAGTGGATTGATTCTATTTTAATAAATAGAATAGGACTCATTAATGATATGAGAGTCATTTCTGAATCAACTGTGTACAGTCAGACCACTGTGTTAGAGTCAAGATCTAAATTAATACAAAACTAGAAAAAATAAAAATGAGAGAAAGGTATGGCATGCAATTAAAACAACTCAATCTGATCTAATTAAACAAGTTATTGATGTCAAAAATGGAAAATGAATAGGGTAAAGGACATCAATAATAATTATAATAATTTCTTGCAAGAGCTTAATAAATTTAAGTGAATTGCCCGAAGGAGCCCAAAATAGTCTAAAAGTCCACTTTAATAAGCAAATCACTTGGTATACTAGAAGATGTGGCAACTATAACCGCACTCTCTAAATTAGCCAGTGATTTCTTAATCACTAAATCCAGTGGCTTTTTCTCACTCCACATTCTACTTGACTTCTGGGCAGTTTTTAACAGTTGACTGCCTGTATACTCCCTAGTTAATAAGCTCTACTTATTTTTCTAGTGGTCTTTTCCCTAGTTTCTAAGACACATATGTCTTGGCTTCCTTCCTACTTAGATGATTTCTCCTAGGATGGGTGTCCTCTAAAGCTCTGCCTTAGGTCCTTTTCTCTCCCCTTCTCTTCTCTCCAATTCTGTTTTTGTTGTTCTTATTCTCTTTTTTCTTCCTCCTCCTCCTCCTCTTCCTTTCCCTCTTTCTCTCTTCATCCTATGTCTCTCTTTTTCTCTCTGTTTCTCTGTGTATTTCTATTTCTCAATCTCTTTCATTCTTTCTCATTAACCTCTTCTTCACTTATGGAGTAGCTAAGTGACACAGTGGCTAGAACACTGGACTTGAAATCAGAAAGATCTAAGTTCAAATCTGGTCTCAGACACTGGCTCTGTGACCACTGTTTGTCTCAGTCCCTCAATTGTAAAATGAGGTCAAAATAGAGAAGGAATAGGCAAACCACTACATTATTCTTGCCAGGAAAACTACATGAACTATCCATGGGTTCACAAGAGTCAGACATGCCTGAATGCCTAAACAATAGCAACAACAATAATAATGCAAAGGACTCCCAAATTATATATCCAACTTAAATCTTTCTATTAAATGCTAGTCTTGGGTTATCAATGATCTCTTGGCATCTCCACCACATTTTCCCATTAGAATCTCTAATTTACCATGTCCAAAATAAAATTCATTACTCACTAACCTTCCCAAAATAACTCTTCTCTGAAGTTCCTTTTTCTATTAAGAATATGACTATCCTAATTACCTAGTTTCTCAACTTCATATACTGAATCTTTCTTTTTTAGCACTTCCTCTTATATGCCAATCAGTTATCAAGTCTTGTAGACTATACCTCCACAATATCTCTTGCCTCCATCTCTTTCTCTCTACTCCTAAAGTCATTTCCTTGGGTCAAGTCCTCAACATCTCATTTGATCATTGCAATGACCTTCCAATTCATCTCCAGTTTATTCTGCACATGACTGCCAACCTAACAGTCTTAAAATAAAGATAAAATACATATAAGGCTTTATCATTTCATTACTAAAAAATCTTCACTATTTCTTCTTTGTGGGAAAAAATGCAAAATCCTCTATATGACATTGAAGAGTTCTATAATTGGGCCCCCATCTATACCCCCCAGTCTTATTTCATATTATTTCCCTTCACCTACTCCATTTTAGTCATGCTATCTGTGTGGGTTATGGCTGGTAGAGTACTTTCCTCTCTGTGTACAAGTGATCTTCATTCTCTGGAACATAGTCCTTCCTCACTTCTGCCTTGTGAAATGTATAGGTTCTTTGAAGGTACCACTCTGGTGTCATATCTCACATTAGCATTTTTTTCTGATCTCTCCTACCAGTTGCTAGTGTTCACATTCCTGAAATGATTTCCTATGTACTTTGCATTTGTTTATATGTCTATATGCTGTATACCTTTCCTCATCTCAGAATTTAGGAACATTTCCTTTTTTGTCTTTGCATCTCCTGTGTCTTATACATTTTTGTTGTTGTTGAGCTGTCTTTAGTCATGTCCAACTCCTCATAACCCTTTGTGGGGCTTTCTTGGCAAAAATATCAGAGTGGTTTGTCATCTCCTTTTCCATCTCATTTTATAAATGAGGAAAACAGAAGTAAAATAGGGTTTAGGTATATTTCCCAGAGTCACACTGCTAGTAAGTGTCTGCTACCATATTTGAACTCAAGAAAATGAGTCTACCTGGCTCCAGGATGGCACTCTGTCCACTACTCCTCCTAGCTACCCAACTTACACATAGTATGGAGTTTAAAGTGCTTGTTTTATTGGAGGGAAGTACAGTCATTGATGCTGAAGGCCAAGTTGTGTCTAACATTTAAAATGCACATCCAGCAATATCACTGATTCCCTTTAGCACAGTAGGATGAACAATTCATTTATTACAATCCAATGGCATATCTCACTATTGTCCTACGTAGAATATTTATACCAATCATATTGTTCTTCCCAATGAACCCTGCATATGCCTTGTGCTTCCCTGGTCTCCTCATTCTGGAATGCTCTTCTTCTAGAGACTATCTGAATCCTATTCATCCTTTAAGGCTCAATTCAAGACCCTCCTCCTCCATGAAGACTTTCCTGAGTATCCCGACCTTAAAAAAAAACACTCCTTTCTCTGATTTTTTTCATAACGTATTATACTTTTCATTCATGTGAGTTTTATTATTTATTATAACATTTTCAAATATTGTTTATCTTGCATGTGTAGATGTCATCTCCAACTAGTTTATATAAACCTGGGAAAGAAGACAGAAATAGTGTCAAGATGTGGTTACAGTCTAAGCAGGTATGTACCAATGGTGGAGAGGGGTCAATGATGGGTACAAGAGGTGGTTCCAATTCAGGAGAAGAGATTCTTAACCAAAGGATGATATTCCAACTCAAATTTTGTCTACTTTACCATTCTGCCTAAAGCCAATTCTTTCAAGACTTGTTTATTGATTTTCAATTGCTATATGCTAATCATAATAGCTAATATGCATGTTATGCTTTAAGATAGGCAAAGCTTTTTCTATTAGATTATCTCAGCTGATTCCCCACAATAAAACTGTAGTAGGTGCTATCATAATTCCCATTTTTTCAAATAAGGAAATTGAAACTCAGAGATTTAAGTTATTTGTACAAGATCCACTAGTAAATGTCCAGATTCAAACTTTGATACTATATTCACTATATCATCTACTTCCTTCTTTCATCCAAAAAAGTTGTTAATTTAGCCTAAGATTAGGCAGACTAGAAACCCAAAGATGGACTTATCAGCTTCTGGGTGTTAGGAAAAAGTATGTTTTGAATGGTAAGAGAGAGATCTCTTGTTATAATGGAAAGAACACTGAATTAGTAGTCAGAAGATCTGAGTTTGAGTCTTAGCTCTGACTCATTAGCTCTGTGACCATGAACAAGTCACTGAATGTTATTTTCCTCATGCAAAAATAATGATTAAAAGAGTATTTAGCCTTAACAGAGTTGTTTTGAGAAAAAAAGTTTTTAATCTACCAATATCATATAAATGTTGTTCATTTTCCTTCTTATTTTCCTACCCTCTATAAAACAGAAGAGAAAATGTCTATAACCTAGCCTATCTGGTTGTGGTTTCCTTTAATAAAACCTGATATAGGGGCAGCTGGGTAGCTCAGTGGATTGAGAGCCAGGCCTAGAGACAAGAGGTCCTAGGTTCAAATCTGGCCTCAGACACTTCCCAGCTGTGTGACCCTGGGCAAGTCACTTGACCCCCATTGCCTACCCTTACCACTCTGCTGCCTAGAAGCCAATACACAGAAGTTAAGGGTTTAAAATTAAAAAAACAACAACAACCTGATATAACAGCCTCCCAGATTTACATAAAAGACTCACTTTACAAAAGAATTCACCACAATGTTATGTTCCTCCATACATTTCAAGTGGGATGGGAATTCTAGAAATTCAATCTAGACATAATTCTCTAAATCAAATAATCACAAGAAATCCATCCAGAGTCAAATGAAGTTAAGTAATAGTCCTATAGTTTTCTGACCTCCCCTTCTCTATTGTACATTAAAAAGTTCTTCACTTGAATGTCCTGTGGGTATCTTAGATTCATCCTGCACATTCAGGCTTCCTGGAACTGGGTCTTGATTTACCCATTAATGACAAACTTAAGCTGTACCCAATAGCACAAAGTTGCATTTTGGAAGAGCTAGGCCTATGATCCAGAGCTCCTGACTTCTAGACCAGCATTTTTCCCCACTATTCCCACTATATGGTATTCTTCTGTGGTAGACAAACTAAGAAACTGGCCATTAGTCATGGTTAGTCACCAAGCCTTGAGACCTTGACCCAGAATCTAGGCCACTTTTTAAAAGGAGAACTGGTTGACATTAACTTCTGTCTATTGTCCTCTGTCTGGCTCTCCCTTTGATGACTAATGTCTGGCTAGATCTTACATTCTCTTGAAGAAGCTGATTACCTATCTAGAATCAAGAAATAGAAGCCAGACTATTCTAACATCTGAGTGGAAAAATCAGGTCTTGACTAGCCAGATTTAAGTCTATCCAAGAAATGACATAGCCTGCTGGTGAGGGCATGAATAGGGTATCTGCCTAAATGGGTATAAACTCTGAACAGGCACTAAGGTTAAAGGAAAACAGTCTTGAGCAGCCACTTTTTTTAGGTTGGCCCATTCTATGTTGAAAAGTATAAAAGGAGATCCCATTATGATTTGTAAATGATCCAAAGCTCACCAGATTGTTTGATTGGCTTCACTCATCCCAGTGATGAGGAGCGTGGTGTAATGGGAAGAATTTTCACCTGAGAAGCAGAAGACCTGGGTTCTGAGTCTTCTGCCTCTATCTCTAATAGCAGCATGATTTAAGTTTATCACTCCAAAAGATTTGGACTATTTTCTTCATCAGTAAAATGAAGGCATTTTACATTTGCATTCACTATAGCCAAGATCACTTCTCATATAATCTTGAAAAACTTTGAGTGCCATTTCTTCCCTAACATTTGAACAGCAAAACTACTCTGATCTGATAGAACTTTAGCCTGTACCTAATCCACAAGGGAAAGGGGTTAATATATAATTTAAATTATAAATGTTAAATATGTAATTCCCAAAATATGTTACTCTCCAATATTGGAGTTTAGATTAGGTGACTTCTGAGATTCCTTGTTGATCTATGAATATTACGGTCAAGCTAAAAGTCGGTATGGATTTTCTCCACTCTACCTAAATCTCTCGAATACTCAAAAGGATCTATGTTGTATCTGGTAGATTTTGATGTTTCCGCTAATGACTTAAATTAGACCTAGATTAAGGTAGATTTCTTCCTGCCCATTCTATGTAATTCTTGTCCATGTTCTCCCATACTCTATTATTGGGGGGGGGTTTCCATTTAATGTATCTTCATTGTTTTATCCTAATATGATGAGGCTAGCAGCAAAACTCACAGGCTACGTTCCAATTATCCTTCTGTACATGACCAGTCAATCTTGCTATATAATTGCCAGCTGATGGCCTGGACTCTGTTATTTGAAGTTCCTCTTCGGTTATATGTTATAGCCCACTTCCAACCACCATGAGTTTTCCATTGACCTTGTTCCCAAGAAACCTTGTTCTAAACCTTTCCTTCCCCCATTAAAACTTAAAGTGTACACAAAAAGAAACACACATACATATATACATGCATATATATATGTGTGTGTGTATATATATATATATACACTTGGAATAAAAATTATTTGTGGTGAGAAACTATTAAACATTTTAAAATGCAATTGATAAAATGATTATTAGGACAATTTTTGAGCAATTCCTTACAGATAATAACTGTACTTTTATGAGTTGACCACAATGATGAAGCTCAGAAATTGTGCCATCTTGCTAAGTCTCTCCATGACCCATAACAAGTTAGTCAGTCACTTGGAGACAAAGTCGATAGAAAGCCAAGGTTTTACCTTCCAAAGTGCCAGGGTTCCTCAGGATTCAACATTATGCCCAAGCCCCTCCACAGTCATTTTTTTTCAGTTATTTTTCCAAAGAAGGAATGTACCTAGTAGACAAACAACCAATTTTAGGATATGGATGGGGGAGGGAAAGTGTTGGGAAGAAGGTGGTGTGTCACCTTCATCAAATAAAAGGGGTATTGGCACCTTGTAAAAATATTTTTAATCTCAAATGTAAACTCAAATTAATCTTCAAATTAGGAAATCAGTGTTATAGTAGGAAAAGCCTTATTCATCTTATAAATCTAGAGAGACCTGTATCCAAGTCCTGTGGCTAATACCTGTGTGACCTTAGACAAATTAATTAATCTTTTTAAACTCAGCCACCTCATCTGGAAAATGGGCATCAAAACTATAGTAAATGAAATAATATAAGTAAAACACCATAGACTTTAAAGCACCATATTAAATGTCAACATTATTTTCATTCTTTTTTTCATTTTCATTTGAGTGACAACTCACTCAAAGAAATACTGTGTGATAGTGGAAAGATTGTTGACTTTGGAGTCAAAGGACCTGGGTTCAGATTCCCTTGTTTAATGATCACTAGTCACGTGGCATTGGGCAAGGGTTTAGATTAGGTGACTTCTGGGATTCTCTCTCAATGACTGATCCTAAGATCTAAATTCAAGCAGACCCTTCTCCCAAGCTGTAATTGTCTCATTTTCTTCTCTGCATAGTCAAATTCTTTCAACTCTTCAGATTCAAAGGAATGCTCACTCATCAGAGTCCATTCACATTTAAAGAAAAGGTAGCTTATCTCTGGAAATCTCTGTAACAGTCTTTAGGAGAAGAAAACAGTTTCCCTTTAAATATCCAGAAACATGTAGGAGCAAGATAACCAGGCCAAGGTGCCAGAGGATTTTCAGTGGAACGCTAGCCCTCCAGGCTCTGTCCCAAGCAGGTGTGTCCAGACTGAAAACATGCCTTCTTGCCAGCTAAGCCCAGGGAGGTGTCACTGGGACAATGGAAGGTTCAGACTTCAACTGTGGAAGCTTGCCAGAAAGCCAATAGTCAAAGGAATGGATGGAGAAGAAAAAGAAACTAAGGGACCAGATTGTTGTTGTTTCATAAAATAAATCTGACCCATCAGCTCCTGAATAATTATTAGTTAATTATATTAAAGACTTCCTAAAAGCAAGTGACTGAGAATGTCAGCCATGCAGCTCAGCCCTCAGTTATTCAGAACTGGGCAATAGCTCTGTACTTTGGGGCTTTTTCAGGTCTCTCACTACTTCCTCCTCCTTCCCTGGAGCTTCCCACTCTTTGGTGATTCCCCCAGCTTATTATCATCTTCTCCAAATATCATGAGTGGAGAAATGCAAGGAATTTCTAACCCAAGAGCCTCAAAACTAAAAGAAAAATCCAGCATACATCAAAATATTCAAAGTGCTTTCTACAGTAGGAAAAAAAGGTATGAGGAGGATGGGTGGCAGAGGGACAGAGAGAAACATAGACTAGGGAATGACTGGGAAAATCTTGGTATATGGATGTAATGAAATAATATTGTACTGTGAGAAATGGCAAAACAGAAACAAAAGAAGATTGTGTAAACTAATAGAGAATAAACAAAATATATTTTGAATCATCAGAATCAAGTTTTCAATGTAGTGTACAGAAGGATGCAAAAAAAACCATCATGTAAAGGAAAACAATGTTCAAAGATGTCAAAGAAAATTATTATTAAAGTTTAAGGCTAAAAAGTATTTAGTTAAATAGTCATAGGCAGAGATAAGGAAGGCTGAAAACTCAATTAATACATTTAGCCAAACCAAGCAGAAATCATTTGAAACTTTTACCAGTGACTTAAAAAAAGACTGCTTTGAGTTGAGTTCCTTGAATTCAATATTCTCACATTTCACTTCCTAATACTGTATTTTTAAAAACTTTAATAATTGTCTTTGTTAATAAGAAGAGTCATTTTTTATAGCACTTACTATATGCCAGGGACTGTGCTAAGTGCTTGCTGATTACTTTCTCATTTGATCTTCCTAAGAAACCCTGGGAGGTAGACACTATTATTACCCCTATTTTAAAAATGAGGAAACTGAGAAAAACAGAGGTTAAGTGAATTGCCCAGGGTTACAAGTTAGGAAGTGTCTGATGTGGGATTAGAAATCAGGTCTTCCCTACTGCAGGCCATGTAGCTGTCCCCCGGAAAAAGCATACAAGGAAGTCAATGGTTCTGAGAAGTTTATTATCAAAAGGGATGACCCTCTGTTCTCTCTTTGATACTATATGGCTGAGAACTAGAGAACCTCATCATCTCAGAACCACCACAAAATCAGGGAACAGAAGGTATAATAGGAACATGTATGTGGCAATAAGGAGGCTGGCATATAGCTTCCTCTTTATTACAATGCCAATTAGTGTAACTATTCCTCCACCTTTAGCAAGATGTTCGCTTTCTCAATCACTTGCTTTCATTAGATCTTCAATATAGTTAATTGACAATTACTTAGGAGCTGATGGGTCAGTTTGGTTTTTTTATTTGTTTTTAAAATAATCCAGGCCCTTCGTTTCTCTTTCTTCTCTATCCATTTCTTCAACTATTGGGCATTCAATTTTCTAGTAGAATAGGATCAGTGGAAATTTTAAAAGTTTAAAATGACTGACTTAGAGCTATGTCCAAGGTAGGTGCTTAATCTGCATTTGCAGACTGAGTAAATGAATGAATGAAGTGTTTCCTTTCTCTTAAAGTGCCTTGAAACTAGAGTAAAACCTGCAAAGGACCTTATAAACTATCATGCCCAATCCCCTCATTTTATAGATGAATTGAGGACCAGAAAGATTAAATGATTTGCTCATGGTCACATAGAGAATAAGTAGCAAAGCCAGCCTAGATTGAATCCACATCTTCTTATCTATTAACATGTTATATTTCCCCAGGTTCTTGGAGGCAGGATCCATTATTTTTTGCCTTTTTTGTCCTTAGCATTCAACAAAGTTGCAAGAAAGCACATTTTTCCCTACTTCTTTGTGGCTCTGGTCAGAATTTGGGAATAAGTATTTGTAACTGTTGACTTTCTGCCCAATATTGTAGGAGATAAAAATACAAAAGATATTGTCTTGAATCAAGGCGTTTACAATTTTTATAAAGTCATATTTTAAACAGAAAAAATTAAACAGAAAACAATAAAAGATGGTATAGATTTACATTAGGTTCTCTGCATGTTCATCCTTGGTTTTCGAAAGAAAACCAATGATAAATGATGTCTTCACTTGCCTGTGAAGTGGATTTAAGTGAGACCTTCAACCTGATTTAGTTCATCTGCTGAGTTAGTTTTACCAGGGGATGGCTACTGAGCAAGCTACAACTTCTCAGAGCTACCAATAAGAATTGGATGAAAGAGGGTACAGCTAAGTGGCTCAGTGGACAGAGAGACAGGACTAGAGATGGGAGGTCCTCCATTCAATCTGGCCTCAGACATTTCTTGGTTCTGTAACCCCAAGCAAGTCACTTAACCCCCATTGCCTAGCCTTTAGCATCCTTCTGCCTTAGAACCAATACATAGCATTGATTCTAAGACAGAAAGTAAGAGTTTTAAAAAAGAGCTGGGTGAAAGGTAGACGCTAAAGGTGGATGAGCAGCCCTGAAAAGGGCTCAGCAAGCCCTCATACCAGAGGTGCTAATCTTCCCTGAACACCCTACACAACCCTACAGGTAGAAAATATTGCCTCTAACATTGAATCTCCAATTCAGAGAAATCTGAAGGCAATTATTCTCTTTACAAACAGGATTTATTATGAGATGCCTTTAATTTGATCACATAGATAGCATGTGTCATAGTCAGGGCTGAAATCTAGGTCTTCCTGACTTCAAGGCCACACCTCCATTGACCATGGCCATCCATGTGTCTCTCAACAGTATTCATTAAAAACATCTTTACCCTCCTCTTCTCTAGACCTAGAAAAAGTCAGAACTAATGTAGGACAAATGAGACTTTTTTCTCAGAGGACTCCAGTTTAGAGACCTGGGACTCTCTCTCCCAGCATGGGACACATTTAGTTAGGAGGGGTATAGACAATTTAATTATTGGTATTAGATATAAAAGCAAGCAGGCCATCGCCTTTCTATTTCTCAACCCATTTGTTTAATGTAAGAAAAGTTTCTTCCTTCTTGGTTCTCACTTCTTCTGCTCTAAATATCCAGATTCTTTCCCTCCTCTGCTCTAGACATTTTAAAAAGCATTCCCTCTCCAGGCAGTTCATAGCAAAGCTTCCTGAAGGCAAAATCTCAGGAAACAAATTACAATAGGGATTCTACATTTCAGGTAACTCCCCTAAAGATTTCTTCAAAACATTATAATTTCTTTCATTTTAGGATTATTGGTTTCAAGCTGAAACCTTTGAGCTCATGTAGTCCAGTGCTCTCATTTTACAACTGAGGAAACTGAAGCTTAGAGAAATTAAGCAACTTTACCAAGATCAGATAGGAAGTGGTAGGGCTCAAAATTGAGCACAGGTCCTCTGATTCCAAATCTCATACTCTTCACTATACTCTCCTGCTGAGGCTTTTGCAAATGACTTAGTGGGAAGACAATCAGCCATCCAAGGTATAAAAACTATGATCAATATATTAAGCAGCAATTCCAAAAGTCAACAAGCATTTATTATGTGTCAAGAGTTGAGCTAAGCTCTGGGGTTGCTCCTAACCAGACCTGGCCATGGTCTACACTTCTGTTGGAAAAAAAAGCATTCCCTTCTAAGGAAACTTCTACCATGTAAGGGAAGCAAATGGGAAGATTTTCACAATAGTTATAAAAGCTTCAGTATCAGCAATCCACCCAAGACACCTCAGTATGAGGGGGGTTACTATAGCAACCTGGAGGAGGGTCAAAAGAACCTGTAGGATAGGGAGGGGGAGCTGAGAACTTGGAATACGAATGGAGGAACCCCTCCTCCAAGCTGCCATCAGCCCCATTCCTCCTGTGAAACACTGCAGGTTTCATTCCCAGCCTACTATACCCTTCTGTCACTTCATGAACCACAGAACAAAGATTTAAAACTAGAAGGTCCCTCAAAGACTATCTAGTCCAAATCTCTCCTTTCATAAAATAAGGAAACCAAGGTCCAGACATATTAAGAAACATGACTGAAAGTCACACAGGTGGTGTAAAGAGGCAGAATTCAAACTGCAGAGCTAGTCCATTTCACTTCCTCCACAACCTCTTTGGACCAGAACCCTCTGCCAGTATCAAGTGTTATGCCTTCCCATGCCTGCCATATATCCACAGTATATCTCAAAGTGAAAAGTGAAGCACTTGACACAGCTTTCCTTTCTCCTCCTTCAAGTGAATTGGGGGTACCCCTTCAGAGGATTCTTGCTCATCAAGATGGCCATTGATGGCAATCACTAGGCTATAAATGGAATTCCTTAGGGACAGGGCATCCAAGTCAGCCACAAGAGCTCCACCCATGGTTAATGGGTTCCTCCCTGGCCTGGTTCCCACTTGCTCTCTTCCCAAAGGTGGCAGCATGGTCTCTTCCTGTATTCTCTTCCTTATTCCACATTGCCCTTGAATTCCTCATTATAGTTCTGATGGTGTCTTTCAGGCTTGAGGGAAACAAACCTTCTCATATCCAAGGCAAGGATCCCTAACAATTTAATGGCAATGAGTAAGGCTATGATAGTGAGGTCAATGACCAGGGACCCAAACCCTCCCAAAAGTTTACCAACCCTCAGACCAAGGGCAGAGGATAATATTATGGTCACAAGGTACTGCCACCACCATAAGCTCTTCTCTACCTGGTGAGTCTCTTCCTCTTGACAGTTGAGATGAAAGCAAGGGGAATAGCACTATCAGTCATAGCACAGTTCAGAGGCTGGCTATCTCTCCCTTCTATCTCTTACTCTTAGTTGTTTGAGGTGAGACTTTAGGTGAGAAAAAGGGTATCTCTGATTTGCCAAAAAAAAATGGAAGACCACATCTATCTAGAAAACTAAAGATGACTTATTCAAGCTTTCTACTGTAATAATTAAAAAAAGAAATTTATTCAAATTCATTCATCATTTCTGTGCTTCAAGGTCGTTGCTCTTGCCAGAACTATTCACTTAAACAAATGAAAAGGTATATCTTTCATTTCATTAGACAAGTTCCAAAATCAACTAGAGGAGCTATTTTGAACCAAATTTGAACCAAACTCCCTGATTAGGACATCTGTTAGTTTGTGTTATGTCATTGGAACAAGTCCATAGTATATACATTTAGTTTTGCCTCCTACAACCCAAGGCCCATAGGAGAAGCCATGTGGACAACTGTTAATATCCACTAAAGCTCTCTCTTCAAAATTGTCCTTTTATAGTCAAATACTTTTCCAGATTATTGAGTATTTTATGACGTCAGTATAAAATGCTCTTCAATGACACCACCTTCTTTACTCACTACTTCATGTGCATATTTCTCAGCTCCCCAACTAGATAGAAAGGACTTCAGAGATTGAAACCATGTCTTTACTCCTTTCATACCGTCATACCTCCATGATATATCGCATAAAACCTCAGGACCCACTGAATTCAAAGAGCCATGGGCAGCTGAACTACTGAGTTACTGAAAGTTAACTACCATCTTGGTTGTAACTAGCATGGGGTAGATAGGACTTTGACCCAGGTTAACATCAATGAGGAGGAGATAAAATTGAATAACCTAGTGGAAAGGTCTATAGTTTAGCTTTGGTCAATTTTTCTTCTAGTATTCTTCATGACTATTAATGTTCTCTTATTCAGAGAACTACCTTCCGTCCCAAATGCCAGTCTATTTCAACATGGTGTTTGACCTCAACAAATTAAACCTTGAACATGGTAATAGAGTTTACAAGTGAATAATTTATAATCTATGAATTTTAAGATAAATGAAGAGAAGGATATGGGAGATTAGCTATTTGGATATCATCTAAAAAGCCTATGGAACTGTGGTACTTCCTTTTTGCATCCCCCCCAAAAAAGCTATGTTTCCACTCTTTCATAACCAGAATGAATCCTAAATCTGTGCAGTTTGACTGGTGAACATGCCTCTATACTACTAGCTTTCAAAAACTGAAAGAGGGATGAGCAATATTGTCTAGTAGAAAAAGCAAGGGATCTGAGTCAGAAGACTTGGGCTCAAATTCAAGCTCTGCTACTTGGTCATCTCTCTGAACTGCAACAGGACACTGGGAAAAGCCTGGAAAGAATTCAGAAGAATTGGTATCAAATCAAAGTTTAGTCATTAAATACAAGTTCTTGACAAATCATTTCTCCTCCTGTGCTTCAGTTACCTTACATACATAAAATGTAGGGACTGGATTAGATGACCTTTAAAGTCCCTTTTAGTCAGTCACTCATGTGCCAGGTACTATACAAACTCTAGGCAAACAAAGAAAAAAAACCTCTCCTTTCTCTTAAAGAACTTACAGTCAAACAGGGAAATAAATAACTAGGTATGTTTGAGATATATTTGGATTGGGCAGAAGGCAATATCAGATGATCAGCAGCATAAGCAGCATAAGCAGAGAGGGAGAAAGGAAAGGTCTCCTGTAGGAGATGGGATTAAGTTGAGTCTGGATGGAAGACAGGGCAACTCAGAGACAAAGGTGAAGAAAGAGATACTATTCCAGGCATGAAGGGTAGCCAGTGATCAGTCCAGAATCAGGAGATGAAGTATTATAGACAAGGATCAACAACAAGTCAGTCAAAAAAGTTGGTGGCTGAGAGTGGAGACAAGGACATCTAAAAGAGATATTGTATAAGCAAAAAAGACAAGATATGGCCTAAATTTAGATATATGAGTATGAATGAAGAGTCGAGGATAACAACTGGGTTGCTTGCCTGGTTGAGAGGATATTGGTTCTCTTGGCAATGATAGGGAAATTCAGAAGAGGTAAGGATTTGGGGGAAAGAGGTGTCTTGGTTTAGACATGTGTCTGTGATACCTACAAGACTTCTAATTCATGATGTCCAAAAGGCAAGTGATGGTGTGGGGTCGGAACTCAGGAGAAAGAATAGGAATGAGTACAAAAATCTGGGACTTATCTACATGGAGATGATAAATTCATTAAAGCTGATGAGACCACCAAGCAAGATAATAGAGAGAAGAGATGACCCAGGACACAGCCTTAGAAGAAAATCATGTTTAATGGGTATGACATGAATGAAGAGCTAGCTAACTAAAGAAGTCTGAAAAGGAGCAATCAGGAGATTGTTAGAGAATCAAAAGAAAACAATGTCACAAAAACCCAGAGAAGAAAGAGTACCTAGGAGGAGGTGATAATCAACTGTGTTAAAGGCTAAAAAGAAATCAAGAATGAGGATTAAGAAAAGGCCATTATATTTGGTAATTATCACTGATATTCCAGCTCTAAATGATTCTGTGATTCTAAAAAAGGGGGGTTGGGTTAAATCGCTTCTAAGGTTCTGTCTAGCTCTAGATACTAAAATGATGACTCTAAATGACTTCATTTTAATTGAGTGGAGAGAATTGCTGCTTTTATGTAGTTTGACTGAGAGTTTAAAAAAAAAAGTTGGAAGTGCAGACTGTGTTCTTTCCCCAACTCCTAGCATTGGGGATTTTCCCTTGCCCCAGGGTATCATCACATCTCCTGTGCCCTCAGCAAAAATGGCACCGGTGTTGTTTTCTTCTCTCTAAGGTTCCAAGAGATCCCACTGAAAGTTAAGATCTAAGAAAAGTTAAGAAAGCAAACTACATGTATTATTAAACTTAACAAGTGCTGTTTGGGGTAGCTTAAGTATCCAGATTGCAATGTCAATTCAATGGGTTAGTTGCATCCATAGGAGAAACAGTGAGGATGGTAAGAAAGCAGCTTTTTTCAGACACTTGCCATCTCTTTCTTGCATTCCAACCTTGAGCTTCTGATTTTTGCAGTATTTCTTTGCACTCATTCTCACAAAATTCTTCTGCACTGTACCTCTGAGCACAATGTGTCAACCCACTCTTCTCATAATTCTATCGTTTTGGAGGGGAGGAAAAAGCCCTCATAAAATATTACTGAAAGCAAAAAAATCTTGTTAATTGGTTCCAATATATTTACACTGGGCATATATGTTTGCAAATTTGATAAGATCTTGTATGATGTCTGGTAGAAGATGGCAGTAAATGCTTCATATCACGACATCAAAGTTACAAAGAGATGAAAGAGTATCTTTTTTATTTGCATCATAAACAAGATTTACATATTATGATATTCCAAGAATCTTTCATTTAAACAGGTGGAAAAACAGGGACTGAGACACATGTGTAAAACACACAGACTTACTTGTGGTTGGTGATTAAATTTTATATGGCTTTGATATAACCACGGCAATTAAGTGCTGTGATGAGTAAGGACTTGTTTAGCTCTTTATAGGGTACACATTGTTTACTAATCCCTGGTTTATGCGATAAATCCATCATCATCTGGGCACAGCTGCAAATAAAAATTTAAAAGGACAATTTTCATTCTGTGTAACAAATTTCGAACTTTTCATCTCCTTTTCTGAAGGTTTGCGAACTTGAAAGAGGCAACAGGGTGCGTTCCAACTTGTCCAGTGCCAGTGAGGATGCACAATGCAGGTAACTGATGTTTTAAGTGGGAATTGCCTCATTGGCCAATCTCTGAAACCAACTGCCACCCCGACCCGGCTCAGATTCATGCCACTATCTCCAGCTGGTCCATGGGGATCAAGGCTATAGAGCACCTCCATATACCAGCAAGCCCCTCAACTAAACACACTCTCACTACTATTAAGCATATATCGCTTGTTCTTCACCCTTGTGAAGAAGGACAAAAAGACAAATGGCTTTAATTAGAAATTAGTTATGAGAAAATTAGGTGTTCTAATTATATCTAGAACCTTTTCGAGTCCTACTCAAGCTTATTTGATTTCTTAATCACTGAAATAGAAATGCCACCCTGAAATTGCCTTGGCTTTCAAAATAAAAATGCTGTCATTCATAGATTATTATGGACTGCCCTCCAATGAGAAGGGTGAAAGGCATCAATTGCTCTAAGGCAACACACGCTGATGCCTCCAAACGTTTCACCGAAGCAGTCTTTGCTACCAACAGCTCAAATGACGCCGTCTGACCCTGCCACTGCAGCTAGTTTGTTTTGGAGCTTGATATAATACATTTGGTTAAAGACACCATGCCCACAAATGTGCTATGCTCTGCAGTAGAGTAAGGGCATGTTTCACAGCAGCATGAACCAGAGATATGTGTTTTTGTTGCTTTTAATGCATAAGTGAAATGTAATCCGAATGTGTTTATATAGATTACATTAATTCTCCAGCCTGTGAACAGGTGGGGATCTCTCTCTCTCTCTCTCTCTCTCTCTCTCTCTCTCTCTCTCTCTCTCTCTCTCTCTCTCTCTCTCTCTCTCTCTCTCTCTCTCTCTCTCTCTC
>NC_058134.1:90317887-90352654 GCF_016433145.1 Gracilinanus agilis | reverse complement strand
CTCTCTTTCTCTCTCTCTCTCTCTCTCTCTCTCTCTCTCTCTCTCTCTCTCTCTCTCTCTCTCTCTCTCTCTCTCTCTCTCTCTCTCTCTCTCTGCAAAGCAACAGGAACAAGATGAGTGAAGACTTCTCAGCTAGCCAGAATGTTCCGCTTCCTTCTGCTTCAATGTACTTACCTAGAAGAATATAAGCTCTCTGAGGTCAGGTATTACCTTCACTTTGTCTTTGGTCTTTTGGTTCCCTGACACAAGCATGGTACTTTGCCCTTGACAAGTATTAATCGGTCCTTATTGGATTGGAATCATATGAACCAATAAGTATTCAAAGAGTTTCTATTTTGTATCTGGTCTTGTGATAGCTATTGAGGAAGATTCAGAAGGAATAAAACAGGCTCCCTTGCCACAGAGAGCTTAGAATCCGTTTTGAGGAAGATAACCCAACAGGTATCATGATTACCAATAGTAATAAAAAAAAGTCAATTATTTAGTAATTTAAGGTTTGCAAAGCATTTTATCTTCAGCATCTCCTTTTATCCTTGACACTATGGCATAAAGTGTTATTATTATCTCCATTTTACAGATGAGGAAATGGAAGCTTAGGTTAAATAATCTGAGTCTGGTCCCACAGCTAGTAAGCATCCAAGGGAAGATCTGAATTTAGGTCTTCCTGATTTCAAGCCTAATGTTCTATCCACTGTCTCACAGTATCTCTGATAACTCACTTTTACGTACACTTTTCGTGTATGACCATTTGTATGCAGATAAAAATATATGTCAGCATATTATATGTAACCCAACAAAATACTCCATTGATAACCACGTGACTGACTGTTACCTATTATAGATCAGCTGAACACAAGAAATGGCATAAAAATTAAGATCCAGAAACTGTGTGGTCAGAAAAAGACATGCAGAAAAGGTGAGAAAAAAATAAAAAATGTGAAAAGACACAGTTGAATAGATCTTCTATGAGGTTTACAGAAGATAAATAGTACGGGATGTAGAAAATAAGGAGTTTTCTCCCTCTTCCCCCGACCACGTAATAGTGATACTTGGTGATGTATCTAAATGGTAATGTATCTAAAATGTAATCTAAAACCCTGGGTCACCATCACATCACAAGGAGGTATTAGAGATACCTCTAGATAATCTCTCCTTAAAAGAAGATGCAGGCTGAGGAATAATAGGATGAGGATAACAATTGCACAGAATGAGGAAGCATGGATGAGTTTTAGCCAGTTCATTGGACATGTCAACATTAGGCGGCTCCCCATTGTATCGAAGACAAAATACAAATTCCTAATCTGTGCGGTTAAGGTCCATTACAATATGATTCTAACTCACCTTTCCAGGCTCAGGTCCTCTCAAATAGGCTCATGCCATTCAAATCATACCTACACTCACCATTCTATCTCCTCCAACCATGAAGTTGCGAAGATTAATTCCCATGTCTCAAATGTACTCCTTTATATCTGCCTCTCAGAATCCTTGCTTTCTTACAAAATCACACTTCCTCCATTTCTGACTCACTACCCCATTTGTACTTGTTCTCTCTCCCCTCAAATTAGGAATTGAGATGTTACTAGATCTGTGATTTCATTGGTACTGGGAACTCCCAAAGGAAAGGTGCTCCAATTTAGGATAGCATCTTCTCTGCAATTTATAAAAACAATCCAGAACAGAAACAAATACTCTCAGGTCCATTTTTCAGAATTAGAGAGGGAACAAGAAAAGGATAGTCCTTCCCCTCTCACCAGTTCAGATCATTGATTCTTCACTGAGGGTAAATGGGGACCTTCATCCTCCTAGACAGAATAGACAAGAGTTAGCAAAAAGAAAGCAGCTCAGCCAAAAAAAAACTATTAACTCTGTCTTGCCAGTTTTAAAAATGCCAAGCTAGCCCCCATTTATGCAAGGATGTGAGGTCTCCAGGGTAAGCAATCCATATATAATCCAAAGGTCCCTTAGGTCATATCCATGTTACACCAACTGGGCATGCCTAGACCAAATCAGGTTACAGATGCTTGATTTATCTTACTATTTGTTCAACAGGAAATGGTCTATTTTTCAATATGTCTATGAATTTAAATGAACCACACTTACCAATAATAAGGGGAAAGGATGCTATTGAGATTATTCCTGAAAGTTACAACTTTCAGCCTCCACCCAGAGCTGGGTCAGGAATTCTGTACATAAAGACTGCCAAAATGCCCTCTTGGTATTCCCCATTTAAAGGGGGAGGGCTATATTCCTGGAGATGAAGAAATCAGAAGAAAATAGAAGTAGAGGGGGATCTTCTCTCCAGCAGGAAATGAGACATTTCTTTCCTTCTCTCTTCTCACATCCATAAGTAATGGTGCCACACCACCATGTTTATCTCCTGCCAATTAAATTGCTCCCTGCTGCTTCTCCAGATGCTATGTCCATGCATCACAATATGGCTGCCTGGGCATAGACACTACTTATTGAGGTATGATCTACTTTCCTTTTCCTGATAATTCTTTTGGGAGAATGGGGCATAAGGGAATTCCTAAAATCCCATCTGTTCTACCAAAAAGGGTCAGAGGCATGGACACCCACAGTTCTTGTCCATCATATGTGCCAAATTCTGTGTCCCATACCTACTATCTCTACCCCCACCCCAGACCAAATTTATACCATAGACAAGCCTCAGAAATTTGAATAAATTCTTAAGTTTGGACTGAGAGGGTCAGAAAGGGAGGCATGTAGGTACAAAAGAAGTTTTTGAAGCTGTCAGAGACAGCTTGGCCCTTGACATTTACTCTTTTGAATAATGCCATCTCCTGGACCAGGTAAAGAGGATGCTCCCATTTTGAACTCTGGACTAAGAGTAACTGAGTGCAGGGACCTGGCCTTACCTTTCTATCACTCTCAGTACCTAGCAGAGAACCATGGTTTCTATGGCCAACAAATTCATCACCTCACTCCCTTCCTGGTGATGAATTTCTTTGTCTTTAACCAGGCTGGTTTTCAGAAACAAGATCATCTATTGCCAGGACAATTCAGGAAGCTTTCCCTGCATAAGACCTGCCAAGACTCATATTCTGCTATAATAGCTTTCTAAAACCCTGGGTCGCCTTTGCATCACAAGGAGGTATTAGAGAAGGACTTTTGCAAATGAACAATTGTTATTGTAACAATAATATTATATTATATTTAAATATAATATTTAATTAATTTAATAATTCTGATCATTATAGAATAAAGTACTAAATGATCATCATCATCATCATCATAAAAATGTCAACCAATAAGTTTTGGGCCTTCCACTAGGCCAATTGATTCTTCCATTGAAAGGGATGTTAACACAAGCTTCTTTACTGAGCTAGGGGTTTCCCATTAACCAACTCAACAAAGGAAACCAGATGCCATGGAGTGTTATCATAATCCACAATCCCTTGCAGGCATGTACATTGCCCTAAGGAACTCATAGCCAGTGCAAGCCACAATCCCCCTTTAGCAGCTGCTTTTTTGGCCAAAACTTGATGAAATGCAGGATGCAGCAAGTCTGCCAGGGTGAGGGATGCATTCCTATGCCCAGGTGGGCATTGCTCCAGTGTATTCTCCTAATAATAACCACAATCTACATTAATCTCTTTTATCTTTTTTTGCACCAACTTCTGATATAGTTAATATTTTGGACCTCATGAATATGTATTTTGAAAAGGGAAAAGAAGCATTATGAATTATTGTGGGTAGAAGCAACTTGTGGCTATTGAGAATGATAGTACATTTTAAACCCCTCATGCTCTAAAATTACATGCTACTCATTTATAGTTGCAGGTTTTTATTTTACTACTGGAAACAACCAGTGAAGACATTTGCAGTGCTTTAAACACACACACACACACACACACACACACACACACACACACACACACAATCTATTGGTATATACTAATGAAGTCACTGTGAAAAATATTTTAATGTTATATAAAATCATGAATCTAGAGCTGAAAGGTACTTCAGAGGATATATACTCATTTTATAGATGAGGAGACTGAAGACCAAGAAAGTGAAATGGTTTTCCCAAGATTGTACAGATAATACGCACCTGTATGGAAGAGTTAGGTTTGAACTCAGCTACTCTGTCACCAGCATGAGTGCTTTCCCCATTGGTTGGAATAGCCTTTTTTTCTGACATTAGCATTACAGATTTGTGTTTCACTGTCCTGTGGGTCTTAAGCCCCTAGAATCTCTCAGTCCCACCTCCTTTTGTTAGGATATTGGAGCTTGGAGGCTTTAAAGATTATCTAAGCCAACTTTCTCATTCTATGAGTAGTCCAATTTATGGAGGTGTCCAGGGTAAAGCAAGGAGACCAGCTTTGTTGGAAAAGAGAGTGTGTACTGCAGAGTGGTGTCCTGGTTCAACAGATAAGAACACATGGGTACAAACCCTGCCTCTGTCACATAGAGGATGGGTGACCCTCAAAACAAGCCTTTATTTTCTGAACTTTCAGTCTTCATATGGAAAATGAAGGGGCTGGTCTAGATGGTTTCTGTGACCCATTCTAGCTCTACATCTATGATCCTTATGACCCTGGCATCCTACTTTCTGCATCCCAACAGGAGCCAAAGATAGCACAAAATAGTCATTCACAGCTACAACTCCTCTGGAAGGATCTCCATAGGATTAATTATCCATGCACATACCCTAGCTTAAATATTCACAAATACACTCAGCCCAGGAAGGTGAAGCAGCCTGATGTGCTCTCTAGAATGCTGGTCTTGGAGGCTAATCAACCAAGTTGAGTCTTGGCTCAACCATTGGCTATTTTTGTGACCTTGTTTGAGTCACTGCCCTTCTCTGTGGATTTGTTTCCTGGCATGTTTAAAATGGGAATGGAAGAGTGGACTAGAGTATCTGTAAGGTCCTTTCTAACTTAAATAATCTATGATTCTGAGTGTGATCAAATATGGAAACTCTTCAGTCAAACCTTAATCTTGTGTTGTTGGTTTTTTTTTAACTTCCAGGCATCCAGTTTTTGCTGATTCTATCTTTGACCTCACACTCCCAGTTTTCTTTATTTCTTGGATTCTGTTGGCACTATATTAATAGTTTGATGTTGTTTAGTCATTTGGTCCTGCCCAACTCTTTGTTACCCCATTTGGAGTTATTGGCAAAGGTATTAGAGTGGTTTGCTATGTCCTTCTCTAATTCATTTTACAGATGAGAAAACTGAGGCGAACAGGGTCGAATAACTTGCCCAGGGGTCACACAGCTAGTAAAGTGTCTGAGACCAGATTTAGACTTAGGTCCTCCTGAGTCTAAGGCCATTGCTCCATCTACTCTACCACCTAGCTTCCCCTTTATTAATAATAGTCTCACCCAATTCATAACTGTTGATCCTTGCTTCTGTTCTGGACCTTTTCTTAGTTAGACTCTACTGGTTCCCCAAACTGACCTTTATTGTCTACATGTTCCCTAAACTTCTCAATTTGGTGACACAGGCCTCTTTGCTGTTCCCTAAATCAGCACTTCTCTTGGCTCTGAGCATTTTCTCTGGCTGCCTCTGTGTACCTGGAATGCTCTTCCTCCTCATCTTTAGATCCTGGGTTCCCTGGCTTCTTTCAAGATCCAACTAAAACCCTATCTTCTACATGAAGGTTTCAATCCCTTTAAATTCTGGTCCCTTCCCTTGGACGCTTATGTCTTATTTGTCCTGGACACAACTTGTTTTGCACATACTTATTTGAATGTTGTCTCCCTCATTAGATTGTGACCATTTATTAAGTACCTACTCTATATGGCAGGTAATATGTTAAACTTTGAATCCCTAGTGCTTAGCACAATGACTTCCATATACAGTAGATATTTAATAAATGCTTACTGATTCCTCCAGTTCCTATTGAGAGGAGATTCCACTAATTCACTTTCCCCTTTAAATGTGATTTTTCTCATAAGATTACTTGAGCTTCTTGAGGGTAGGACTATCTTGGTTATTTATGTATCCTCAGGGATTAGCACTGTGGCTGCCTATAATAAATAGGCACTTAATAAATGCTTTCTCTATCTACAACAGACCAAACCATTTTTCCCAATACCAACCCATAATACTTTAGCTTGAACCTTATAGTGTCTCTGGATAAACATCAGGATACGATTGATGTGGTTTAGCCTAAAATTGACAAAATTTGAAATATAATGAACCAATTTTATCAGTATTTTACTATGATTCCTGGATTATATTTCATGAAAATTTTGACTGGAATTAGTAATTTAAATGGCATGGACCCAATTGAAGATTTAATTTTTGTTTTTGTATCCTCGGGCCTAAACATCATACCTGGCAGATAGTCAGTGCTTAATAAATGTTTCTTGATTTGAAAATATCAAATAGAAAGGCTCACAATTGGGCATTAAAGTAGGTATTTAATAAGTCAAACTGTTCTGCTTTGCAGAGGTCAACTTATTTTCACATCTTCAGTGGCAATGACACAAGTTTAAATTCTGAACCCTTTGGTCAAACCAAATTAGGACAAGATGGCTATGATTCTGACCCGGTGAATACAATTTAAAGGGCAATGGTAGCATTAGTCTTTTAGCTGCAAGGAACAACTGAACTTAGCCCCTGGAATTAGTTAAAATAAGCTGTCACCAGATCCCAGTTAAGTTGCCCTCCTTCCCAGTTGAGACTCCATACCACTTCAACTCTTTGCCTTCTCCTCAGCACTGGCTTTGTACTGATGTCCATTTGTCTTTGCCCCCCATTTTATGCTCTCAACTGAGGGCATGCTTGGCATTGCTTTCCCTGAACCCCAAAATTTTCTAGGCATGAAACTTTCAGAAAGGGCAAACCTGTACATTTTTTTTTAATTTTTTGTTGTTTTAAACCCTTTGTATTGACTTATAGGTGGAAGATTGGTAAGGGTAGGCAATGGGGCTCAAGTGACTTGCCCAGGGTCACACAGCTGGGAAGTGTCTGAGGCCGGATTTGAACCTAGGACCTCCCGTCTCTAGGCCTGGCTCTCAATCCACTGAGCCAACCAGCTGCCCCCTAAACCTGTACATTTTTAAATGTAAATTCAACCCAGCATTGGTCAATTTTCTCCTCCTTTCATGGTATTTATTCCAATGCATAGGTGAAATGGAATGAGTGTTGTATCGAGAATCAAAGGATGTGAATTCAAATCCTACCACTGGAAATTACTTTCTATCTGGACTGAGGAAGATCAATTATATAAAATGAGAGAGTTCCTTTCAGCTTTAAATCCTACGACCTCAGAGGAAGATCAATTATATAAAATGAGAGTTCCTTTCAGCTTTAAATCCTACGACCTCAGAGGAATTCTATTTAACCTGATGAACCAACAGTATGTTTAAGAAAAATTCACCAATAATTCCTCACCTATACTACAAGTTATCTTTTAGCTTTGAAAAGTTTGCAGTTCATTCTTAACTGCCTCCACACTTTTGAATATTTTTCTCCTACCCCAAACAACCTTTCCCCATTCCATTCCACAAAATACATGGAATCAGAAAAGAAATAAAAGAATTGAAGCTATGAAACTTATGTTTGAGTAAATATGGAAGGCTCAAGAAAGGTAAAGAAATTTTCTTACTTTTTAACCTTCACCAGAATGTTCTTCCCTAGGAAATGCATAAGTCTCCAAGTAGCAAATTCTCTGCTATCTAAGTGAATAGTGGTGAAACAGACATAGAGGTTCAGGCCAGAGGGGCAGGATTTCAGACTCCAGCAGGTTCTAGTCAAATCCTTGCCTTTTTTGTGGTCTAATCTGAATTCCTCTCTCACCTGCCCTGGTGCTTACCGAAATCCAGCCCTTAGCACGGAAAATACATAAATTTCTTCCCTTCAAATTGCCCATATATTCTAAGTCCCTCAGTTAACCCATAAATTAAGAAGAGGATAAAGGAACAGACTGCTTAGCCACCTGGGTGATTGGCTTTTCCCCATGAACTTGACCTTCAAATTAATCTCTTAGAGGAAACAGGAGAACCCTCCCTCCGAAATGGGCTTCTGGGTTCTCAAAACAACAAACTAAAGGATTATCAGATATCTGTGGCCTTCACACTGTATGAAAGATTTGAGGAAGGGCCATATACTATCTTAAGGTCAGTATTTGGATATTGTTTTTTTTTCTTTTTTCCTCTTTATAAATGTCTAACCAAAATTTTTTCTCACCCCCTGGCTTAAAATGCTGCCCCAACAAAAATCCATTATTTGACAAAAACTGCTGGGAAAATTGGAAAACAATATGGAAGAGAATGGGTCTAGATCAACATCTCACACCCTATAACAAGATAAACTCAGAATAGGTAAATGACTTGAATATAAAGAAGGAAACTATAATTAAATTAGGTGAGCACAAAATAGTATACTTGTCAGATCTCTGGGAAAGGAAAGGTTTTAAAACCAAGCAAGAGTTAGGAAAAAAGAGAGTAAAAGCAGCTGCTTAACCTCTCCTAACCCACATATGCAGGATTCCTCAAGAGGACATAAAAACAAACCCAGATGAACGAAGGGACTCCACAACAGGGCACAAAATTGAAGGCATGTGGGATCGGGGCATTTCCATGCTATTGGGGTGAAATAGCTCTCACTAAAACACAAGCTCAGCAATCCCCTCCCCCACACACCACCTAAAGTGCAAAAGCCAGTGCACAAGAGTTAGAGCAAGTTTGGGGCATTCATTAAGTTCTTGGCAGCTACCTGGGATCACCAGGGCCTGCTCCTGAGAGCAGCAAGACGTAAGACCCCAAGAGGCTAAAGAAATGGACTTTGATCACAGACCTTGAGCACAGGCACAGACTTTGGGTGGGGATTCAGTGCAGAGTGCATGACTGTGGAAGCAGCACCCTGAGACTGTTAAAGGAGCTTCGGGCAGAGGGGAGCAAGCAAGGGGACCACCAGGTGGCTTGAGCCTGAGAACAATAAGACTTGAGACCTCAGGAGCCTAAAGAGCGCAGACCAACCCTGGGTATGAGGATAAAGCTCAAGGGAGGCTGTGACTCAGACCAAAGCTGCTCCATAGCTCAATAGGATAGATAGAGAGCCTGTCTGCCTCACCCAGACTTCTGACTAAGAAATAAATAATAGTAATGGCAAGCCAGTCACAAGAACCTCAAAAGAGAAAGATCAAGAAGAAATTTTTAACACTCTACAACATTTACACAGAAAAAATCGACACAACAGAGCAAACAGCAGAGGAGAACAAACAAGTAATCATATCCAAACCTTCCCAAAAAAATGAAAATTGGTCACAAGCTCTTGAAGAGTTCAAATCTAAGATCATGAGAAAGAAGAAAGAGATTTGGTGAGAGAAGTGGGAAATAGCTCAAAAGGAAATTAACAAGTTAAAAGACAGAAACTCCCAATTGGAAAAAGATGCCCAAAAATCAAAAGAAATAGTAAGCAAATTGGAGACCAAAATTAAACAGCTAGAAAACAGGAGAGACCAAACCAAAAAGGGAAATCATAAGATTATAACAGAAAACCAGTCTCTAAAGACCAGAATTGGGCAAGTAGAAGCCAATGATCTCTTAAGACAGCAAGAACAAATAAAGCAAAGTCGAAAGATAAAATAGAAGGAAACATGAAATATCTCACTGAGAAATTGACAGATAAAGAAAACAGGTCTAGAAGAGACAACTTGACATCATTGGTCTTCCTGAAAAAGCAGAAATTAATAGAAATTTGGACTCCATACTACAAGAAATTATCCAACAAAACTGCCCTGAAGTTCTACAACAAGAGGGCAATATAGACATTGAAAGGATCTATATATCACCCTCTACATTAAACCCTGAAAAGACAACCCCCAGGAATAAAATAGCCAAATTCAAGAGCTTCCAAGTAAAAGAAAAAATTTTACAAGAAGCCAGAAAGAGACAATTCAGATATCAAGGAACACCAATCAGGATCACACAGGATCTGGCAGCCTCCACACTACAAGACCGCAAGGCTTGGAATCTGACATTCAGAAAGGCAAGAGAACTGGGTCTACAACCAAGGATGACCTACCCATCAAAACTGACTATATACTTCCAGGGAAAAGTATGGGCATTCAACAAGATAGAAGATTTCCAAGTATTTGCACAGAAAAAACCAGGACTAAGTGGAAAGTTCAATATCCAACCACAAAAAACAAGAGAAACATGAAAAGGTAAATAAGAAACAGAGGGGAAAGAAAGAAAACTCTTATTTTATAATTTGCCTCTTTAAGGGCTTCAATAAGATCAAATTGTTTGTATTCCTATATGGAGAAATGTTATGTGTAATTTTTCAAAAACTGTATTCACTATTATAATAATTAGAAGAATTATTCATAGGGAGAGGTTGGAGCACTAAATGGTCTAAGATAATATGGGTGTGGAGGGGAGAGGAGGGTGAATAGTAGATGGCACCAAGAGAAACTTGAATGAATAAGAAAATTCTATACCACACAAAGAGGGCATGGGAAGGGGAGGGGACAAATACTATCATAAGAAGGAGAGGAAGAGAGCATTAACACGTAATATTTAAACCTTACTCTTAGTGGATTTAACCCTGAGAGGGAAGAGTAGCTATATCCATTGGGATATAGAATTCTATCTAACCCTACTGAGAAAGTCAGAAGGGATAAACCAAGGGGAGCAGGTGATTGGGGAAGTCAAAAAAGGTAGAGGAGGATGGAGGGGAGGGAATTCATTAGGCCTTAAAAAAATAAAAAGGGGAATAATAAGGGAGGGGGAGGAAAGGGAAGTAAATCAAGGGAGGGGACAAGGGGGACTGGTTTAAAACAAACCACTCATTTAAAATGAAATAGTGTAAGAAGAAAGAGTAGAACTAGGAGAGGATACTAAAATGTTGGGGAATACACAACTGATAATTATAACTCTGAATGTGAATGGGATGAACTCACCCATAAAAGGGAAGCAAATAGCAGAGTGGATTAGAAACCAAAATCCTACCATATGTTGTCTACAAGAAACACATATGAGGTGGGTGGACATGCACAGGTAAGGTCAAGGCCTGGCGCAAAATCTGTTGGGCTTCAAATGAGAAAAAGAAAGCAGGAGTAGTGATCATGATTTCTGACAGAGCCAAAGTAAAAATAGATATGATTAAAAGAGACAGGGAAGGTAATTACATCCTGATAAAAGAAGTATAGACAATGAGGAAATAATAGTACTCAACATGTATATACCAAATGGTATAGCATTCAGATTCCTAAAGGAGAAACTGGCAGAGTGCAAGAAGGAAATAGATAATAAAACTATACTAGTGGGAGATCTAAATATTCGTCTTTCAGATCTAGATAAATCAAACAAAAAAATAAATAAGAAAGAGATAAGAGAGGTGAATGAAATCCTAGAAAAACTAATTTAATAGATATGTAGAGAAAAATAAATAGGGACAAAAAGGAATACACCTTCTTTTCAGCTGCACATGCTACATTCACAAAGATTGACCATGTAATAGGGCATAGAAACATTGCAAACAAATGCAAAAGACCAGAAATAATAAATGTAAACTTTTCAGTTCATAATGTAATAAAAATAATAATTAGTAAGGGCACATGGACAGGCAAATCAAAAACTAATTGGAAATTAAATAATATGATTCTCCAAAACCAGTTAGTTAAAGAAGAAATCATAGAAACAATCAATAATTTCATTGAAGAGAATGACAATGATGAGACATCCTACCAAACTCGTTGGGATGCAGCTAAGGCGGTACTAAGGGAGAAATTTATATCATTGAATGCATATATTAACAAATTAGAGAAGACAAACATCAATGAATGTGGTAGGCATGTTTAAAAAACTAGAAAGGGAACAAATTAAAAATCCCCAGCTAAAGACCCAATTAGAGATTACAAAAATTAAAGGAGAAATCAATAAAATTGAAAGTAAAAAATACTGTTGAATTAATAAATAAGACTAGAAGCTGGCACTTTGGAAAAACAAACAAAATGACAAAGTACTGGTCAATCTAATACAAAAAAAGAAAGAAGAAAACCAAATCATCAGTATCAAAGCTAAAAAGGGAGACCTCACCTCTAATGAAGAGGAAATCAAAGCAATCATTAAAAACTATTTTGCCCAATTATATGGCAATAAATATAGCAATCTAGATGAGATGGATGAATATTTACAAAAATATAAATTGCCTAGATTAACAGTAGAAGAAATAGAATACTTAAATAATCCCATATGAGAAAAAGAAATTGAACAAGCCATCAAAGTACTCCCTAAGAAAAAATCCCCATGGCCAGATGGATTCACAAGTGAATTTTATCAAACCTTCAAAGAACAACTAATTCCAACACTATGCAAATTATTTAACATAACAAGCAAAGAAGGAATCCTATCAAATTCTTTTTATAACACAAATATGGTACTGATCCCAAAGCCAGGCACACCAAAAACAGAGAAAGAAAACTACAGACCAAACTCCTTAATGAACATAGATGCAAAAATCTTAAATAGAATACTAGCAAAAAGACTCCAGCAAGTGATCACGAGGTTATTCATTATGATCAGGTAGTATTTATACCAGGAATGCAAGGATGGTTTAATATAAGGAAAACCATTCACATAATTGACCATATCAACAAGCAAACCAACAAAAACCACATGATTATCTCAATAGATGTTGGGAAAGCCTTTGACAAACTACAACACCCATTCGTACTGAAACACTAGAAAGTATAGGAAAAGAAGGACCTAAAATCATCAACAAGCATCATATACAGTGGGGATAAATTAGAAGCCTTCCCAATAAGATCAGGCATGAAACAAGGATGCCCACTATCACTCCTATTATTTAACATTGTACTAAAAACACTAGCAGTAGCAATTAGAGAAGAAAAAGAAATTGAAGGTATCAAAATAGGCAAGGAGGAGACTAAGCTATCACTCTTTGCAGATGATATGATGGTCTACTTAAAAAATCCTAGAGAATCAACTAAAAAGCTAGTAGAAATAATCAACAACTTTAGCAAAGTTGCAGGACACAAAATAAATGCACACAAATCATCAGCATTTCTATATATTTCCAACACATCACAGCAGCAAGAGGTAGAAAGAAACACCATTTAAAATCACCTTAGACAATATAAAATACTTAGGAATCTATCTACCAAAACAAACACAGGAATTATATGAACATAACTACAAAACAATTTCCAAACAATTAAAACTAGATCTAAACAACTGTAAAAACATTGATTGCTCATGGGTAGGATTAGCTAACATAATAAAAATGACCATTCTACCCAAATTAATTTACCTATTTAGTGCCATACCTATCAAACTACCAAAAAACTTTTTTACTGAATTAGAAAAAACTGTAACAAAGTTCATTTGGAAGAACAAAAGATCAAGTATATCAAGGGAAATAATAAAAAAAATGCGAAGGAAGGTAGCCTAGCAGTACCAGATATTAAACTATACTATAGAGCAGTGGTCATCAAAATTATGTGGTACTGGCTAAGAGACAGAAGGGAGGATCAGTGGAATAGACTTGGGGTAAGTGACGTCAGCAAGACAGTGTATGATAAACCCAAAGATAAACCCAAACTTTTGGGACAAAAATCCACTATTTGACAAAATCTCTTGGAAAAATTGGAAAACAATATGGGAAAGATTAGGTTTAGATCAACATCTCACACCCTACACCAAGATAAATTCAAGGCAAATGACTTGAATATAAAGAAGGAAATTATAAGTAAATTAAGTGAACACAGAATAGTATACTTGTCAGATCTATGGAAAGAGAAAATTTTAAAACCAAGCAAGAGTTAGAAAAAATTACAAAATATAAAATGAATAATTTTGATTATATTAAATTATAAAAGTTTTGTACAAACAAAAACAATGCAACCAAAAATCAGAAGGGAAAAACAAACTGGGAAAAAATCTTTATAACAAAAAACTCTGACAGAGGTCTAATTACTCAAATATATAAGAAGCTAAATCAATTGTATAAAAAAATCAAGCCAACCCCCAATTGATAAATGAGCAAGGGGCATGAATAGGCAATTTTCAGATAAAGAAATCAAAACTATCAATAAGCACATGAGAAAGTGTTCTAAATATCTTAATAATTAGATAAATGCAAATCAAAACAACTCTGAGGTACCACTTCACACCTAGCAGATTGGGTAAAATGACAGCAGACCAATGAATATTGGAGGGGATGTGGCAAAACTGGGACATTAATGCAATGCTGGTGGAGTTGTGAACTGATCCAACCATTCTAGATGACAATTTAGTACTATGCCTAAAGAGAGCTAAAAGACTGCCTGCCTTTTGATGCAGCCATACCATTGGTGGGTTTATACCCCAAAGAGATCATAGGGAAAAAGACTTGTATAAAAATATTTATAGTCACGGTCTTCATGGTGGCAAAAATTGGAAAATGAGAGAATGTCCTTCAATTGGGGAATGAATGAACAAATTGTGGTATCTGTTGGTGATGGAATACTATTGTGCTCAAAGGAATAATGAACTGAAGGAATTCCATGTGAACTGGAATGACCTCCAGGAATTGATGCAGAGTGAAAGGAGGAGATCCAGGAGAACATTATACATAGAGACTGATACACTGTGGTACAATCGAACAGAATGGACTTCTCTACTATCATCAATGCAAGGATCCAGAGCAAGGCTGAGGGACTTATGAGAAAGAAAACTAGCCACATTCAGAGGAAGAACCGTGGGAGGAGAAACAGAGAAGAAAAACAACTGCTTGAACACATGGGCTGATGGGGATATTATTGGGAATGTAGACACTAAACGATAACTCTAGTCCAACTATCAATAATATGGAATTAGGTCTTGATCAATGATATATGTAAAACTCAGTGGAATTGTGCATCGGCTCAGGGGGGCTAGGGGGGAGAGGGAAAGAACAGGAAATGTAACTATGGGAAAATATTCAAAATAAAAATTATATACATATGTATGTATATATATATATATATATATATATATATATAATTAAAATGGTGCCCCAAATACAGCAGGTGGTTAGTAAATGTTTCCTAAATTAAGTCCAAAGAGAAAGCCAAGGAAATAAAATTTTTATTGCATCAACTAGGCTTTTTCACTATGGTGAACCACCAATGAGATCAATTCCCGTATTCTTTGAGGTCTCAGGGGAAAAATTCTCAAGAGGAAAAATTACTAAACAATTCCTACCCTTCAACCTAGCCCCTGAGTAGGTCTAAGTCAGAAAGTTACAAAATATTCTTAGTAGAACTTTTTTTTAAAACCCTTACCTTCCATCTTGGAGTACAATACAATACTGTGTATTGGTTCCAAGGCAGAAGAGTGGTAAGGGTAAGCAATGTGGTCAAGTGATTTGCCCAGAGTCACGCAGCTGGGAAGTGTCTGAGGTCAGATTTGAAACTAGGACCTCCTGTCTCTAGGCCTGGCTCTCAATCTGAGTTACCCAGGTGCCCCCTAGTATCACTTTTTGTTATAGCAAAATTTGGAAACAAAATAGGAGCCCATGGTTTTAGAAATTATTAAACAGATTGTGGGATATCCCTTGAGAGCATGGGTTATTTCATTTTTGTCTTTATATTTTCTAGCAGCTAGCAGAGTGCCTGACACATAGTCAGTTCATTAAAAATGCTTGTTGATTGATTGGTTGATGGCTATGAAAGTGATTGAAGAGTATTGTTAATTAAAATAGGAGGTTAAGGGACTTGCCCAGGGTCACAGAGCCAGTATTGGTCATAGGAAGGACTTGAATAAGGATTCCAAAGAAGGTACTATATGCATGTCGCTGACATCAAAGATATTGAAGCTAGATGGCTGATGCCAGAAAGTCAGCACAGTGAGAAGTAAATTGGTATGGCATGTTCTATGGAAAGATAATTTACAGTTAACCCATCTCCAGAGTCCTGAATAAAATTTGAAATGTTGGTCCTTGGTGAGGGTCTAGACAATATACTTCCCAAATTGCCCTTTAATCCTAGGTGCCTTCTGGTCAACATGAGGGTGTGATAAGACTGACAATCCTATTGTGGGGCTTCAACAAGTAGTGAGATAGTATTCCTAATTACCTTAATTTTTCAGAGCTCTATAACCAGTCTGAGAAGCAGTAAAGCATAGCAGATGGAGAACCAGCCAAGAAAACTGAGGACCAAGTACCAACTGTGACACATCCAGGCTGTGTGGCTCTGAGAAGTCGTCGAACCTCTCAGAGCTCTAAGCATCTCTCTAAAACCATAAACTGCAGAGAAAGTTACTAGCTATATTGGTAGAGAGAACTCCTCACTCAGGACTTCCTTGTGCCAATGAAATACCAAATCCAGTTCCTAGGTAAGACATGAACAAGAAGGCTTACCTAATTTTTAAATATTTAAATATTTACTCATTTATTACATTAAAGTTCCCAGGTATCTCTTCCTTTTTTCCCTCCTACACTAGAGAAGGCATCATTTGAATATATATATATAAAACTATGTCTCGCTTGTTTCTATTTTTCAGTTCTTTCTTTGGGGATGAAGACACATAAGTTATTCTTCAAATAATATTTCTGATACTGTATATAATGTTCTCTTAGTTCTGCTCATTTTGCTCTTCATAATTTCATGGGTCTTTCCATGTTTTTTAAATAAACCTGATCATCATTTCTTATGGCACAGAAGTATGCTGGTCTCTAGGCCTGGCTCTCAATCCACTGAGCCACTCAGCTGTCCCCGAGAAAAGGGCTTCTTTAAGAGCTGCTAGGTGGCTCTGTGGATAAGAGTACCCGGCTTGGGGGCAGGAAATCCTACACTCAAATCTGACCTGAGATACTCTGTAGCTGTGTGACTCTGGGCAAGTCACTTAACCAACCCCAACAGCCTGGCCTTTACTGTTCTTCTGCCTTAGAATCAATACTTAGTATTGATTCTAAGACAGAAGGTAAGGATTTAAAAAAAAGAAAAAGGTTTTTTTTCCCCTTAGACAAATATGGCTGTTAGTCATCCAGAACAACCTGAAAAACACCCATCCGTGGGAGGATTACACTTGAAAGGGAGGAGTGACTAATAGTGCTCTTGCTTTTCATCGATTTGAAATCATTAAAGAGAGCCTTCAACAGTACCTAACCCTTGGTATTTCTAGGATTGCTCAAGAACAAGCCAAAACACTCTAAGGAACACCACGTCCATAAATAGGCATGTGGATAAAGAACACGTGGCTCGGGATTGGCTTTGTGGTAATTTGTGACTTCAATTTCCCCATAAGCATGCACTGAGTTGCTCAAAAAAAGGAATTAGGCTGGACAAACAACCCAGCCCAACTCTTCCCAGAGAGGATATAAAATTCTAGAGAACTGACATTTAGAGCTTGGAAGATAACGTAGAGAAGCTTCAACCTTCTCACAGTACAGATGAAGAAACTGAGGACCATAAAGATCAAGTATCTTGCTCGAGATCATCTAGCTTGCCTAGTCTCAAAGTTGGGACTGGAACCCAGACCACATGATTCTAAGTCCTTTTTTTTCCATTCTGCTACAGATGTGCTTCTACATTATTAAGAAATTATTTGTCCAAGAAGATCAATTTTACCAGTTTGTATTTATTTATTTTCATAGCAAAGGAAAACTATAGGAAAGGTCAGCTAATGGACATATAGACAAGCCTTAATGAAACTCCTAGTATACAAAACTCCAGGCACTGTGCTAGACACTGGGGATACAAAGACAAAAATGAGTCAGTCTCAACCCCGAAGAAGCTCATATTCTATGGGGAAGACAACATACAGAGTGGTTTATTATTTTGACTTGTCTTTTAAATTCTTTGGTGTGAATACACACATAAATGTATGTGTGTACACATATGTGTGTCTATTTGAAGTGCAGCTCAGGAAAGTTTATTCACTGTGTCTCAATCACAGGGCACACCTACAAAGGTTTCAAACACAACCTCTGAAAAGACTCAAGGCTAAAACTAAAAAGAGGAGAAGTGGGAGAAGAGGAGAGGGGGAGGATGTCTTATTATGCAACAATTTATCATCCCTGCCAAATGCTGATTTCTTGGAAGTTAAGAACAGCCTGCCAGCCAGCACACCTGTGTCCATTGGCATCATATAAAATCAACAACAAAAGAAGGAAGGAAGGAAGGAAGGAAGGAAGGAAGGAAGGAAGGAAGGAAAGGAGAGAGGGAGGGAGGAAGAAATAGATGAAAAATAGGCACATAGTCAATTACCTGCCACCAAACAATTCATTTATGGATTTAACAATAGTTTTTTATATGCATGAATTGAATCATTTCATACATATAAGATATTCTTCCTAATATATTTACAAAGACATTAAAATTTATAATAGTATTTATGTAAAATTAGTATATGATAATATTAATAACAAAAAGCAAGTATTATTATATTGATATATTAATAGCTTTCCTGAGACCTGGTTTGGATCTGGATCATAAATGATACCTTAACAATCGAAATATATTTCTAAGAACCAATGTTTCTTGTAATCACTATATAATAATAATTTATTTTTAAGTCAACCTATTTAGTTCATTTATCATCTGCTGCCAGCATCAACATATAAATAAATTTTAAAAGTTTAAAATGTTTGTCTTCCTTTCAATAAAAATAGAAAATTACTTTAAATTGTTATCTCAGGAAAGATACTGTTAATTCAGTTAAAGACCATAATATCACCTCAAAGTTTTAAGAGCTTTGACGCCAACTAGCTTTGTATCTATAGGCAAGTCACTTAGCTTCTTTGAACCTCAATTTCCTTATCTGTAAAATAGGATGATAATGTTTTCATTACTTATGTTTGTTTTGAGAAAAATGCTCTGTAAACCCTGAGGTAAGGCAGGTGGTGGCACAGTGGATAGAATGCTGGGCCTGCAGTCAGAAAGACTCATCTTCCTATGTTTAAATAGGGCCTCAGATACTTGCAAACTGCGTCACCCTGAGCAAGTCACTTGATCCTATTTGCCTCAATTCTTTATCTGTAAAATGAGCTGGAGAAAGAAATGGCAAACTACTCTAATATGTTTGCCAAATGGGGTCACAAAAAGTCAGACATGACTGAAATGACTGAACAAAACCCTAAAATGTTATTGAAATTTATGCTACTTTTACTGCCACCATTGCTATCATTATAAAGTGAATGTGAAAGGAATTCCCATTACCATATGGTTAATGCAAAAGGGTAGAGACATTATGTGGAATTCTTCTTTAGTAACTGTGTTCAATGACAAAATATATCCTATGTATCTGTATCTTCCTACATGACATGAAAGTATTTGGGAGGAGATTAATGTTTTACATGCCCCAAGCAATGAAAACTTTAAGATGATGATGATGGTGAGATTATGACAGTGGACTTGAAAACAAAGGATTGCCACCTTGGACAGCCCCGGGACCATCTTTGTCCTTTCTGGCCATAGCTTGATGGTATCTTAATGTGTTAAGTAGACATGTCCACTGTTTGCATTAGTATAACACATTATATTTTCCTAATTGCTCACATTCATTTGATCCATATACAACAAAGACAAATACAATGATTCCTTTTTTGCAGAGAAGAATTAGACAAGAAATTCAGTGACTTGCCCAAGGTCATGCAAACAAACAATAGTAGAGCAATACTTGATCTCATGTTTCTTGTCACATAATTCAGTGTGATTTCCACTATTGTTTCCATACTACCTAGTGTTCACTTTGAAGCAAATATCAAAGACATACCATATTGGAACCATATAATAACAGCAACTCATTAATGAAGTGCTTTAAGGTTTACAAGTATTATTATCTAGTATTAGAAAGAAAGCACAAAGATTTAGAGAGGATAAATTACTTGCCTATGACCACAGGGGTAATAATATTATAGAACAAAGATTCACACAAATCTCCTTCCTTGACTCTAAGTTCTGAGATCTTTCCTTGTCTATACAACAGTGCCTCTCAAGAACAAACTCATCAATGGAATGATCTCACCTTATAGGATCATATATGCTTACCCTATTTATGGACTACTAAACCCCCACCCCAAAGAAACCTCAGTCTTTATAATGTGTATACTTTGTTCCCTAAGTCCAATTCCTGACTAGTCATTCAATGGTTGCTTCAACTTACCACATAGCTAAGGTAAGAAGGCTTAACAGTTGGCAAACCCAGCATAGGTACAGCAAATGTACAGATCTGGGCAACAAAGTCTTTATTCTTTAGGAAAGTATAAAGAATTATGAGCCTCTAGAGATATAGAAAAGGCTACTTGGCTATTTGGGTCAATAAACTATTAATCTCATCAGTGCTCAGGTTTAGATCTATGCCTTTAAATCCTACTCACCCAATATACTACAGGAGAGATAATCTTCCTTTAAAATCTTTCCTTCTCTCTTTCAGCAGCCCATTAGTTTAAAATGGACTGAATTCTAGGCAATTGGATTTTATCCAAAATGCTTATTTCCAGGACTCGAGACAGCCAAGGTAGTTGTGCCTGATAGAAAGCTATAGAGGAATTTTATGGTCCTTCTGTCGATCTTCAAGTCCAAGATAAGTGATTCAGAATCCTTGAAGTACTTGGTCTTTCTTCCTCTCTGTTGATCTAATGCCCCCAAAGGTGCCATCTTTTGGAATTGAATATCAGTTTGTTTAATATACTGAACCCTGAATTCCATTAAAAGAAATGGATGCCAATGATTTTGAGTGTGTATGATGCAAAAATGGGCTTCAGCAAAAGCTATAACTACTTAAAGTGTCAACTCCATCATAGTGACTACCCCCTTGTCTACCATCTCTGGCAATAAAAATTTAATAATAATAAAGACCCAGAACTTGCCAACAAAATATTTCTTTTATTAAATAAAACCCTTACCTTCCATCTTAGAACCAATACCATGTATTGGTTCCAAGGCAAAAGAGTGGTAAGGGCTAAGCAATGGGGGTTAAGTGACTTGCCCAAGGTCAGACAGGTAGGAAGTGTCTGAGGCCAGATTTGAACCTAGGATGTCCCTTCTCTAAGCCTGGCTTTCAATCCACTGAGCCACCCAGCTCCCCCCCCCAACAAAATATTTCAATATCCACTCTTTAGCTCTAAGAATATATTAATACTGGAGTATAATAATGGACCTAATTCTGGAGACCCAAAATGAAAACTATAGCTAGTTTAATAATATGTAATTCCTCAAGGCAGATTCCTAAAGTTAAATGTACTATTAACCATCAAACTTTAATCACTCAGAGTATATTTTTCCTATATGTCAATTATCCAGACCCTTAATTTATCCTTCTTCCAGGATCCATTTTTTGGCCATTTTGCTGCCTAGCCCAGGGCAGATACATTCTCAAAGGACAAAGATGGATCACCACTTAATAGGGTATTTAATATAACATCCTCCAAGTATAGAAAGAAATTTCAAATCAGTGGAGCTCCAGCAGAGTTATAAGTAGTGGCACCTTCATTGAAATATATAGACAGCCTTCTAAGGATTCTTTCAAATAAGCAGAATTCATCTTGAAGAATCTACTATGTTATTACTTTAAAATCACACCCATTACTTTTTAATCACTCACAGAATTATCACTTACAAATTAAGGTTCCCAAAATAAAAATGAAATTTAAAAGGCCATAACATGATATTTGAATATCTCCCACCACCATCATCATTAGCATTTCACCCCATCTCCAAGCTTCATTTAATGTGCCACATGACGAAAGTATATCACTAGAATTAAGAAACAGCATGGCATAATGGATGGAATATTGGCATTCAGAAGATCTAGGTCAAACCCAGCTTCTGACATGTAATGGCTTATGACCACTGATGAGTTGTTCAAACTCTCTAGAAACTCTCATAGACTGCAGATTATGGACATGATGGCAATCTGTATCAGAGGAGGGAGTTTCTACTTTGGGAGTTCTCTACATTTCTGAAATCACTGATCTAGTCTGAAAGAAAACAACATCCACCAACTAAGAACTAAAATTCTAATATAGGACCAGTCATAGAGCATGACTGGCAATGGTTTACCCAGCAAGTCATAGAATACTAACTAGTGTGCAAATCTTCCTTCAAAAGAATCTTTTGATAAATAGTAGCTTCAGCACATATTAACTTGGTAGTTGTTGTTTGGGATTTTATTGGAAGGGAAGCAAAAAAATAAGATGTGCTTTTGACTGTGTGTAATAGAATTCAATAACATTATGAAGTTTTTCTCCAGTGTTCTCCAACTTCCCCTTTTTAATACTATATGTTGGAGCTAAGATGGCAGAATAGAGGCATGGAAAGCTTGATCCTCTCTGAGAATCTTCTGCAACCAACCTCACAAGAATGCTTCAAAACAAATACTTTTAGGATAGAATGAACAAGAGAATGGAGTGAAGCAATTATCCTGCGAAATGAAACAAAACAAAACTTAGAAGTTATGCAGAGAGGGTCTGGTTTACTGACGTGAGAGGCAAAAGACAGTGTAGTGCCCATAGCAAGAGAGCACCAAGTAGTACCAGAAATGCAAGGCTGATTTAATATTAGGAAACTATCAGCACAATTGATCATATCAATAACAAAACTACTTGAGTTTTTACTTGAGTTTTTATTTGGGGGTTTTGGTTTTATATGAGTATTCTCTTACAATGATGACCAATATGGAAGTATGTTTTGCATAATAATACATGTATAACCTAACTCAAATTGCTTATCATCTCTGGGCAAGCCATTTTAACCTCTCAACCTCAGTTTCCTCATCTGTAAATAATGAAAGCATCTACCCCCTCTTAGTTGTTGTGATGGTCAAATAAGATTTTCTATGTAAAACTTTGCAAACTTTAATGTGCTATAAAAATTCTAGATATTATTAAAAATTATTTCTGGTAGATTATATACTCTGCCTAAAAATAAGCCTATGTTTTCAGGACTTTCTCATTCTTAGAACATAATTAGCATGGAAAAATAAGTAATGGAGGTCAACAATGGAAGATATTAAACCTATTAAAAAGGAGAAGGGGAGAGGCAATACACCACACTGTGAAAATACTCTATAAATACAAATATATTTAAAATATTCTCATAGTGTAGTCTACACTCTCTCCTCCTTTTTTTAGATTTAGTAAATTAAAGTTACAGAAATTAAATTTCAAATCAACTATAAGAAGTAATGTTATAACAGTAAGAGCTATCCAGTATTGGTCAAGGCTATCAAAGTGAATTCCTTTTCAATGGAAGTTGATGGAGATTAAATGATCACCTCTCAGACATTCTATAGAAGGGATCCTTAATTGTGTTAAAGGTTGGTTCTGATGACTTCGATAATCCCTTTCCAAGAGTCTGTGAATCTGTAAAAATTCTGCACATTTTTTTTAAAGAATTTTAATTGAAGAAATTTTAGAAGCCTCTTTTTATTGGCATCTTGATTTTGTTTGTAAACAGTGAGCCAAATGGAAATGGACTGACACTGCTTTCCCAGCACCAAGTAATTCACAAACTACATAATTTATCATTAAGCAGTAAGGTGGCACAGTGTTTGGAGTATTGGACCTAGAGTCAGGAAGACCTAAGTTCAAATCTTCCCCTGGACATTTAATGACCTGTGTGACTCTGGGAAATTCACTTAACCTCTGTCTGTTTCCTCCAGTATAAAATGAAAATTACACCCTCTGACTCCTAGAGTTATGAGGATAAAATGAGATAATATTTGTAAAATATTTGTAAACCTTAAAGCCCTTATATGTTAGATAGATAGATAGAGATAGATAGATAGATAGATAGATAGATAGATAGATAGATAGATAGATAGATATAGATAGATAGATAAATGGTAGGTAATAGAATTGTTATCTCTGTTGTCAATATAAATTCGATTCTCTTCTCCTCAAATATTAACTTCCTCTCTTACAGTATAAACTTAAAATACATTAATATCAAATAATGAATTTAATGTGTTTTATAACCCCAACTGGAAATTTTCACCTCATTTAAGAGAAACTTTCCACATTAGCACTCCCAACTTCAGGGCCCAGGAATTAAACAACTGGACTTCTAATAAATCTTTATAATAAGCCTCTCAGTTTGATGATCATGTTTGTGGGTTCTATCTTACTTATTACTAGCAATGCTAACAAGGGTTTTGCTTCTGATTTCACTGACTGAAGGTCAGATCTGTTATATTTTATCTGTCCTCTCCCACTTATAGTTCTCTGGTAAACTAAAAGAATTGGAGGAGCCCCTTTTCCCTTGCCCTGAATTGTTTGCCCTTTTTAATGGTCAGTGACTTGCCCCACTTTCATTTAACCACGAATTGGCTTTTACAAAGGAATATTTGCTTCAAAAACACAGCAAGAACAAGCATACAAACATTTCTTCCAAATACTTCAGGGTCACAGTCTCCCCTACACTTCTTCGTTTCTGGAGAGGGAAGAGAAGGAAATTGGGCTCATTGCTTTGTTGTTTCCACTACAGCTTACCTCAGTTTCTACACAGTATTGGGTCCCTCAATTTCATGTAGAAAATCCCACCGGGCTGACATCTCAGACTCTTGCTCTTCAGAGTTTTGCTATTAGACTGGCTTCAACACCCTGCCTTAGATCCCCAGGTTCCTAAATCCTAAGCCTGGAGATCCTGCATCAAGAATTTTATCACATGCTCCTAGAACTGGGAATTAAATAGACCCAAACCCCAATCCCTTTTCTTAGGACCACATGGCCCAAAAAAGAGGGGAGTGTTCCTCTGCACTTCCTACATGGTGTCAACCAGAAGGAATAAATGAATCCTTCATCATTAGACACAAATACAGGGGGAAAAAAGCAGATTGTGATTAGTTAGATAAGATCCAACTATTCAGTCAGTGGAAAAAGGCCAATATAGAATGTGTATCCTTTGGTTTTCCTCCCTCGCAGATGTGGATGATGCCAAATTAGCTAACCTAGATATATGCCACAAGCCCCCATTCCACATTTATAGAAGTATAGGTAACACTGAGCATCCTCAGACTCATCAAAGCATATGATATAGCCATGACTAGATAGCATAGAGCATGTGGGTGGCATTGTGGATAGAGCACTGAGCTTAGAATCAGGAAGACTCATCTTCATGAGTTTAAATCCAACCTCAGACACTTACTAGTGGTGTGACCTTGGACAAGCCACTTGACCCTGTTTACCTCAAATCCTAAACTGTAAAAATGAACTGGAGAAGGAAATGGCAAGCCACTCCAATATCTTTGCCAAGAATTTCTCAAAATGGAGTCAATGAAGAGTCAATGAGACACTCCAGAAACAGCTGAATAATAGCAAAAGTAGGTAGCATGAGAAGCAGCATGGCATGCTGGACTTGCTTTTTTAAATTCCAAACACTTACTAGCTGTGGGATCCCAGACAAGTTATTTTAAGTCTCTTAAAGAACAAGTTGGACTACATGGCCTATAAGATTCCTTCTAACCCTTTACCCAGGCAGCTCTCACCTGAGCAATTATATCAAAACCAAAGTTAATCAAGAAAGAGACTTCACATCAGTCCTCTCCTCTGCACTCCCGCTTCCATTAATTCATGCCCTCATTACTTCTTCCCTTGACTATTTCGATAACCTTGTAACTAGTCTCCTTGTCTCTAGGACATCCAAATCCATCCTGGAACATTTCTATTAATGTCATATTCCTTAATTTATCCATCTGAACACATCACCCACCCCCATTCAAAAACCTTCAATAATTCCCTAATGCCTTGCAATGGAATCCCAGCTCCTTGATCTAGAACTCAAAGGCCATCTCCACAGACTTGTTCCAACCTTCTTTGAAAGCCAGAGCACCCACCACTTCTTCTCCCATATTCTGCTCTTAAAGGAAAATTCATTTACTCATTGTCCCTTGAACACATAGTGCTTTCCCACCTTGGCACCTTTGCTCACATTTCCTTCTCTATACTCTGAGGCTTCTCTTTGTCATCGAGGTCTTTTATTCAGGTCCAACTCTGGCTCCATTTGGAGTTTTCTAAGCAAAGATATTGGAGTGGTTGGCCATTTCCTTCTCTGGCTCACTTTGTATATGAGAGAACTGAGATAGAATTAAATGATTTGTCCAGGGTCATTACACAGTTAACAAATATCCAAGGACAGATTTGAACTCAAATCTTCTTGACCTCAAGCCTGGCACTCTACTACACCACTTAGCTGCCCTGCCCTTAGGTCTCTACCTCTATAAAAATTACTTTCATCCTTCAAAACCCAGTTATAACTCCACTTCTTATAAAACCTTTCCAGTCTATTCCAGCCTACAATACATTCTCCCTGCTCTGAATTCACAAAATGAGTTATCTCTGCCACCCATTTTGCTCCTAATCATTAATGGCTTTGTGGTATCTCTTTTTTATTGCATAGAATTGGCATTTAAATTTTGGTCGTGGTTTATAGAATTTAGAACTAGAAAGGACCATCGAGATCATCTTGTACAAGCCATACCCAGAAAGGTTGGGACTTGCCCAAGGTCACATAGACATTATGAATTATGTCTCCTCAACTAGATTGTCAGCTTCTTGTCACATTAGTTAAACCCACAAATCTTAATGTTCCAAGTCACAGCCCAACCCAGAGGAATGAGTTGAAGAGAATTAGATCTGGAGCTTTGTGTGCAGTGTCTGTAACTAGTGCTCATCTTCTATTTTCCTGAGCATTTTCTTCCTCTTTGGGTGTTTTCCTCCAAGTCCCCAAAGATTCCATCATGCCTCCTGACCTTTACAAAGTCCCATATTGTTGTATCCATGCGATCTTCTTTCTCTTGTTTATATTACATGTTTATTCCTCTCTCTTTCTCAGGCTTCTTCAATAAAGCTCTCAGCATCACTAGGAAATCTTGTCAGCAAATCCATCCTGTGGTGCTACTACCTGACAATTAGCTAAGGACTTACTCCTTCTAGAAATGGGTCTCTAGCGTAAGAATGAGGCAAGCCCTGACATTTTTGGAAAACTGTCACGGAGTGTTGGCGGTAAAGAAGAGCCAAAGTGACCTTTGGAACAGCAGAGACTTCTGGGAGAGAAAAACCTGACCAGGGGCTTTTTGAGGGTTGGAGCTGGAGAGTAAGGGCATGAAATCTGCCTCTGAGATCCTCTGAAGTGGCCATCAGGTTTTTCCTGACTGTAACATCTTGTTATATGAGTTGATGATCATCAACAGAGATTAACTGAGTTTAGGGTTACTGGACTTCCTTTGGGGGAGCCATTCCCTGATCCCCACTTGCCTTGAACTTGGCCCAGCAGTATCCCACTTGGACTCATAGCAACTATAGCTCATAGGAATATTATTAGTGGGATTTGGGAAGAAGAAGCTCTGGTTGAGGGACACCTTGACTCAACTTCGGGTCTGAGGCTTGGTAGGGACTTGCCAGAGTGAGGGACCTTGGCTTAGGGATACCTGCAACCCTTTTCTTGCTGATAACCTACCTTCATTCCCCCATCCCTGTTGTTCCTGATTAAACACCCAAGTACCTCCAAGATCAGACCTGCATTGGTTCTATTGGAGGGGAGACTTACCGGGAGGGAGTGAAACAGCATAGGCGGGCTGATCTCCATTTTGAGCCTGTCCCCCCCACACCGCTCTTAGTAAGGAGGGGTTTTCTGTGTTCCCTGACTTGAACCATCATCTAATCTGGGTATCACTCACTTCTCCTTGAGGGGATATCATTCCCTCAACCCCTCAATGGCAGCACGCCCTTCCAGGATTCCCCTTTTCCAAAGGGGACATCATTTTTGTCTCCCAGCAATAGGGGTGGCAGTGAGTGAGGAGGGGACTTCCATCCTTCTCCTGTTTGTTCTATACCACATCCCCAATCCTCCTAATCATCCCACCTTTATACTAAAAACATCATGCCTTCATCAAGAGCAAATCTAGAAAAGACAAGATAATTATACTGAAATATTTCAAGGGTTGTCTTGAGGAAAAAGGACAATTCTTTGAGGTGTTAGAGAGCAGGACTAGGACCAGTAATCACCCACTGTTAGCTCAATAGAATGAAGGATTTTCTAGGGCTGATAGTTGCCAAATGAGCTATAGAGACCAAAATTATGTAATTTCCATGTAAAATATTTTATAATAAAAATGGGATATTTTACTCTAAAAACAAAGCATAATGATTATAATCACAGTACTTGTTACCCCAGGGCCATATATAAATATAGGGTAGAGCAGGACAGGAGAAGGCAAGATAAAGAATAAGGTTAGGCTGGTGGGTTTGGTAGACTGAGATGGAAGGAGATCAGTGAATCATGCTCATCCACATGCATTTATTAATGTGCCAGACACTGCACTAAGATAGGGAAACTTTTAAAAAAGAATCTTTTCCCTGGAAGAGCTTATACCTAGAGAGGAAGATAATATGTAAACTCACTTAACCAATCTTGGCCTCAGTTTACAATTGACTATCAGAAAACTTAGTGAAGAAGTAATCACCTCTTGAATGATAATAAGTTGTATGTGCCATGAGGACAAGAACCATGTTTTATTCAATTCAATAAATAATATTGTGTCTGCCATGTAAAAGGCTATGAGGTTCACAGAAAGAAAGACAATTTCCAATAAGGAAGACTGGGGTAGCCTTCATTGAGTATATAGCATTTGAACCTCCCACCCAACCGTAGCATTGAGGTGCTTCCTTACCAAAGATAAGAAAATGGTTCAGATTCCCAATTCTTTATCTTCTTATTCAGTAACACTAATGACTTTATGATGCCCTGTGAATAGAAACTTGGTTCCTAATGATGGATTGTTGTCTTTGGTTTCTGGATTTGCACAGTCTACTAGGAATCTGTGTCCTACTTCTTGGAGGTACCCAAAATTTCCCATTCCTCCTTCTAAGAGGCTAGATATGCAATTTTTGTTACCCTACTTGGGTACCCTGGCAATCACCTCTTGGACAGGAACCATCTTTTATTCAATTCAATTCAATAAATAATATTAAGTATCTACTGGGTAAAAGACTCTGGACTTGGTGTTGAGGATACCAAAACCATAGCATAACCTGCACAAAAATCTTATACTCCATTAGAGACACAGGATATGTACAGATGTATAAATGCAAAATAACTTCAATAAAGGAATGCTCATTTCTAGAGATACTAATTTTATTTAATTTATGGAAAGGTTTTCTTAATTTATCAATAAAAATTTAAAAATAAAGGTCTAATTTAGAGACATTTTTCAAAGAAAAAAGGAGTTTTAAAAGATAGAAGTGAAGAAAGAATACATACCAGGCAGAGAACTCTTTTTAAGAGAAACAAATGAGGGAAAATGCAATGTCCTGTTTAAGGAACAGTAGGCCAGTATAATTAAAATGGGGTATAAAAGAAGGTGAGTAATAAGACTTGGAAGTTAGGTAACAGCCTTATTGTGAAGTGCCTTAAATTTTAGTCTGAAGCTTCTATAGTTTATCCTAGTAGCTATTGAAGCTTCTCAAGCAAGAAAATGGTATGATCAAATTTTTTTAAGAATATCAATTTGACATTGATGGATGAGAGAGGAAAGAAATTGAAGATAAGGAGACTAACTTGTTTCATCTCCCCTAGAACCTAGACCAATGTTCTGCATTTAGTAAATATTCAACAAATACTGTTGAATCAAATTGGTTCAGCCTGTGGGATACTATTATTATTTGTCAAGGGATAATAATATATTACCTTCAATTGGGACTCCATTCTCCTTCCCTTAATAACTCTTCACCATTGTAGATATAGCTCAACATCCAGTACTTAGTAGGAAGAGCTAAACCTAGAATCTGTGATTGAGGGTTATGTATAGGCATGAGTGAATGAATTAATTCATTCAACAAGTATTTCTCTTTTATCAACCTCTGTTAAGACAGTACGTTAGATGCTATAGTATACTGTCACACTATTAAATTAATATTAAATATTAAATTAAATTCAACAATTAACTTCTGTATTCAGAATGTGCTACAACTTATCTAAAGTGTTCCGTGCAAAGGATAGTTCAAAGATGCTCTATGATAGCTATGAGAAATTTACATCACTGTCTATAAATCATACAATATAAACAAATAATAAGATTATTCAAATGAGAAGATTTTTACTTACAGAAACCATACTAGTTATTTTCTTTCAAGACCTAATTAGATTTGAAGCTTCATTTAAGAAACAAGAATAAAAATGAGGCTCTTATCCTTCTCTTAATGAACCTTTTTAGCTTTACCTTTTATCTAGGCAAAAGTCAATTTTATGCATATATATTTAAATAATGATAGATGTAGATGCACAAAAAGATTATTTATTTCCATATCTACATAAAGATAGATGTGTAGATATGTAACCATATAGCAAGAGTTAAGTTTGATCAGTACATAACTAAACAAAAAACTCTGCTCTGTGAATGTTGTATGGGGAAGGAAAAAAATGATCCATGTATCATGACATGAAAGGATAACTGGTTATTATTTCTTTGATTAATTATCCAGCTTTGTACCTCCAATATACCTAAGTGTTATCATCAAAGTCTTCTCCTAAGTTTTCTAGACAAAATTAGTTTTGAGTATTATTATGTTCTACCCAGTTCTTTAGGGGTGGGGGGGTAGAGAATCGTGAAAACAGCCCAACGACAGGATGTCACCACCTCCAAATGGTTGGGAATACCTGGTCTCAGACAAGCACTTGAGTAAAGCCATATTTCCTCAGTCCTCTGAAATTACTTTCAAAACAAACAGCCCAAATCCAATAGTACTTTCCCAGATAAAAGTGGTTACGTTGGCAGTCATAAAACTACAGCTGAGGCTGACTTTTAAGAAGGCCAACGAATAAAAGAAAGTCTGACTCCCCATCCAGATCAATTGCACAGGGCCAACTCATTCACTTTACAAAGGAGACACTGATTTAAAGGAATTGCTAGAAGGATGCTCTTTAAAAGCAAGCTCGGGGGAATGGCTGAACAAACTGGTGTAGGAATGTAATGGAATATTATTGCACTGTACAAAAACAGAATATGAGGCTTTCAAAGAAACGTGGGAAGACTCAAATGACATGATGCAAGAGAACAAGATAAACAATAACCACAGCAATAAAAATGATAAGAACACTAGGAAGCAATGAAATCTGATGAATTGTAATGAACTCATCTAGAGAACTGATAATAATAGCTAGCATTCATATAATGCTTTGAGGTTTACAAAGAGCCTTAATATTTTCTCATTTGGCCTCCCAAATCTGGGAGGCAGGTGCTATTATTGTCCCCATTTTACATTTGAGGAAACCAAGACAGACAGAGCTTAAGTGACTTGCCCAAAGTCAAAGTATCAATAAGAGTTCAAGATAGAATTTTAACTCAGGTTCAAGTGCTCTATCTACTGAGCCACTTGGATTGAACATGTTTTAACCACTCTAGTTAACAAAAATATAGCATGATTATATGGATATATATGGATAATAACCACTCTGGATTTTAGTTTCCTCATCTGCAAAATGAGGCCTTTGGGAAGAGATTCCTAAGTCTGTAGATCAGGGCCCGTCTTCTCCCCAGGGAATGTCTCCTGCATTGGAAAAAAATATGCAAAAAAACAAAAAGACAACTTTTTACTCAGTATCTTGGTTGCTTCACCATTTTTTTCACATTAATATTGACAATCCTATCCACCCAGTTTTCTTATCTATTTATTTTCCCTGTAAAAAGTATATTTCTTAGACTCCTTGTCATTTATCTGAAACCTGAGTTTTCTCACAGCTCCTCAAATAAAGATCAAATTTGTAAACATAGTTGAAAAATTTGTACAAGAGTAAAGAAACATACAAGTAGAAAATATTGCTGCTATCGAGGCAACTGGGACTCTTGACTTCAGTTCCCTCAATTGTAAAGTGAGGATAATAATACCATCTACCTCGAAGGGTTGTTGTGAGGACCAAATGAGATAATATTTGTAAAGCACTTAGCATAGTGCCAGGCATTTAATAAATACTTATTCCCTTCCCCCTCTCTGGTATTATTAACCTTCACCCCATCCTACAGGGCATATCTCCCCAGATGTCTCTTCTGCACCTCCATTTCGATGTATCCGAAACCTACTTTATTGTATTACCTTCTTCCCATAACTACTCCCCACAATCACTTCAGTATTACTATCAGCAACACAATCATTCACCCTGTCTCTCAAGATCCAATGGTGCTTTTATCTTTCTGCCTTTTTCCCTTCTTTCTTCCCTCTTATCAGTTGCCATGTCCTCATAATTTCACCTTCAGAACATCTCTTAAATCTGTTCATCTGTCTGGGATTCCTGTTTCTCATGATAATCTAGTACAGACCCTCATTACCATCTGTCTAAACTGGTGCAAGTCTTTCAACCAACTCCTCTTTCTAATTCATCCATCACAACACTATTGGATTTTGGTTCCTTATACATATATATGATCATGTCACTCCTCTGTTCAAAATCCTTCAGTAGCTCCCAATTGTCTAACCAACACAGCTCAGTCATCAACCCAGCATTGAAGGCTCTCCACCATTTGATACCAGTCTACCCTTCTGCCTTGCTCCATATTGCCCCTCTCTATACACTACATACAATCCAGGCAAACCAGACTACTCACTGGCCCCTGGATAAGCTCCATGCTTTCCCCCTCTGTGCCTTTATGCTCTCTAAACTTAGTACCTTCCCCTGAATGATGTTCTGCTGTACATTGTAACAGCTTTTAAAATGTTTGCTGAATTTAACTAAATATGGATAATTATGGAGAAAAGAGAATAAAATATATCATTATCCAACCAACTAGCTATTCAGTTACTTCTTGTTCATAAATTGTATTAACTTTATTCGTTCTACTTTAGAAAATTAGTTCTCATATTTTTAGACCTAACCAATAAGCAGAAAATAGCATTTTTAAGAAATATCTATTTATCTTCAGGGATGAAAATCACCCAAGTAAGCTAGTCATCCTTGGATGTGGTCTCCTAAAATGTCCTCTGTAGATGGGCCCATCAGAATAAAACAAGTATTATTAAGAGCTTAATATGTGCCAAAACATTTTGCTAGGCACGGGGGCATAAAGACAAAAACCAACTGATCTTTCCTCTCAAGGAGTTTCCAACATGAATAATCAGTTGATATGGTGGCTAACTGGTCTGAGAGATATTTATCTTCTAGCTTATCTTACAGATTTAGTTTCAGTGGCCTGGTAATCTAACTGTCATTTATCTCTGAAGCCTTCCTGGAGAATCCTGGTCTGGACCAATTTTTCCTGATGTCCTGGATGATATCTCTTTTAGACAGTGGCACTTGACCCATATTTACCCAAGTGTTTCATTGTGGGGATCTTGCTTCCCTAACTAGAAGCTTCTTGAGGGTAGTAATCATGTCACATGTTTCTTGATTATCCACAACAGCCTCTCACAGAGAGCCACATAACAAATGCTTTAAATCTGAACTCATTGGACTGAGTGTTGGGAAAAGGCCATTACCTCCCCAAGAAACACGTATGGATCATCAAGGGTGCACCCTGTATTTGGAAAATAGGTCTCCTTCACTAGGAGACTGCTGATTTACTCTGTTATGAATTAGATGAGTAAATGATTAAATGAAAAAGGCATTTAGTAAGCACTTACTTACTTAGGCAGTGGAGATACAAATAAAAAATGGGGCCTCCTTGCCCTCAAAGAGCTTACATTCTAATAGGAGAAGGCAACACATTTTGGGGAACAAGGAAGGAAATCACAAGGATGATGAGTGGAGTCATAGGATAACAGACCAATTTCCTATTCTACCTCCTTTCTAGTGGACATAAGGGGGAAAGAATCCTAACCAAGGAGAACAATTCTCCCCTTCTGGGACCAAGAAAGCTCTGCTCATATCTAGAGTCCATTGCCATAATAACTTGAAAATGCTTTACTACAATGCTTGTATAAGCAAATGCAAGCGTTCTGGATGAAGGGTCATCGGGGACATCCCTGCTCATTAACAAACCACAGAACCTTCTAATTGGATCATAGAGTTAGGGCTGGCGGAGACCTTAAAGGCTGAGTCAACCCCCTCATTTTGGAATCCCATTGACCATACCAAAATTTACTCCTTTTCATACACATGCTCTCCATCCTAGCCAGCCACTCTCTTCCCCTACACACACACACACACACACACACACACACACACACACACACACAGAAAATTTTTATTTAATGATAAATAAAATAGAGATATTTGAAAGCAACCTATGTTCTTTACAAAATGTTCAGTCTCACGAAAATGACGTGTCATTCTGAACTAATCAGGTGAACAAATACAATACCACAATGGGGAACATAAAGGACTGGCCTTAAACGATCCCCTCACATCACCTCCTCCAGTACATTAAGACATTTTATAGCTCACTTGCAAGTTCCAACCTTAAAAACCTGATTATTTATTTATGCCCTTTTTGTCTAAGAAGTTAAATCCCCAAAGCATCTCAATTTAGATCAAAAGCAAGTTACCAAACTTCACCTGGCACACCTGTGCCTTATGATTTGTTAATTACCTCCTTAGCATTTCCAAAGCTATAAGGCAGAGATGCCGGGCTCATTTAGCGCCCCGAGAAGCCTCTGATATACACTTCATGGAACAGAGCTTTTCCAGAATGCCTGAGGTGTTAAGCAGTGTTAAACCATCCCACAACTGCTAAGCCACATGCATCTCTGCAAATGGCTTTCTTTCAGGGTTAGGAACTGTTCAGTTGGCGGCCTCAGAAAGGAAGCCAAGGAAAGCGGCTTACAGATTTCTTGGCTAACTTGTTCGAGTTATATAACAAATTTAATATACCATATCAACTGTAGTTTATCACACACACACACACACACACACACACACACACACACACACACACAC
>NC_058134.1:90176854-90307907 GCF_016433145.1 Gracilinanus agilis | reverse complement strand
AGAGAGAGAGAGAGAGAGAGAGAGAGAGAGAGAGAGAGAGAGAGAGAGAGAGAGAGAGAGAGAGAATGAATGAAAAGTAATCTCAGATGGGAATTGATTCACAGCTGGAAGGATTAGAAAAGGCTTCATACAGAAGGTGATGTTTGGGCTGAGTCTTGTACCTCCTCACTCACCCCAACTTCAGCTCATTGTAATGGCAGCACCCTATGAGTTGTAGCCTCACAACACTGAAGGAACTTTTATTGGAATCTAATAGATTATCTCCCATCCTACTTCAAAGAGAAGACTACAATTATCAAAAGATTTCTATAACCTCTGCCCTCCAAATGGCAATCCCAAAAGCAGAATGTGGTCATACAGAAATGATGATGATAGTAATAATTTCTTGTGTTTCTATAGCATTTTTTTCACTGCACCACACCTAAATGAAATCTGGCCACAGACAAGTAGAAGTATGTTTCCACAGCCTTGGAAAAGGTTGCCTTCCAATTGTAGACATCCAGAGCCAACCATGAGATTCATTATTGCTGTGAACCTCCCACCCCCAATCAGTGAGAGAGGCTGGTAAAAATGTCCATGGGCTCAGAGATTTAAAAACAACAACAACAAAACAATAATCCATTTATAGGAAAAAAATTCCAAATATCAAATAACTATGAAAAGAAAAAATCACTCTATTTATGATCTCATAGCCTTTTGGTTGCATTAAAATTATATGTAACTGAATAGATTGAAAACAATATTGTAAGGTCCCTCACTGGCATAAAAAATTAGCCAAATGTTTTTAAAATCCTCTTTAGAAGATGCAGAGTCTGAGGCTGCTTCTTAGGCATCAATGATTTCAATCAAGGGCAGATAAAATGCCTAAACATAATTATAGCTTGCAGAAATGTTTTAATCTTTATTAAAATAGAAGAAAATTGCACCACAGAGTGTGGATTTTTTAAAAGAAATTTTTACTGATATCTCATTTTTTAACATCACCAAAATGTCTCCCAGTATCCCTTTTTCCCAGAGAACCATACCATATAGCAAATAATATTTTTTATGAAAAAGAAAAAAATCAACAAAACCAATCAAAATCCCAAAAAAATATGATATGAGGAGCAGTTAGGTAACATAGCAGATGAAGCACCAGGACTGGAGTCAGGAAGACCTGGGTTCAAATTTGACCTCAGGTTCTGCCTAGCTGTATCACTTAGCCCTGGTTGCCTAGCTCTTGCCACTCTTCTGTCTTAGAACTGATACAAAGGGTTTTTTTTTAAGTGAAATAATATGCAGTATTCCATACCTATTGACCTTCTAGCTCTGTAAAAGACTAGAGTACGAATGTCTTTTCCTGTCTTTTCTCAGTGGCCATGCTTACTTTTTGTAACGTTGCAATATTCACTTTTGAATTTTTTTAGTTGTTATGCTTCCCATTTACATTGTTGTGGTCATTGTGTAAATTATTTTCTTGGCTCTTCTCCCCTCACTTTTCATCAGTTTATATAAGTTTTTCAATGCTTCCCTGAACACAAAAAGATCAACAATAAGAAGAAAGTCTCCCTACATAAAACATCACAATGTTTATAGCATTTTTGTAGTAGCAAAGAACTAGAAACAAAGTGGATTTTTTACTTAGTATTAAACTAAAACTCATCACATATACACATATGCATCATAAACACACATACATCACATATACACATATGCATCAAAACTAAATAGTACTTTGAATGGAAAATGCTACAATTTAGATATAGAAGTTCTTGGATAAATATCACGCAAGGTAAACCTAGTGTTTGAACTCTTAGAGTCTTTGGCTTAAATACTACTCATTCTGCAGTGTGGAATAAAACATAAAATATTGGACTTGGAGTCATGAAACCAAGCTTCAGATCCCAAACCAATCACTTAAAAATATGTGATTATCAGCAAGTCATTTAACTTCTCAGAAACTGAGCTTTCTCAACTGAAAAATGAGATTAACAATACTTATACTATATACATCATAGTATGGTTGCAAAAAAAAGTGCTTTGAAAAGATTAAAGTGTCATATAAATGTGAATTGCTATCACTATTTCACACTGCTTCTCCAGGATTGCCACAAAGAAGCAGTTCTCAAAGTATTGCCTTAACTTATTTTTTGTTACATTTATGTTCCAAGCCATCTGCCTTCCTCCTTCCCCAACCAGCACTAGGAAGGCATCATTTGTGTGCAGGTAGATATATATGTGTGATTGTGCATATATATGTAAAAACCATGTCATGCATACTTCTATTTATTGGTTCCTTCTCTGGAAGTGGACATTCCCAGTTATTCCTCAAACAGTATTGCTGTGGATATATACAATGTTCCCTTGGCTTGGCTTGTTTCATTTAAGTATCATCTGGGAACCTTTGTAGATCAATGAGGTCAAAACTATTTTCATAATAATATTAAAACATTTTAATTCCTAACATGGTAAAAATCAACAGATAAAACTTATACAATAAAAACCTCTTTGAAGTAGGGAATCCTCAATAATTTTAAAGACTATAAAAAGGTCCTGAAATCAAAAGGTACGAGAATTACTGGGTCTATTTTTTTTAAAAAGCCATTTAAGAATACGAGTTTTATAACCAACTAGTCAGTGAATTCTTAGTGTCTCTTCCTTTCTCTGCCAGATGGGGATAATAACACCTGTCCTCTCTATCTTGTAAGACTGCTGGAAAATTTTTTAGGAAGAATATTCTTAACATTTTTGTGTATCACTGTCCTCTTGCCCAGTGAAGTCTACTACTCTTCTCAGAATAATGACTTTAAATGCATAAAATAAAGTGCAAAGAATTTTTAAAGATAATTATGTTAATAAAGATATTATTTTTCCCATTCACGTTGGCACATACCCCCAAAATCCATACATAGAGAAGTCGTCTATAGGGTCAAGGTAAGGGTTGCTGTTCTTATGAAAGGATCATTAAAAAAGCATTATGAGGTGGGCAGCTAGATGGCTCAGTGTATTGAGAGTTAAATCTGGAGACAGGTGGTCTTGGACCCTGGGAAAGTCACTTCACCTGCACTGCCTAGCCTTTGCCATTCTTCTGCCTTGGAACTAATACACAGTATTGATTTTAAGATAGAAGGAAAGAGTTTTTTAAAAAGCATTATAAGGAATATGATTTGTGAAGCAAATTTGGAAGTATTCCGCTTGTAGACTGTGATATTAAAGTCTCCAGCTTTCCTCTGACTTGCACCCTTGGAGGACAGAGAAATTCTCATCTGGTCCCTCCTTCAGAAGTAAATGTCTTCCTTTTTAGCATTCTTGCTCATGACTGGGAAATACTCTCAAGCTCATACGTGAACAGAGAGAGACTCAAGAACAACGTGTTCTTATTCTAAATGGCCTAATGCTCTCGATCCCATTTTTAATGGGCACGTATTTCCATGTCACAAAACTACTTTACAATTGGCAGTGATGGCTAAGAACCAAAGCCACAAGGAAAATAGGCTGTCAGATAAGAGGCCAAGAAGTTAATGGAGAAGGAAAATGAACTTTCACCTGGGTCCCCCATCAAAGATGAGATTCAGGGCAGAAGTAAGCTCAGTAAAACAGCATCCCTTCTTTTTGTATTACCACTGCTATAAGGTTAATTGTTATGGTTGAAATAACCAGCATTTGCAGAATACTTCATGACTTACAAAGCTCCTTCTGTACAATATCTCACTTGATCCTTATCACTTTAGTGTTAGACATATTGCCATTTTACAGACCAAGAAAACTGAGGTCTATAGAGCCTTGAGTGACCTGCCCAGAAAAAAGAAAAGAATATAGAGTGAGAAAAGCTAAGGTTTGGAGCAGCACTCTCTTCAGTTTATAGCAAAGGCATAGGGGTAACACTGTGGCATGCAACAGATAGAGCCTTGGGACTAGAGTAGATCTGAGTTCAAATCTCACCTCAGACATTTACTAGCTATGTGAACCCTCAGGGTAAGTCATTTAACTGTCTGCCTCAGTTTCCTCTTATGAAAATAGGAATGATAATAGCATCTTCCTTCACAAGTTATTCTGAGGACAAAATCAAATAATATTTGTAAAGTCCTTTGCAAAACTTTAAAATGCTAAGTAAATTATCACTATTATTATTATTATTATTATTATTATTACATGAGGATAGGCATATCATCATTTAGCCATAGAGGTCATCACATAGTCTTCTAGTTCATATCATTAAATAAAGTTTCTGAGGATAATTGATCATTGCATGATCAATAAAAATGGGAATTCCTGAGCTCCATGCCAGATGCTATTGGCAACATAAAAGAAATGAGAGATGGTCCTTGCCCTGAAGAAATGGGGTTGTAGTAGGAGGGGTTCCAGTCAATAAAACCAATACATACTAAATGTGTGGTTGTAAATTAGTGAATACACACATAGATGTAGTAAAGTGATAGCCTCCATCAAATGGATTAATCAAGGAAGGCTCAGTGGAAGAGATTGGACTTGAGCTGGACATTCAAGGAAGTAGAGGATTCTCAAAGGGAGAGGGGAGAATGAAGGACATTTCAAAAGAAGGAAAAGTAAAAGAGGCAAAGGATGCCAAAACGTAGTCACTGCTATTTATTTTAGTTTAATTTTGAGTTTAAATTCTGGGTTTTTTCCATCACTTAATAATAATAATATGTCTGGGGGCAGCTAGGTAGCTCAGTGGATTGAGAGCAGACCTAGAGACGGGAGGTCCTAGGTTCAAATCTGGCCTCAGACACTTCCCAGCTGTGTGACCCTGGGCAAGTCACTTGACCCCCATTGCCTACCCTTACCACTCTTCCACCAAGGAACTAATACACAGAAGTTAAGAGTTTAAAAATATAAAATAATAATAATAGTAATAATAATAATAATAATATGTCTGAGGGAAAAAACTTTCTCAGGGATCCTTCCATTTTCACTGGTAACTAGGATAGGCTGACTTACAGTAGACAGGTGAATATGCTTTATGTTGAGAAAAATGTCAAAAGATCTCCAGTCCTAAATTAATGCCTCCTGCCTCTAACCCCACCAAAGCTTCTGATACCAAGTGATATGCCACCATAAGGATCACAGGATCATCAATGAAGTCATAGTTGTACGAAATCTGAGAGATCATTTAGCTCAACTCTCTTACTTTATGAATGAGGAAATTAAGAACAAGAGAGCTGGAGAGTCTTGTCCAGCATCACATTGGTAGTAAGTAACAAGGTCATGATTCAATCCTAGGTCATCTGACTCCAAATTTAAGGTTCACTTCACTATATCTAAACTGATGTAGTTGTTGAAACTATAGGAATGAAGCAGATTACTAAAGGAGAATCTAGAAAAAGGTGAGAGACAGAGACAGACATAAACTGAAACAATAACAGAAAGATATATATAGATATAAATATATATTGAGGGAAGAGTGGAGAGAGAAAGAGAGAGAGAGAGACAGGGAGAGAGCCGCTGTCTATTATTAATTTAACTCTTCTTATTAATTTAAATTTCAAGTTAAAATTATAGTTTGCACATAAGCAATTATAGTTTTGCGGAAAAGAGGCTGCCAAAATATTCATTTAGACCAGGAGTATAAACTGTCTTAGCTCACAGGTCATTTAAAAACAGGTGTCAAGCTGGATTTGACCTATGGGCCATAGATTGCTGACCCATGATTTAGACATTCATCAGACATTTACTAGGTACAGAGCACTTTAGATATGGGTAGCTGGATGGTACAGTAGATAAGAGTGCCATGTCTGAAGTCAAGAAACTTCATCTTCCTAAGTTCAATTCTGGCCTCAGACACTTGCTAGTTGTGTATCCTTGGATAAGTCATTTAACCTTGTTTGCCTCAGTGATTCATCTATAAAGTGAGCTGAAGAAGAATATGGCAAACCACTCCAGTATTTTTGCCAAGAAAACCCCAGCTGTGGTTATGGAGAGTTGAATATGATTGAAGCAACTGAACAACAACACATTTTTAGATATCAGGGAAATTGCAGTTGGGATAATACACATATGGAGTTTCAGTTTAGGAAGAAGGATAAAACAAACCCAAAAAATGACCATATCCAATGACGTATGATGTCTATTAAAGAGGGACAAACTTTGGAAAAGTCTTTGGAAAGTCTAAAGACAAGGGTCATAGTCAGCCTGGGGGGATCATTATGCAGTTTTCTCAGAATTAGTTGCTCTATTTCCAGGATACATAATTACTTTTGAAAGGAATTCATTTGAATCTGAACCTATCATATTAATTTCAATGGTCATTTCTAACTGGCAGGTTCTAAACTTGGGAGCTAAAATCCTCTGGCAGAAACATAACAAAAAATATCCTTCTCATGAGTCATTATTCTAAGGTAGGATGCATGCCATCAAGTCTTGGGCCTGGCAGATACATATAATGGATTCAGGGGCCAGTTCTAAGAATATAGGTGTCTTAAGAGGGGTGAAAGAGCCAGATAGATCTGAATAGTGCTACAAAGAGTATATCCAAATCTGGACCATAGTAAGGAACTGTATCATAATGAAGTTCTACCAAAAATTAAGATAGAAACCATTTTCCAGGAGCCAAAACAAATACAATTAATATTGTCTTTTTTTATCAAAAGACCTTGTATTTTTAAAAAATAATTTTTTAAATTATAAAATGTTTAGTCCTTATAAGATTTTAATTCTATAATCATTTATCATAAGGATCTAATTTAATAACATATGAAAGTGCTTTTCAAATGTCAAAGATTCATATAAAAAGATATATGTTTTAACTATTTTTATGATTATTACGCATGGTGAAAAGCAGCATGGCATAATGGATAACAAACTAGCCGTGGAGCCAGAAAGACCTGGATTCAAGTGTTGCCCTGACACATCCTAGCTGATAAGCCATTTAACTTCTCAATGCTCTAGGCAACTTTCTAAAACTATAAGAGAAGTATTACCCTATAATGGTGAGATAGTTTCCCTATTCAGGTATTTCCTATATTAATACTGCCATAGGTCTATTTTATTTCTATTTCTCATTTATATACATATGGCATATAACATAGTGTTGTCCTCCACTTGAAGAAGACAATAGGTTGCCATGACCAAAATATTTTTCCCCATTGATGTCTACCATTGAAGGTTTATGTGCAAAGACAGTCAACTGAGGATGGTGGCAGCTTTAGGGTTCCTGATCCTTCATAACAGAGAGAAACAGAAAGACACTGATGGCTGGAGCCCATCAGAGAGCTATACCTAAGAAAAATCTCATGAAGACTTCATAAAAATGTAAAAGGACTCTCAGGAATGCATGTTGGGAGGTATACCTTGGCCACATTTGAAGCCTTTTTAATATGGTAAAATTTGTCAGAATTTGTGATCATTAATTAAGACTTCAGGAGACCAGGATTACTACCATGCTGACATAATTTATCAAAGTATATCATTGCAAAGTTGATGATGTGGTAGGAAAATTCATGAGACTCATGGAATACATAAAATGCACAAGACATCACCAGCATCTTTCACCAAATGCCTCCTCTAATGCCTCCTCCTGGCATGCAGGTGATCCTGCACTTTTGAAGGCTATTCAGGTAAGACTCCTGCAATTAATTGTATATTTGTCCTTTTACTACCAGTCTAGTTGTTTGGAAAGGCTCATGATGAGGCTGAATGGGAAATAATACATGTTAACACATACATAACATAATATTTATAAAAGACTAACTAGCAAGATACCAAAGGACTGTAATCTGTGTCAGTAAAAGGTATGTACAAACACTGAAAATATAATAGTTCTATGCATTATTGAAGTAAGCATACACAGGATAGACATATTTATATGAAGTACTCCTCGCTTACTCTCCCAATTCACAATCACATAGATTTCTAGGCCACAATGTACTTTTGTAATTACTTTCATCAGTGTTCTAAAAGCAATTCTAAGTGGATGGAGTTCCTAACACTGTAATTCCTGAGATCCCATCTGGTGTGCTCCCCATCATCAAATAATCAGTAGAATTTTATTAGCTTTCAAAATTGGTATCAGTTGTAAGGTATGGGAAAACAGTAGTTACAAATCATTTCCCCTAACCTGGAGAAGCACTCTCCCTTTATGCATACAAGGTTCCTAAGAAGTGTGGGTTCAAATTTCAAATACAAAAGTAGTGAGGCACATGTGTAGATAATACTTTTTGCCAAAGGATACCTCCCCAAACCTAGCCCTGGAAGCCCTTTTATATTGTGATGGAGCCCTCATGAGATTTTTCTTAAATGTAGCTTTCTGCTAGACTCCAAGTGTCAGTTCCTTTCAACTTCTCTCCATCCTGAAGGGTCAGTATCCTTAAAGCTGCCATCATCCTCAGATGACTGTCCTTCCAAATAAATCTTCTATCATCAGTTATTACTACTGTCTCTGTTGTGCTCTGATGACTGGTCTTCTGTGGCATCTTTAACAGCTCTTTTGACCTATCAAAATGCATAAAGTCATCATTCAATATTCAGTTGCCTAAGATCAAGAGAGAATAATTTTTTAAAATCCCTTGAGGCACCATGTGCTCACAGATATATGGCAACAACGTGGAGGAATATAATTTGTTGCTATTTCTTTATCAGGAAGTTCCCAGCATTCTTGCCTAATTTGCCACCATAAAGAAAAAGAAACTACTAAATCGACACGGTTCCTTTTGTGTGTAAGCTCAGTTCTGGCTCAATACCACCTGAGTCATCAGTTCTTCCAACTCCTCAACCACTTAGAACTTTTTTGTCATTACCCCATACCAATTCCTTAGTCATTCATTGCCATAAAAAAAGCTTTCTAAACCTCTTTACGTAGCATTAGAACTGGATAGGGAATGTCTATTCTGCATAACCCATCAGGAAAAGTGAATCTAAGCATGTTCCAAGGACTAGCCCATCATTGGCCACTCCCACCATTAAAACATATAAATTAGTGGGCAAGAATAGGTATTATCCATAAAGGGGGTAAAAAAGCTATATTGTGGTTCTATAAATAAGCATATGCCCAGACAGGTAGACACCAAATAAATTTTCATTCACATTTGCCATGCTTTGCCCATTGACTCTGGTTTATTTAGAAATAGTTGGACAAAGGGACAAGGACAACACCTTTCCAAACCTGCCAGATTTTTTAAAATAAAACTTCTAGCTTCTGATTACAGCAGGATATTTTTCCAGGCTCCAAAAAAGTTGAATTGCAAGACTACATATTTGAAACTCTGCACATGTCTGAAAAAATGCTCTTGAAAATGCCGATAATATTCAAACAAATAGCTGGATGTTTTAGGAGAGAATAACATTCTTTACTCCCCAGCATTTTCTCTTAAACCCCAGCTGTCAACACCAGCTAAGATCCTACCTATCAGATATCATGGCAGTACCTGTCTTCCCCTCACCCACCAGCCACTTAAAATACTTTGCTTCCTTTTAATCAGAATAAGCTCCGATTATCTCCCTTCAAACTAAGATTGTTGTTTTTATAACGTTAACAGTCTGAAACAGAGCATAACAAACAATCCAAAGCTGTCTCTGTTGTTTCATGGTCTCAGGAAAGCTGTTTTAGTTTTACAGATTTTACTACATATATTTATAGATGTGTGCACCATACAAAGACAGTACATACATATATTGCTATCTCATAAACAAATGGAAAAATATTTCACAGCTGCTGCAGAGACTATAAGATTATGCTCAGGGATATTTGTTGCAAAAATACGAAGCAGGGGAAGGGGAAGAGCAATCTATCTGCTCTTCTCCACTTCTTTTGCCCAGAATTTGATTGCTCCTGGCTGTATATTTAGAGAATACATCAATTTTGGAAAGATAATGAAAAAATACGAAGGGAGGAATGTCTAACCTTACATAATGGCTATAGGTCAGTCAAACATCATTAAATTACAACTACTAAATGTTTTCTGTGAGGTAGACCAGAAGAAACAAGAGAACAGCCAGTTCTCCTTTTCTACTAAAACATGCCCTTCAAATTATTTTTAAAAGAAGCAACGCTCTAATACTATTACTTTCATTACCTAATTGCATCAGGACACAAAGATTGTCAGTCTCAGTCAGACCCAAAGAACATCCAGCCCAGAGTTCTGTCTCTGATGAGGACATCAAAAAAATTATGAGAAGACGTGATTATTTTGCCTAATTAAAACCTCATAGATAGGTTTTAGGACCTACCTATAGGTCTCAGGCAACCATGCTTTCTTCTGTCACAAACCATTATTCAATTAAATCTATTTTAATTCAACAAAAATTTAGTAAGCACCTACCATGTATAAATTGAGTGGTAAGAGAGCTGGCTTCAGAGTCAGGAACACCGACAACTCACCTTTGAGGTTCTTAACTTATTTTGTTCATGTACCCCTCTGCAGCCTAATGAAGCCTATAGACTATCTCAAAATAATTATTTAAAGGCAAAAAAAAATAAAATACATAAGATTATAAAGGAAGCCAATTATGTTGAAATCTGTCCATATCAAGAGGGAAAGAGAAGAGAAAGAAAGAGAGACAGACAGACAGACAGACAGACAGACAGAGAGAGAGAGAGAGAGAGAGAGAGAGAGAGAGAGAAGTGAGAGAAAGAGTAAAAGGAAAGGGACAGGGAGAGAAAAGAAAGAGAGTTTAAAGTTCACAAACCATAGGTTAAGAATTCTAGCTGTAGGACTATACTTGTAAAACAGTAGCTGATCTCTATTGGTAGATGAAATTTCCTCTCAGAATTCTCTACACCAATGAAATCACAAGTCCAGAAAAAAAAAATACAAAAAGCTCTGAGGATACAAAAGCAAAAGAGTCCCTTCTCTTGAGGATCTTATATTCCATTAAATTATTAATCATTAATTTTACCCAAATTCAGTTTCTAGCCCTTGGGTAACAAGTTCCCTAAGTTTACCGCCCTCTATGAAAAGGAACACCTACATTTATTTATCTAAGTCTTGTCTCATTTAAGTTTTAGAAGACATTTCCTACTTTACAAATCAAGAATCGGAAAAACTAGATTATATTCCTCCCATACTCTCCCTGATTTTATAAAATGTTATTACTTTTCTCTGAGTCTTTATCTTTCAAGAATGAAATGGTCCAAACTTTTCAATCTACCCTCTAACAGCAAGATCCATATCCAGTCCCAATCCAAACTCCATTCCCTAATAATTTTAACCATCTCTGGAGGGGGAAGAGGGCATAGGGAGAGAGAGAGACTTAGCTTAAAACAAAATGATCATTTGATTATATGTGAATACAATACATATTAATGCAGATTGAATACAAACTACCAAAAGAAAGGTTTAATTTAATTAAGAAAATCAGTAGCTGTGTAATTACAGAGAATACATTAACTATCATGCTTCAATTCTAGGGGAAAAGGGTTGAAATTAACAGATTTATTGCTTTCCTGTTTTGTATTTTTGCAACAAATATCCATGTGCCTAATATCATATTCCCTGAAGGTATGATTTGGCAGCTAACTTGTTAGTACAAGACTTTCACTGTAGCAACTATTGAAATGAGTATTTTTTCCAAGACTTTTTGTCACATCATTAATAACTTCATTCAAAGATCACACATCTTTACTTCAAATAAAGCATCCAACCACCGAGTCAACATCTTGTTGACCTCACTTACAAACAACCTTTGACAGTTAGCAGAAGTCTGAGTAATTGCCTATTATATGCCCTTGCTTTCAAAAATACTTAGTTTCATTTCATACAGGCTTTTAATTATCTTTCTGTTTTACTAGTAATATATGATAAACAGATGAATTCCTGCTTAGGAAACCACTTCATAAACATATGAATCTGAGAAGATAGATACATAGATACATAGATGGATACATAGATACATAGATACATATCCATAGATATGTGCATAGACACATTTTTCCTTTGTGAATTGCTATAATGCAAAAAAAAATGGATAGGGACTCTAAAAACAGGCAACAGTCATTTAATAGGTACCTACTATGTGTCAGACACTGTGCTAATCCCTGAAGATAGAAAAAAGACAAAATTATCCCTATTCACAAGAATCTCAGAGTCTAATAAGAGAAACCAAATAAGAAAAACTGTATACAAATAAGACATACACAAAATAATTTGGAGTCTTTCTATCTATAAGTCTCTTTAAATTACTTCCTATCTTCAAGATGAACTCATTCAGTGATTCAGCCCAGATTTACAAATGAAAGCGGATTACATGGTATCTGATCCATTCTATCCAGATTAAGAACCTCTGGTGATGGAAAGTTCCCCAATTACCTTCAGACAGAGATATGATTGAAAAGGTTTTTATTCATGAAAAGAGAGACTAGATCATAGGTGCAGAAGCAGAAGTAACCACTGAGACCTAGTTGAACTACCCCATTTATAGATAAGTAAACTAAAGTCTTAGGAAGGCAAGTGATTTGCCCAATTTCACACAAGTAATAAGCAACAAGGGTAAGATTTGAGCCCCTATCCTCTGACTTTAAATTCAGTGTTATTTCCCCTATTTGATTTGATATGATTCCCCATTGAGATTCTCATCCTACTCAGATCTTGCTAATGGAAAGAGACACCTGAGGACAGAACTTGAGCCATCAGTGGTCTCAAGGGATGATTGACTCAACAGTGGGAGGTGGCTCTCAGAGCTCCCAGCCCACAGATCATCATATACCTTGGAAGAACTGAAATTTGCAGAAACCCAGAAATAAGACTAAGGTTATCATGAAGGAAGAATTGAAGTTTAATAGAGTATCCTATTCTCCCTGAGAACAATGCCTAAAATAAAAGTGAAAGTGAAGAAAAAGACTGAAAAATGAGCAAACAACCAAAAAAACCTAACCATAGAAAATGTTTATGGGGACAAAGAGCAAGACACAGACACAGAAGGATACAGTGAAAGCAAAGCAAATTGGACTCAGATTCTGTAAGAGCTCAAAAAGGATTTCAAAAATCAATTGAGAAAGGCAGAAGAAAAATGAGGAAGAGAAATGAAAGCAATGCAAGAAGAAATGGGCCAAATGAAAAAGGAGGCTCAAAAGCTCAAGAGAGAAAATCATTTCTTAAAAAATTAGAATTGGGTGATTAGAAGCTAATGAGACATCAAGAAATGAAAAAATAAAATCAAAAGAACAACAAAAAAGAAAACATGAAATATCTCTGAAAAAAAATAACTGACCCAGAAAATAGATCTAAGAGGGAAAATATAAGAATTATTGGACTGCCTGAAAGCCCTGATCAAAAAAAAAAGCCTGAACATCATAATACAAGAAATTATCAAAGAAAGCTAAAGGAGAAAGATACAAAGAGCAGACAGAGACAGAGAGGCAGAGAGCCAGAGAAAGATACAGATAGAGATAGAGACAGAGATGGGGGAAAGAGAGACAGAAACAGACACAGAGAGAGAGAGACAGAAATAGAATGAAAGAGAGCAAAGAGAGCAGTTACCAAAATGTTTCCTAAGACTTCTTGAGATCCCTTTCAGGGGGTCTAGGAGTTCAAAACTAAGATATTATTTGCTTTTTAAAAAATACTTCTCTCCTTTCCAACTACACATCTACGTGAGACTGGATTTTCTTCAGATACTTCTACCAAAATAATACATCACAAAAGTTTGAATGCAGAAGTAGGGGGAACCATTTGTCTTCTGTTTAGCCAGACATTAAAGTGATTTGTGAAAACATACAAAATGATGCCATGTTTCTCACTAATTTTTTTTTGGTTTGGGAAAATATAATTACTTTCACTGAAATGTTATTTCTCTTAACATAGAATGTGTTCATTGTTGCTATTTTAAATCAATTAATAAAATACTTTCACATTTTTTCAGTATAATTTCTAATACAGTCAATATTTATAGAACCCAAAGAAACAAAAGCTTTTCGGAATCTTCAATAATTTTTAAGATTATAAAGGGGTCCTGAAACCAAAAACATTTAAAAATCTCTGAAGTAGAGAACAGAGTGCTTAATTTGGAGTTGGGAAGTCTGGGGTTTGCATCCTGCTTTAGACACTTAACCAACTGTGTAGCCCTGGGAGGCCTAAATCATTTAACATCTTTGGAACTTACTTTCCTCATCTGTAAATGAAAGGGAAGTGGACTCAGTGGCCTCTAAAGTTTCTTTTAGCTCCTAATCTAGGAACCTAAGATCCTTTTCCTCCACTTGAGTGGAGAAAGATTTCATTTGGGATCTTCCTCCATTTTTCATTTCTAATTTACCTATGTTGATTAATTTAAAAGTATTTACTGGATTTTGACTCATGATTGAAAGAAATGATATAGGTAACCATGAGAATTGGAGCATGGCAAGTTTAACATGGTGATTTTCACCATCTTATTCATATATAAACATTTCCCTTGATAGAAAAGCAATATGATTTTTGTTTTCATATCCCTAGAATGTAATAATTAAAATGGGTTTGACAAATATAAGAATTTTTTTAAATTGTTGTGGTCACCATTTATAAAATTAGCTCTTAAGTCACAAGGCTGATTAGCAGCTTTAGTAGCTTTATTACAGCAAAATAGTGATAGTAAGAGAGGGAAATATAGGAAGGAGGTAGAAAATATTGCCTAGCTAAAAATACCCTAAGTTTGAGTCCAAGTGCCTCCAGACCACCAATGTGAATCTCAATGCAAATCTCACCAGCCCATGAGAGTGTCTCCAGCCAGGCATTTCAACAACCAAAGACCAATGCTGAAGAGACGAGCCACAAAGGGCAGTCTCTCACTCCAACGAGGCAAGTCTCACCCGAGTAAGTGTGCCTCTTTAGCCTGAGTTTCCAACACAGAAAGCTGAATCTTCACCAGAATCCAAAGTCAAAATCAGGAAGCAGAAATCTGAAGCCACAAAAGACAGTGAGCTGTCCAAGAGCTTGGTCTGCTGAGGAGCCAAAAGACTACAAAAGAACTCAGGGTCCCAGAGGCTCCCACTTATAAGCAGTTTTCTCCACACATCTGCTTTATTTGTCATATCTCAGGATCAATCAGTCTCCCAATTTGCCTAGCACTGCCCAGGGGGCAGGGGAGGGGGGGTGGCAGTGCTTATGGTCTTTTAGGGTATGAACTTTCTTTTCTAGTAAAAGGTTCTTACTAAGTGTTAATGACTAAGTGTTCTTGACTGATTAAGTTGAAATAACCAAAAGAAGTTTAAATCCTCTTTCACAATCCCCTCTGTGATTCTACTGGGAGATGAGCATATTGCAATCTCACAGATTTATATGCCTAGTCTCCCTAATGAATCATTTCACATAACCAGCTTATACTTCTAAAGATCTTCTAGCTAGAGATGCATACAATATCACACTTTCTAAGGGGAAATTACAATTTGAGGATAAGAGGGAAGTGAAAGAGAAAGAAAGCAAAAAACAAACAAAAACAATGGTTGCACATTGACAAAAAGCCAATTAAGGAGAAGTCCCCTTTGGCATAAGTGTTTACATTCAGAATAAATGTGTTCACTCCCCTTCAGATCAGTATATTCAAGAGTTCATTCTGGATCTTTTGATGCAATATGTGGTTTCTGCAGGCATCCTTATCGCACCTTCTTCAAAAAAATTCACCTTCTTGATTTGGAGTGTTGGTGAGTTTCTTTTCCTGAAATTTCTCCAAAAGATTTCAAAACTTGGATTTTAGGATTCCCCCTGAGGAGGTTGTTGACCAACCTCAGGATCACCCCAGAATACAGGGCTGAGTTATGGGGTATATGAATCAATTGTCAAAAGAAAACCAAAAACATTTTTTAAAAAACCAAATAGAAGAGAAAAAAATTAAATTTGGGAGAAAAAATTAATATATCAAAATCTTATGGATATAAAATTACAAGTAAACAAGAATAAACCTGTAACAGGTTCTTGAATCACTAACAAGGCTCCATAAAGCGATTTATGTCCTATAAGCCTATAGGACAAATAACAATATTGCATTTACTCATTGGCAGCCAGGACTACAGAAAATTTCCATACTATAAAAGAAAAAAGGGACTAGATTCTGAGGTAAAACCGAAATATGTTATTACCTGGTCTGATTTTTCCTTTCAGTCTCAGGGATAGGGAAGCCAAAATGGTAGCCAAACTAAGGCACTTGTTGGAATGTGGTACAGGGAAGTCCAGTGTCTGACAATGTCAAACAGTCACTTCCTCAAACCTCAAACAAGTCCTCTGTCTTGGTGCAGATTTTCATCAATCCCACAGGGATTTTTGGTCTCCTTGACCTTGTGCTCCTTAGCACTGTACAGTGGCTCTTTTGCAATCCTTTCTTCTGGAATCAGATACAATTATTAGTAAAAGTCCCATAGTATTTAACAATCAATCACAGGTTTCCATAGACTAAAGCTTTTGAGTATGCATTGATATTAGAGCTAATGAATATTGTAAACTTATCCTCCAAAATAAAAAACATAAATACTGATTCAATGTACTTCAAGTACAAAAAATAAGAAAGGAAAAAAATCAAATATCCTATAGCAAATAAAAAGAAAAACAATAATAAAAAATCAGGGATTCAATGTGTCAGACAAAACAGTGTCCAACTTATTTATGGATTTTAATAATAGTATTATCTTTAGTCCAGTCATAGGAGGAGGGTACAAATAAAGACAATTGCATGTCGATAGAAGGTACCCATTTTACATGTCAGTAATGAATACAAGAATCCTTTTCTCCAATTTTGATAGCTGTTGGAGTGGTTAACAGTACTTGAAATGGCTGAGTTCCCCCAGTGTGCTGGACATTTTATTTGGTAGGTGGTAATACCTAATAAAAGTTAACATTTATAGAATTCCTCAGGATTTGGAAAGCTTAACATGAATTTTTTCAGTTGATTTTCACACAGAAAAATTGAAATAAGTACTATTATTATCCCCATTTTACAGATAAGGAAACTGAGGCTAAAAGTGGTTAAGAAATTTGCCCAGGATCTCCCAGCTAGTAAGTGTTTTGAAATCAAACATTTGTTGATCAGTTACATTATTGATTAAAATAGAATCAGTCCTATCATTTGTCATGGAACAGATCTTTTTTTAATAAACCCAAGATGGCTAGTTTAAAACCATGATAGGGCTGGCAAAGATATTTAAAGCTCAATTGAAAAGATTTTGATTTATTAAAACCTAAAGATACTAAACTTCTTCTCAAGTAGCACTTGTCCAAATAATAAGAGGCAGGAGAAATGAAAGATACCTTTTAGATTTAATTCTTAGCTTCCTTTTCCAGACTCTTTAGCATTATGGAGTCTGTGAAGTTGTTTTTTTTTAAACCTATTTTATAACTGTATTTCTATTTATTTGGTTTCGTATATAATTTTGTGTGTTTTACTTTAAGTATCTAAAGACATTATTCTTAGAAAGGAGTCCATAGACTTCACCACACTGCCAGTGTAGTCTATCACACATACATTCACACATACATTAAAGATGTCCAGGCTATATCCTACTCTGGTGCTTTATGATATAGCCTGGAGGTGACCTTGGGTTCCTAAAGATTATGCCAGTGAAACACAAGTTTTGGTTGATCCTCCAAAATTGGAAATGTTTTAAATAGAGACCTATCAGTAAAATCCATTCAAGGACCAGTCTGCCTGATAATCAGAAAAGCCAATTACCAGAGAGTTGGCCGTAAGATGAGATTTTTTTTTGCCATAATAATACCTGATAGCCAGCTACTAAAAAGTAAAGGAACAGCTATCTACATTGGTCAGGGGAACAATCATAACCCTGAAACTAGAGATCTTAGAGGCATTGAAGTACTTCATATTAAGCATATGTTCTCAGGAAAAAATTGAATATAGATATATAGATGTAATCATTATTCACTGTTAGTTTCTATGTGGACTAATAATAACCCCCATTTATGTAGCTGTTTTACAAAACACAAGATACTTTATTATATATGATTTCATTCAACCTTCAGTGTGAAGAGATGGGAAAATCATTTTATAGTTAATTAGTGACAATTGGAATTTTTGTTTCTTGATTGAGGCTCATCTTAGAGCTCACTCACCTGTTTTACCCCCTTATTCTGAGAGGGGAGGAAAAGAAAACATGTAACAACCTTAAAAATTAGAGCCATTTTTCTCTCAGAAAAGTCAGAATTCTTTCAAGGGCCAGAAATGATTTCAGTGTTTTAAAAAAATTACTGGAAGTACAGAAAGCTCATCTTCACAAAAATTATTATACCTTTAGTTTGCTTCCTGCAAAAAGGTCAGAGGGCCTAGATCCAATTAATGGTAGAGAGCTTCTTTAGTCCAAGACATAATTTAGCAGTGACTATACTTTATTATTCCTACAATTGGTTTGAGACAAAAGCTTCTGTTGCTCTCTGTGTTAGCCAACCCCATTACAAAGAGGCTCACTAAATTTGTTAAACCCTAATATAACAAACTCCACGACCCAGCTAAATCCTTTTGTTGTAATATAATTTAGTTATATAGAATTGGCTTCTAGGAATCATATTCTCCATCTGCTGCTGAGATTCTTAGCCTTTTGTGTGTTTCATAGACCCCTCTGATAGTCTGATGTCATCTATGGACCTCTTCTCAGAATGAGGTTTTTTAAATGCATCAAATGAAATACATAGCATTACAAAAGAATCCAATTACATCGAAGTAAAGATATTTTTCCCCATCCAAGTTCACAGATTCCCTGAAATCTATCAATTCACTCCTGAGTTACAAGAATTCCAAGTTATAGGTCTACAACATATGGAGATGAAATAGTCCAGTCATATACACCTTTGCCTAGTATGGGAATTAATAAGAGAAAAGATGAGCTTTGAAGGAGGCAAGAGGGAGGGACCATTCAAACAGAACTCCTTCACTCAGTGGAGCTTTTTAACATGTTTGTGTTTTCATGGGAGGGTTGAAGTCGTAGGATCATTATTCTAGAGCTGAGAAGAGATCGTGAAGGTCATCAACTCCCTTATTTTACAGATGAGGAAACTGAGGCTCAGAGAGAATAAATAACTGCAAGGTCACATAGGTAGTAAATGATAAACTGGGATTCTAATTCTGATCAAGTGACTCAAAAAAGTGAAACGGTCTTGCCATTAGATAATGCTGGGTATCTTAGGTTCTGTTTTCTTTGTTTTGTTTTCCCTGATTCAATATTTTGGATATTGAAGGAAATTAAAGCTACTTAGTGGCAGAATAAAATTTTTAAAAGCTAAGCAATAACTTAGATCTATTCTCCCCTTCCCCCTTTACAATGGAAATAATACACAATTCAATATTTTCATAAGTACAAATATGCAGATTAATATATGCTGATGACATTTCCTATTATTAGAAAAGCCTTTTTGCCTGGAAAGGTCTTCTTAAAGGAGTTGTAAAAAACAAATCACAAGGTGGGGGGAGTGCGGGGGGTGAAGGGGAAAGGAGGAGCATGAATCATGTAACCATGTTAAAAATGAATATTAATAAATGTTAAAAAAATCACAAGATAGTTACTCTGGTCTATCCATAAAGATTTAGAAATAAATAGCTCTTACTCTGTATAGAACCTACTTTCCAACCCCTTTTTAGTGAAATGTACTTTTTACCCATGCCACAGATTCACATAGATTATACAAAAAGCAAAAAAGCCCAAATGACTAAAATGCTACTTTTACACAGTTAAGTAAAGACAACTGAGGAATCATTTGACAATCCTCTCAGCACAGTCAACAAACTTGGTCAACCAAAGAAACATCTTCTAAGTTGGCTTTTGAGATATGTTACCCATATCATGCTTTACTTATTCATCTTCCTTCATTATTCTGGACACAAAACATCTGCCACCATCTTTTTTTGTTTTATCTGCCACAAATAGCTGCATATTATAGATTTCTTCCTCCAAATGAGGTAAGTAGATTGCACAATGGATAGATTGCCAGGTGTGGAGTCAGGAAGAACTGAGTTCAAATTTGACCTCAAACTCTACTTGTGTGACCCTGAGCAAATCATTAAACCTCTATTAGCCTCAGTTCCCTCAATACTAAAATGGGATTAATATCCTCTATCTCCCCAAGGTTATTATGAGAACAAAATAGGATGACAGGGGTCAAGGACTGAAGGATCAAAACAAGATTTCAAAAATAGGTGACTAGAAGAATTGTGGTATCATCAACAAAAACATTGGAAGTTTAGAAGAAGAGTAGGTTTCAGGAAAGAAATGGTGTTTAGTATAATTATTAAACATGTTAAGTTATGCCTATGAGACATCAATTTGAAATAGCTAATAGGAAGTTAATGATGTGAGCTCAGGAGAGACTCTATAGTTGGAAATATATATCTGTGAATCATATGCATACAGATTATAATTAAACTCATAGGAATTGATGAGTTCATAAAAAGAGGGAATATAGAGAGATAAGAAAGGCTAGGAAAGACCATTGTTTTACACTCTTAACTAGGAGGTATGCTCTGATAATCTCACAGAAACAGAAAAGAAGCAGGTCAACAAGTACAAGGAAAACCAAGAGAACAGTGTCAAAAAAACATAAAAGAAAGAATATCTAGGAGAAAAAGTTAGCCAAATTGGTTGCAGAGAGGTCAGAAAGGAGAACTGAGAAAAGGTTATCAGATTTGTTCATTAAAGACATTGGTGATTTTTAAGGGGATGATTTCAGATAAATTATAAGGTTAAAAACCAGATTGCAAAGAATTATAGAATGAGTGAGAGGAAATAAAATGGAGCCAATTAATGCAGGTAACTTTTTTCTAGGAGTTTGGATGAGAAAGGGGAAAGAGATATAGGATGATGGCTTGAGAAATTGATGCAATCTGATGATATTTGTTTGTTTGCTTGTTTATTTTAAGAATAAGAGAGACTGGCTTTTTTAAGTCAGTAAGGAAATCCAGTAGAAATAGAAAATCAGAAGATAATTGAAAAGGAAACCAACTGGATAAATTTTTTAAAGTATGGAATTAAGGGCACATATAAAGAAGTTGAGCTTAGTGAGGAAAGGGTGCACCTCAGAATCAGAGACTGGAGTAAAAGGATAAAGAATAAGGAATTATATCAAGGTAAAAAGACATGAAAAGAAATGGAGAGGGAGTTTATGGCCCCAGTAAAATAAAAGGTGAGACGTTCCATTCTGATGATGGAATGATAAGTAATAAAGGAGGTTTAAACAGAGAAGATAAAGTTTGGGACAGATGTAATGGGACAGAGAATCAATTAGGACAGAGTAAAAAAGTTTGCCTTGGTGTAGTAGGGATCCTAATTGTGATTAGATAACACAAGTTGTTAGTGAATATAGTTGTGTCTTTTCTCCAGCCCCATTAAGCAGCACATGAGCAGGGAAGAGAAAGCAAATGGTGGGAGTAATCTGGGACTGTGATTTCAGCAAACCATGAGTGGCAACAGAACCAGAACACAAAGGATTTGAGAACAGTGGTCAGTATAGTGTAGAATGTAGTCAAGATTGAGAAAAGAGAAACTTTTTAAAAGCTGGAGGTATGGTCTGGGGAAGCAGAGAAGGGTGAGAGGAATTGAAGGTCATGATAAAGAAAAAGAATGGGTTTAGGAAGAATAAAGCATAAGGAAAGGTGGAATGATAGAAAATTATAATTAGAAAGGAATATTTAAGAATTCGTGATTATGGAAGTAGATCAGTTGATAGTAATGATGAGATCAAGGGTATGATTACCTTTGTGTATAGCAGAGATGAAAAGGAACAGGTCCTTGGAATTGATTAGACTGACAAACTGGGAAGAATCAACCTGTATATTGAAGTTCCCACATTTCAGAGCAGGAGTTGGGACAGTGAGGACATGAAATAGGAAATGAATTACAAAGAAAGGAGAGAAAATGATGTGGAGCTCACCCAGCTGACTACAATTAAGATTTAATCTAGAGTGAACTCCAAAAGAGGTTGCTGACTGAAAATGGTCATATGAATCAGGGAGTATTCTGACTAATCTCAAGGACCAGTGTGTATAGGAATAAGGAAGTAGAAAACGTGGGGAGTGAAGGGTTATGGGAGGAAAATACAACCAGTGCTTAAATAATCTCTAAAATGCCTTCTAGTCTTTTACTCAAGGCATAAGAATACATTATTTTTATGAGGATCTGGGCCTTTCCTCTACAATTAGATTGGTTGGATCATATGGCCTTTGTTATTGGATATAGACACTAATGACACATATAACCCAGCTTTTCCACTTTAATGGAAAATAGGTGACCTGATTTATAGAGAAATGCAGATTTGCAGATTTCAACAGCTAAGTCCATTGCAAAGAGCACTGATTTGCACAGCTCTTCCACTTGTCACTTTGTGATCTTGGGCAAATCATTTGCTCTCTTTGGGGCTCAGTTTCCTCATCTATAAAATGAAGGAGTTGTACTAGAATGCTTCTCAGTTTCCTATCAGCTCAAAGTCTATGATCTCAGAAGCAGACTCAAGATGGTAGAGTGAGAGTCACCATTTTTGACTAGCTCTCCAACAACAAGCCAGACTAGATTCTAATTGAGAAAGACATGAAAAAAGTTACTATGAGTCATTTTCCTGCCCAGGGCAGCTTAGGTAGACAGATGGAAAAGTCTGGTAACTCTGGAGTGGGTACTGGCCAAGAGAAGAGAATGATGATAGTGGAAACAGAAGTGGGACTGGAACAAACACCAGGGCAGAAAGAGAGGTGAGAGGATCCCTATCTAGCACTGGTACAGCAATGGGTGCCTTCTGGTAGCTCTGTCACTTATTCTCCACTTCCAGGTCATAGATCGAGGCTGGAGATGAATGGTCATTGAACAAGAAACTGCGTATAAGAGCAGAATGGCAACAGTTTTAACCTTTAGCCCAGCACATGACCCTGAAATAGAAAAACTAGGGCAAAAGACCAAAACCCAAGGAAAGCTAGAAGTCTAGTTGCTCAGAACCTGCATAATAACCTCCCAGTCTGCTAACTGTAAACTAAGCCCAGCAAAAGTATATTGAAATTCAATTATATACAAGCCAACAAACCTAAACCTGGGTCAGGAACTTACAGAGCTCAGACAAGGAGGACTGTGATTGGACATCTCTCTGGATCTCATCACTTTGGAAGCATTGAAAACTTACAGGCCCCTACACTGTATAAGAAAGTTGTACTAGATTTCTTCTGAGTTTCCTACCAGCTCTGTAAAAGCGGCAGAAATCCAGATTAGACCTCCCCAAAGAAGTGATTAAAGCACAACACTAACATAAAGGCTAAAGTTAAGAAGCAGACTGTATGGATGAGGAAACAAAAAAGAAACTGATCATAAAGAGCTACCATAGTGATAAGGAAGTTCAAGACACAAAGACAATGACAGAAAACTTCAATTATTTAAAAACATCTACAAGTGGGGCAGCTGGGTAGCTCAGTGGAGTGAGAGTCAGGCCTAGAGTCAGGAGGTTCTAGGTTCAAACCCAGCCTCAGCCACTTCCCAGCTGTGTGACCCTGGGCAGGCCACTTGACCCCCATTGCCCACCCTTACCAATCTTCCACCTATGAGACAATGCACCAAAGTACAAGGGTTTAAAAAAAATTAAAAAAAAAAAACATCTACAAGCAAAGCTTAAAGAAAAATATAGGTTGGGCAGAAGCCCAGAAAAAAATTCCAAAGAGTTCAAAGAAGAGCTAAAGAAAGAGATTTTTATAAAGGTTTTAAAAAAAGCAACTTTTAAACCAAATAAAATCAGTATGGGAAAAATATGAAGAAATCAGAAAAGAAATGAGAGCTAAACAAGAAAGTTATGAAAAGAGAATTAAAAGACTGGTAATATAAAAAAATAACTACTTAAAAATATGAAGTGACCAAAGCTAATAACTCCATGGGACATTAAGAAGTAACAAAAACAAAGTCAAAAGACTAAATAAAAGACTAAAAAATATGAAAGGAAAAGCAATTTACCAGGAAGATAGATTGAGAAAAGATAATTTAAGAATCATTGCTCTACCTAAAAGCTATGAGTAAAAAAGAAAAGAAGTCTAGAAATCATTCAAATATAGTATTTAATAAGCTCAAAGATCTCAGCATCAAGGCAAGAATTCACTATTTGACAAAAAAAATTTGGGAAAATTGGAAAGTAGTATGGCAGAAACTAGGCATGGACCAGCATCTCTTAACATATACCAAGATAAGCTCAAAATGGGTATATAATTTAGATATCCTTAATATCATAAGCAAATTGGTAGAGAATGGAAGAAATTACCTGCCAGATCTATAAATAGGGGAGTTCATGCCAAATAAGAGAGAGATAGGCTAATAAGAAATAAAATTAATAATTTTTATTACGTAAAATTAAAAGGTTTTTTTTTTCATTAACAAAACAAATGCAGCTAAAATTAGGGGAAAACAGGAATGTAGAAAATTTATGCAGCAAGTTTCTCTGATAAAAGTCTCACTTCTAAAATATATAGGAATCTGAATCAGATTTATAAGAATAAGAGCCATTCCCCAATTGATAAATGGACAAAGGATACAAATAGGCAGTTTCAAAAAAAATCAAATCTACAGTATCCATATGTAAAAAATGCTCTGAGGTACCATCTCACATTCATTGGATTAGCTAACAGAGAGGATATGGGAAAATAGGTACATTAATGTACTGTTGGTAAAGCTTACAACTAGTCCAACCATACTAGAAAACAATTTGGAACTGTGCCCAAAAAGCTGTATATACACTTTATTTTAATGACACCCTATTAGGTCTATACCTAGAAAGAAGAAAAGGGCCTATTCACACAAAAATATTTATAACAGCTCTTTTTGTATTAGCAAAGAATTAGAAACTATTGGGAAAGCCATTGATTGGAGAATGATTGAACAAATTATGGTACATAAATGTGATAGAATACTTTTTTGCTATAAGAAATGAAAAAGGAGATGTTTTTATAAAAATCTGAGACTTGAATAAATAATTCTTAGGGAAGTGATAATTTACATAGTAACAGTAATATAATAAAGAGAATTCTCTCTGAAAGACTTAGTAACTGTGATCAATGCGATGATGAAGCAGAATTCCAAAGAATGCATTCATGGTAAAACATGCTATCCAGTGTCAAAAAGAGCAGTTTAAAACATTTTTTCTTGTTTCTTTTTTCTTGCTTTTTCCTCCCTTGCAACATAGTTAATGCAAGCATTTGTTTTACATATCTATACATATATGTAATGAGTTTTATTTTTCTTGCCTCCTCCATTGATAATGTCTGGAAAGAAGAAAGGAAAGAATTTGAAACTGAACAAAAGACAAAATTGAATTAAAAAATAAAATATTTTTAAAATATATGATCCTATGAAGATAATCGGTCAAATATATATTTAATTTTTAAAGGTAGTTACTAATCTTAAAATAAATATTTAGCAGGGAAAATATTTTTTACAAAAATAAAAGATGTACTAAAAGAAAGCACAACATAGGTTCTAATATCTTCAGTAGAATTCCCTGCTAATTTGAAATGCAAGAAGTATATATATTATTTTGCATTAGCAACAGTAATAATCAAAAACAACAGTTATAATACTCACTCTTAGAATTTATTCAAATGCCTTTTGACATAGCATAATTTCCATTTTCTTCCTTTTCCAATCCCTATTGTCTTTCTATGTTTCAATTTTTAAAATCTCATAAACTTGTTACTGTTCATCAGAGAGGTCTGATGGATGAACTTCATTCAGAACATCTTAGGAAGGTGAGGAAAAGCAAGTGCATCTTAATTAAGATTATAGACTACACAGTAGCCTTGCGGACTAATATAACTTCTGAACTTCTAGCCAGATAAGGGACAAAGAAGCTTCAGTCAGCGATCACCTAGACGGTATAAAGGACTCTAGACTCCCTACCAAACTTCTCCTCTCCCTCATTGTTCCTACTCAGATCTAAAATATCTTCATTATTAAGACATTCCTTTGCTTTAAATTCAGTCCCTTTTACAGATGCCCTTTTAAATGCAAATTATCCTAGGAAAGAGGGATAATCAGTCCAGTCACTAACACCTGAGTAGGAATTACATTTTTGTCAACTCACTTTTTTTTTCAACCTAAGGGGAGAAATAGTGAAGCCCCTCCTCAGTGAAATTTTATATAAGTACCTACTTGATTAGAGGGTTTATTCTATGAAGGTCATTTTTCTTTAGGGATAGAAAAATCTCATGGGTGCCATGACTGAGGAGAGAATAGAAAGTTGGAAGACAGTTTTTATTAAATGTAACACTGGGATTTCCATTCCACATGCATAATTCCTAACCCAATCATGAGTCTTGGATCCTAGAAGCTATAATTTCCCAGTATCATTTATAGAATAATAAGTTAATTTGTTTTAAGAACCTGCAATATAGCGCCATCTGGTGCATGGACAGAGAAAAAGAAGACATTTGAGAAAGCCAGACTAATTTCCTTTGTCAGTTGAAGCTGTGAAATCTGAAGAAAAAAAAAAAAAAACAGACACATAACTAGTGTCTTTCATCACATTAAATCCCAAAAATGTTACTAAAAATAAACACAGCCTGAAAATAAACTTAGAAATTATTCATAGTTTAGCTAACAATAATCTCATTTTGAAGAGGAAATCCGGAAGTCCTACAAATAACAAAAACAAACTTACTTTCAAGATATTAACTTTCATTGCCTCTTACATTTTTTTAAAAATTATTATTATGAAAGAATTTTCCAAGAGGAGATGCTAGTGAGCTTTCTTTGGCATAAAAACCAACAGCCCAAATTGAAGCTTTCATAAAGAAACTACTACTAAAAGTAGCAATAAACTAGCTGCCTGTAGGGTACACTTAAAATCCTGTACAAAGAATTGGTTAGGAAATCAAAAGTAAATCGAGATGAAAAAAATATACATGGCTTTCAGGTCGGTTTAGATTTGTTTCCTGAAATGTTGAGGCCCACACACAATTTAATCTACATAACTATGTGTGAATGAAATGTCCTTGTTAAGTTTCAACTTGAGAGCTTAATTGGATATGCAAAGGTTCATTTGGGTTTAATTGGCCATGGATACATTCATCTGACCACTTGTGACTAACAAACTCCGTACTCATGGATTAAGCTGAGTCACTGAACCAGCAAAGTCATAATTAGACCTAGAAGGAAATACTTTTCTTTCTCCTCCTACAATCATTACATTACATGCCACTATCAGATTAATATTACATAATTCTTCTTTTTCTGTATATCACTCTTACTTTAAAATTATCAATAGCTCCCCATTAAATCCAAATTCCTTTGCAACACTAAATTTCTTCCACAATGAAATGAATGTCCTGCTTATACATATATTGCCTATGATTCTTCTACTCAAATCCTCTGCTCCAACTAGGCTCATCTATTCATTATCCCCAGAATATGACAAGGTCATTCATTCCCCTTTTAGGACCTTTGATTAACCATTTCCCCTGACTTCTCTGGTTATATGATTTCTTTCCCTCTTTCCAGGTCTAAATCATGCCCAACCTACTCAATGAACTCTTACCCAATGACCCAAGGCCATTATGATGGAACATTCATGCATTTTTGCAACATTCGTTGTCTGTACCATCAATTATGTACTTAGCTTATGCTAGAATGTTGTTATTTTACTATATGTAGGTGGCACAATGGATAGAGGCCTGGACCAGGATTCATGAAGACAGGTTCAAATATGGTGTTAGACATTTACTGGCTGTGTGACCCTGGGCAAAGAATCATTGTCTTTCTCAGGTTCTTGATCTGCAAAATGAAGATAATAGTAATAGCACCTCCTTCCCAGGGCTGCTATGAAATAATATTTGTAAAGTGCTTTAAAGTGTTACATAAATACTGGCTATCATTTATATTGTTATATAAAGGATAGCTAGTGCTATGCGTAATGTCTTTCAATTAAATTATTAGCCCTTCAAAGGAAAGCACCATTTTACCCCTTTCTGAATTTTCTACACACAACCTAGTATCCTATACTCTCCAAGTGGACATCAATGAGGAAAAAGATGTGGGTGATTGGAAAGATCATCACAATGGTCTTTGTTTGAAGCCTAGACTCTGCCACATACTTGTCATGAAATCTTGAGCAAAATACTTCAATTCTCTGGCCCTCCATTTCTTCATCTTCAAAATAGGAAAGATTGGATCAAATGTTTGCACACAGCCTGGCACATTGTAGGTACTTAATAAATGCTTATCCCCTTCCTTGTCCTTTATGTTTATGATGGGTGCAGGGGTATGTGTGTCTATATTTACTTGTTCTCTATCCCATTAGAATTTAAGCTCTTTTCATTTTTTTTGTACTTTTATCTTCTTGACATGGCACATACTATGTACTTAATAAATACTCATTGATTGTTGATTGACATCACTTACTTGGGATAATAATGCTCATCTGGTCTATGGCAAAAGGTTTAATTCAATGATCTCTTTAGCACTAAATAATCTTCTAGCACTAAAACTATAGATAAAAATTAAACCAAAGGTGGAGCTAAGCATTGCAAATGCAAATGTACTAGAAATCAAACCTAAACTTCTTCATGTTCTGTGTATTAACAACAGACCCATATGATTTGCTATGAGACTGGTGGCAAGCAGGATGGGACTTTAAATCCCCTTGAGACAGTCAGTGGTGTAGAAGATGTTGTAATGGTAAAAAAAAAATAGGGAAGAGGAGTCCAAGCCAAGGATGGAGACCTTAGAAGATCCCAAGACATTGAATCAAGCAGGACAGGAGCTCCTGGTGGATTTAATAAGCAGCCTGAAAATGAACTATGAATAGGATGTGAATCAGCCAAGCTCCAGATTTTTTCTAGGCTCTGGCACTACAATACAAAGGACAGAGGAGAGGTGCAGGGAGGGCTGTTATAATGAGCAATGAGTGGCCAAGAGCAAGTAGAATTAAAGAGCCAGCTAGATCCTGACTCCAGAGCTGTGCAGCCAGGCTCTTCATAGGGCAGTCCTAGGTAGTAGAGACCTGGCCCCCTTTTCCCAAAATGTATGACAAAAGCCTAGACCAGATACATTCTTCCTAGACTATGCTAGGAAAAAGAGAAATGGGAGAACACTCATTTGAGAGGCAACACACTGCTGGGAGTATTTCTATTGGTTTATTTTTCCATTTCTGTCCCAATCAAATGTTTGTTTTAAACCATTCAGTGTTCTTTGTTGCCTGCATTTCTGATGTCACAATGATAGTTGACTAGGCAGACAGTAATCATTTATTAATCACCTTTTACAGACCAGGCACCTATGATCATTTGTATTATGGGCCCTTACTCAAAATAATGTTTTGAGGTATATGAAAGAAAATGCCTAAGATTGCAAAGGAAACCAATTAGAATAAAAATTAGGTATCAATTATTTTTAATTTTGTGGACCCCAAGTTAAGAACCCTTGATTTAAACCTATGTTGACTTTAGAGGTTATGTGGGGGAAATTAGGAAAGATGGAGGATTTACCAAAGAACTTTCAAATAAATACAGAACTAAGCCTGCTGAGAGACTAGTTCTATCTGCCATATTTGAAGCAGTAAAGTGGTACCATGAATAGAGTACTAGGCCTGGAGTCAGGAAGATTGGAGTTCAAATGTAGCCTCAGATACTTACTAGCTGTGTAACCCCAAGCAAGTCATTTCACTTCTGTTTGCCTCCATTTTCTCAATTGTAAGATGGAGAGAACAGCACCTACCCCACACAGTTGTTATTAGGATGTAATTAGAAAATATTTGTACGGTGCTTAGCATAGTGGCTGGCGCACAGTAGATACTATATAAATGTTTATTCCCTTCCTTTCAGATGGGTAAAATTCACGCATGTTCAAAAAGCAACAAAGTGGATGAAGTATTGGACTTGGACTGAATTTGAATCCTGCCTCAGACACTGTTTATGTGACTCTTGGCAAGTCATTAATCTTTCTCAGCTTCAGTTTCCTCATCTATAAGACAATGATAATAATAGCACCCACTTCACATGGTTCTGCAATGGTCAAATAAAATCAGTAAAATGCTTAGCAAACCTTAACACGCTACATAAACACTGGCTAAAATTAGCTATTAAAACATCATTTCCCTTTATTCTGGACTAATCTTGTATTTCAGGTTCCATAGTTCCTTCCCCCCCACACACAAAAAAATATACTGAGCTATGTCTGGGGCACTCTGAAGTAAATCAGCTTTCATAGCAAAACCTCTGTGTTTCTTTCCAAAGTCAAAATGATACCATATTGGCAGAATTGTTTGAGACAATACAACATGGCCAACCCCTCTCATGTTGTCCTTTTCTTAAAAACTTCTCTCTTGGTGCCAAGTAATTTAATCAAATTAGTGGGGGAGAATAATAATGTCTCAGCTTAATGATAGCACAGATTTTTATAGCACAATTGCATTAATATTAGTCAGTGCTGAAAGCATTAGGTATTAATAAATGAGAGCTGAGAACATTAGAGTGCTCTCTCCATGTAGTGCAAATGATTTTGCTTGAGCAAGTCATAGAACTGATGTAGTAACATTGGATTTTTTAGACAGAACCTGTGATATGATTGGTAAAGGGAACTTCCAGAGAGGAAACTCCCTCTAGTAATGCAATTCCTGCTCTGAAACTTAAGATCTTACAGTTACCTGGGGCTCCGAGAGACTGTGACTTCCCCAAGGTCATATAGCCAAGATGTTAGAAGTAGGACTCAAGGGGAAGCTAGGTGATAATAGTAGAGTGACAGCCCTAGAATCCAGAGGACCTGGATTCAAATCTGGTCTCAAGATGTTACAGTTAGCATCTCCTTCATTAAGAACATCTAGATGAACACTATATCCTATATATTTCTGGAAATGGCTAGAAATCCAGTTAGTTATAGGCTTTAGACCCATTTGGGGAGGGACAAAATGACACATACACAGTAGTCATGCAAAGTTTCATTCAACCCACTTCTACTTCCAGGATAGTTACAAGTACAAAATTTTGGAGAGTGAGTATAGCTTTTCTGCTGATTTCTTCAAGCTTGCCATGCTTGGTCCTTAAGAAGAATCTTCCCATGAATATATAACTCCTCTTTAAGGACAATAAAGATCCTTAATTTTTTGTATCAGGATACGCAAATTTGATGTTTCTAGTATCTGATTAATTATCTTGTGCAACAAAGTTAATCACTTCCTAGAAGATGTGTGTAATTCTACTATGTGATGTTTACCCAAAGAATGTGAATAATCCCTCAAGCAGAATGGGAAGATGAGAACAATTTGTTCCAAAGGCTATGAAGGCAACTGAAGCAGGTTCTGTGGAGGACCTAAAGCTTGGCCAGACATGGAAGATGCCAAGGTAATCCACTGCATCCCAGGCCATTCCCAGGTGTCCTGAGTTTTATCTTGCCACTGGAGTTGGATGACTCTGGAAAAAAGAGGCAGATGGCTTTGTACAACTCTGCCTCACTTAAATCCAATCATTCCATGATGTCATTGGTTCTCTTCAAAAATGAAGGACCAAGACCAAAAACAATTCTATTCTGCCCAGTACATTTTACAAAATTCTATTGTATCCCCTTTATTCTAATGTCTATAGTGTCTTGAACTCTAGGATAAACCCAGCCATCTTCTTGGAGCAGAAGCTGTGGACAGTCCCCCATTGCTTTCCTTACACAATGAAAAGAATAGCATAGCCTCCATACTTAGTACCAGTTCTCTAAGTACTTAATATAATAATAGAATTGGATAATTAGAGGTCACCTAGGTCAACATTCATCAATCTACATTTTACTTCATGAAAGCAAAATGTATAGGGCACTTTTGTTGTAGTCAGTACATAAATTTTAGTATATAAAATTTTTATTAAATTATTCAATAAAGTCTAATTTTTTCATTCATTTTTTTTAAAACCCTTGTACTTCAGTGTATTGTCTCATAGGTGGAAGAGTGGTAAGGGTGGGCAATGGGGGTCAAGTGACTTGCCCAGGGTCACACAGCTGGGAAGTGGCTGAGGCCGGGTTTGAACCTAGGACCTCCTGTCTCTAGGCCTGACTCTCACTCCACTGAGCTACCCAGCTGTCCCTTTTCATTCATTTTTAATCACTGAACACATTCTTATTTTTAAAAATCTGTTTTAAAATATATATGTTATATAGAAGGTGTTTAATTTTAAAAATGTGTCAAAATTTAAGCTCATGAGCAAATTGTCCATTCTGGACATGATTTTTCCATTTGTGGAGTTTCAGTTGTGACCACAGGACATGAAGTGGGACTAGACACCTTAGGTCTCTTTATGTTCATTTTATCATTGTTAAAGCTGAAAATGTTGTTTCATGTAAATGTCCCTCTTGTGAATATCTTCTTTGATCCTGCCAAAATTGACATATAGTTATGGCATTCAATTTTTATTATAATCTCTGAAACTGGAAATAAGTTAATAAAATTATTTTCTTCAGTATCTCCAAGGTATTTGGTTTTTTTTTATTTGAAATTTTTATTTAATTAATTTAGAACATTTTCTCATGGTTACATGATTCATGTTCTTCTCCTCTCCTCCTCCCACTTCCCTCCCATAACCAATAAGCAATTCCACTGGGTTTTACATGTGTCATTAATCAAAACCTATTTCCATATTATTAATATTTGCATTAGGGTGGTTGCTTAGAGTCTACATCCCTAATCATATCCCCATCAATCCATGTGATCAAGCAGTTGTTTTTCTTCTGTGTTTCTACTCCCACAGTTCTTATAAGTCCCTCAGAATTGCCCTGGATCATTGCATTGCTCCTACTAGAAAAGTTCATTACATTCTATTGTGCCACAGTGTATTCGTCTCTGTGTACAATGTTCTCCTGGTTCTGCTCCTTTCACTCTGCATCAATTCCTGGAGGTCATTCCAGTTCACATGTAATTTCTCCAGTTCATTATTCCTCTTAGCAGGGTAGTATTCCATCATCAACAGATACCACAATTTGTTCAGCCATTCCCTAATAGAAGGGCATCCCCTCATTGTCCAATTTTTTGCCACCACAAAAAGTGCAGCTATAAATATTTTTGTACAAGTCTTTTCCCCTTTGATATCTTTAGGGAATAAACCCAGCTGTGGTGTGGCTGGATCAAAAGGCAGATAGTCTTTTAAAGCCTTTTGGGCATAGATCCAAATTGCCATCCAGAATGGTTGGATCAATTCACAACTCCACCAGCAATGCATTAATGTCCCAATTTTGCCACATCCCCTCCAATATTTATTACTTTCCTTTGCTGTCATTTTAGCCAATCTGCTAGGTGTGAGATGGTACCTCAGAGTTGTTTTGATTTCCATTTCTCTAATTATAAGAGATTTAGGACACTTTTTCATGTGCTTATTGATAGTTTTGATTTCTTTATCTGAAAATTGCCTATTCATGTCTCTTGCCCATTGTAAGGACTGGATTTGTGCAAGGGGGATGGTTTGAAAGGAGCAAAAAGAAGGCAGTTGGTGACAGTTACTGACATTTGAGAGGCCAGAGAGAATTCTAGGAATCTCTCCAGAGGCAGGAGGAGAGAGGAGAGGTCTTCAGGCAGAGGACTGAGGAGAGAGGAGGTGGACATCCCAGGTCAGATCCAATCCTGAGGGCTTCCTGAGGATCCTTCTTTTGGAAATGGAAACCCTGATTCCCTGATCAAAGCCTGATTACATCTCACCCATCAAGACTTCAACCATAGAGTTAGATAAGTTTTTGGACTCCATTTTGGGAGCAATGTCTTCTCCCATTACCCAACCTTGGTGAGAGACCTACTTTCAGTAAAAACTTACAATTATACAAAAGGATAGAAACAGAAAACTAGAAATAGAAGTAGAGGGAGAAGGGGAAGAGGGAAAAGCTTAGAAGCGGGAACTATTAGGTTTCCTACCTAAGTGATGGACTCCATAGAAATAGAGAAGAGGACACCCTAAAATCCCTCTGCCCTTCACCCCTTTCCCCAAACCCTGAATTGTGAATAATAAAAGCCATTCATCAGTCAGATATTGGTCCAGAGTGCCTGAGAGACAACAAGGGAGAGGGGAACCACAGCTTGGTCTGATTACCTCCATTTTGAAGCCAGACCACCCACTGTGAAGTTAACTGATTGGGGGAAGGTTTGTGGGAACCTCATCCTTATTCAGGATCAGATTGGGGTACCACATACATCCTCTAATAGGGAAGCCTTGCCCCCAACTCCTATTGGGCAGCATGACCATTCAGGTCACCCAGTTTCAGGGTGATACCCCCTTAAAGTCTCCCAGTGTATATTCAGCCCCAGAGGAGAGCTGAAAGAGAGATTCAATATGGTCTCTCTCTCTATCTCCCCTCTATCAAAGATTGGTTACAGGCTCTCTATTGTTACACCATTTATCAATTGGGGAATGGCTTGCTTTTTTGTGCAATTGATTTAGCTCCTTATAAATTTTAGTAATTAGACCTTTGTCAGAGGTTTTTGTTATAAAGATTTTTTCCCCAATTTGTTACTTCCCTTCTAATTTTGATTGCATTGGTTTTGTTAGCAAGGTATTTGTCTTGATGATTCACAAATGGAATTGAATTTCCTCATTTTGGGAATGTGTATTTGGCATAATAAGTACTTTCATGAATATAAAAATATTACTTTTAATGTTTCTTATATTCAAATCTGAAGAGTTTCAGCTTTTTGTAATTATTATTTTGTGTGTACTTGAGCCCAAAGTTTAACTTTTTCTTAAATGTGTCAATGTTATTCAGTTATAATAGTCAGTGTAACCATTATACCTGAGAGATACTAATTTAATTCAACTGTAAGCGATATTGTATTGATCTCATTTGAGAAGCACTTTAGTGTTTCAGGGCTTTCTGCAACCAGTACAAATTTTACAGCAAACAGATGTAAATGAAGACCATTCCCAACTACAGGAAACCTCTCCTTGATTTGGATTCTGCATTGACTCCCCTCCTTGATAGAGATGAACATTTTTTGGTGAGTATGTATCACCATGTTTAAAGTCTCCTTGATATTGTTGACCAGAAGATCATCAGACAATGTTATTTCTGTTGCTATAACTTTCAAGGAGTCAAGAAAATTTTGGCACATGGATTAGAGACAAGACTTAAAGACTTAAGAAGACTTAAAAGTGCTGTTTTATACTATTAAATACTTTTTATAGTCAACACACAATAAGCACAGTGAAACTTATATTATCTACATATCTCTGTCAATTTTGTGTTGGCAAGATGTATTGTGCTATGGACTATTTCTTGCAAAAGTCTGCCTATTCCCTCTAATATTCTCATGGAGGATATCATCAATGTGCATTTAGATTACTCTCATTTGAATGGAGGGTAGTATTACTTAAAGCAATAGCAAAATGAGAGTGAGGAGCAGGTTTGTGGGAGAAGATGAAAAGGTATTTCTATGAGACATTTTGAAGTTGAGATGTAGATAGGACTTCTAAGATTTGTCCTGTGGGCTGAGAATGGGTATGGGTATGAAGGTCAATAGCAATAACATCATTTTAACTTATAACCTTTTCTGCAAAGTTAAAAATGTTTCCAACAGTTGATCTTCGTTTTAGCAGCTTATTAAGAAAGGCAAGGGGTTTTAGTACCATTTTCCAGATGAGGCAATGCCCTGAGAAATTCTGTGATTTGCAGTCACAAAGTAAATGGTATAATCTGGACTAGAAATCAGGTCCTCACACTCCAAACTTTAGCTATTTTATCAACCCTTTTAAAATCCCCAAAACTGTTTTTAAAAGCTTCCATTGGCCTAACTACTTGCTCATAGCCTCTCTCAAACATTTTTATTCTTTTCTCTCTATTCTCTATAGCTAGTCTGTCAATAAATCTAAATTCATTCTCTTCAATACTGTCAAGGAAAATAAAAACACTCATAGCTAGCATTTATATAGTAATTTGGAGTTTGCAAGACATTTTACATACATTATTTCATTTGATCCTCCCAACCCTGTGAAGTAGGTGCTATTATTTTCCTCATTTTACAGATAAGGAAATTGAGGCTTAGAGAGGTTAAATAACTTGCCCAGGATCATATAGCTATCAAGTATCTAAGGCAGGATTTGAAATCAGATCTTCTTCATCCCAGGCCCAGTGCTCTATTCACTGCTCCATTTTACTATATTCGTCTGATGGTACAAGGATCTGAGCCATTAGAATACTACAGTCTCTGAAGAACTGAAATTAAGATTTACCCATATGTCAAAGAACAGGTACATAGTGAAAGTGAACAGACTACAACACATTAAAAACAAGATGTTACAAAGGTGAATTTGTGTAAAGCATGTCATCAGATATGTATGAGTAGTATTAAAAATGGGCTGGTCACATGGTAAAGGCATTTGTGGAAATACCACAAGCCCCACTGGTGTGTCAAGAGAATGGAAGTCTCTTAATATGTTGAGTGGACTCCGTGTTGTAAAATTATGAAAGAATATGAAAAAGAGTAAAAAAAGATGGATGGACACAAATGGTTTGCCATCTACATCAATGGAAGGAACTATCAATGCGATCCATTTGAGTAGTTTGATGATAAATTAAAATATAGCTGATAAATAAGTAAGCTTTGAAACCTATTTTTTATTTTAAAAATATAAAGTCTAATTCAAATTTTTATTTAAAAATATTTCAACTTCTTTTGGTAACTCATCATTTTTTTCCAGTCTTCTTGACTCATCCACATATTTTAGCATGAGTTAGTAAATGTTCATGCTCAGAATCCATTACTTCATATAAAATTATAAACATTAATCAACTTAATGAAGCTCTTAATAAAATTTATGATTTATACTAATTTAGTATGAACTTCATTTAAAAATGGAGATAACTTTTTGCTAAAAGTTTATAGCAGACAAAACAATCTATAAAAATTATTTCTCCTCAGTAACTTCTTTAATATCATTGTGAAATATTTGTAGACATTACAAGTAATCCTTTTCTCATCTAGCATTGGAGTTAATACAAATTTTCATTCAATAAATGAGGCTATTTACACACTGGCCAAATTGAGTTAGGGATAAGCTTCAATTTTTAAAATCAGTATTTTTTAGATTTTAAAGAATAAGGACTTTTTGCTAATAAAATACTGGCTGTTAGGAAACATCCATCTAATCTAATCCTTACTCAGAATATGAATTCCATTGATAATATAGTGGTTATCCAATCTACACTAGAAGGACTTTAATAACAAAAAATTCACTCCTCTATCCCCTCTACCATTGGAAACACATTCCTTTTTTCAAAGTTCTCATTACTAGGAAATTCTTCCTTATATTAAGCTGAAGCCTTCCTCCCTGTAACTTCTGTACATTGATCCAAATTCTGCTCTCTAACACCAGGCAGAATGAGTCTATTACTTCTACTAAATGTGAACCTTTCATGTGTTAGAAGGCAGCAATCATATTTCCCTAAGCTTTTTCTTCTCTTAAATATCTCCAATGCCTTCAATCAATGCTTTTATACAATGGTTTAGAATCCTTTTCACCTTTCTTTAGACTAGACACACCCTTCTAGATGCTCTCCAGCTGGCCAATAATTCTTGTAAAATGTAGACTCTAATTAAATCCATCCTCCATGCAACTACTGATGTAATCTTCCCAAAGTCCAGGTATGAATGTTTCCTCTGCAAATCAGGAAGAAGATGCATGAGCTTCCCCTTCTATTACTATCATGGCTGCCTCCACAATCCTATCCAGCATAATCCCCCAGGACTAAAGATAGAATCGACAGTACTTTTCTAAGAGGAGGAACAGAAATTTATAGAAAGGAAACAGTTGAGTAACATCTGCCATGTGTTCTCCCAGGTTCTTATAAAAGAATCAAGTCATGCTTCTATTGCCTTCCTTCCTTTGTTTCCATCTTCTGTCCACATCCTTTAAAAATCTAAGCTGGTCATTGTAAAGACAAATTATTTCGAAATATTTAAAAATTCTGTTAGATTTAAGTTCTGTTAGAAATCAGTGACCAAAACATTCAGTGTCCAAATGCTATTTCCAATGAATCGTGATATAACATGTTCCCCACTCCTTATTAAGAATTGATAGACACAGGATACAAGTTGAGACATATATTTTGGGGCCTGTCCAATATTAGAATCTATTTTGCCAGACTGTTTATTTTTCCAGCAGTTTTGCTTCTATTCTTATGAGGGAGAGGAAGTGGAGAGGGAAAGAATACAAATTTTTATAATTTGAAAAAATTAAAAATTTTAAAGGTTTTAAAATTTATAGTAAAGGGCAGCTGGGTAGCTCAGTGGATTGAGAGCCAGGCCTAGAGACGGGAGGTCCTAGGTTCAAATCTGGTCTCAGACACTTCCCAGCTGTATGACTTTGGGCAAGTCACTTGACCCTCATTGCCTACCCTTACCACTCTTCCACCAAGGAACTAATACACAGAAGTTAAGGGTTTAAAAAAATATTTAAAAAAAATTTATAGTAAACTTGAAGATTGCTAAAACTGCTTTGTCAGTTCTTTTCTCAGATGGACTGCTATTAAATCATGTCTATCCCATTTGTCTTAAGGATTTGAATTTTTGTATCTAAGCATATAACTTTACACTTGTCCCTATCAAATTCACCACATTAAACTAAATCCAATGCTCTAATCCAGAAGTATCAAATTCAAATAGAAATGGAATCAATTAAATCATACACAGGATCTCTTTGGGCCACTTATTGACAAAGAAAAACACGTCAACATTTTGTTCCATTGTATTTTTTTACTTATTTTGTTAAAATTTCCCAGATATATTTTCATCTTTGTTTGGGCTGCACTGAGAGTATTACAGACTGCTTATGTTTGATGCCTATGCTCTAGTCTGTTAAGTTTTTTTTCTGGATTCTGACCATCCTCCTCTATATGAACTATCTGCACTTTGTACTATGTGCAGATTTGTTGTTCACATTTTCTATGCCTCCACCTATGTTACTGTTTAAACATAGTTAACAGCAGGACTAAGTACAAATCTCTGAGGCATTTCACTGGAGACCTCCTAATCAAGTTGACATTTAACAATCAATCAATAATAAACCAATCAATCGATAAGCATTTAGTAAGTATTAGCCATGTGCTAGGAGCTCAGAAATAAAACAATTCCTGCTTGCAAAGAGTATAACTATTTAACCGATTCCCCTTAATTATATGACAACTGTCCACATTCTCTACTTCTTCTCCAAGTAGAGTATGAGATACTTTATGAAATTCTCTGTTAAAATCTAGGCAAACTACAAATTCACTATTCTCTGGAGTTGCTAGTTTAGTAACCCTGTCAAAAAAAACTGAATAAAGCTAGTCTGACATGACTTGTTCCTGTTGAATCTCTCCTAGCCCATCATGGTCACTGATGCATTTCTTAGCTACCAGCTATCTCTTTAATGATCAATTTTAGAATTTTTCCATTGTAAGTTGTACCCTTACCAACTGCTCTCTTCTCCCCTTCCTCTTCAGGTAGTTACAAATGACAGAGGTATGAATGTGTTAACAAGATGTTAACACCCTGTTATTGCCTTATGAAGTTGGAACATCTTTCTCTGATGGAATTAAAGGAGTAGCTGGGGATTGGACAAACAGTAATTGGTCATGTCCCTGGAGAATATTTAAATAGCTAAGCCAGAGTCAATTAACACATTGGAAAATTCTAATTGTATGGGCCAGAAGCAACTTGAGGGGGAGAAGAAGAGGAGAGAATTTCTATACCTCCCCTCCTCCATTATCTATAGTGTCTACTCACAAAATTATCTCCTGAAAAGATACTCCATACAGCAGGTGGAGAGCCAGTTCAGAAGTTAGAGATACAGTTTAAGAACCACAGATCCACTCTCCAGACAGACATGGATACAAAGAGGCAGTTACTCAACAAAGCAGTTTTATATTTTCAAGAGAAAGAACTAGTCCTGCCAAAGGGAGTCAAGTTGGGGAGAAAGGAGTAAACTTTGGGAGCCCAACTGAGCAACACATCCAGCAGAGATAATGTGCCTAAAGGGAGACCTTTGTGAGGACTCCACAATAAAGACTTCTAGACCCATCTATATATGAGTAAGTAGCCTTGATCATGAGCTCCCTACAGGTATGCTGATAAATGTTTAGCTGGTCTCTCTGATGGTGGAAGGAAATGTACTCATAAATTTTTAAATTTAATCTGCATTATTAACACTTTTCTCTCACTCTGTTACATTTAGACAATCAACAAAACAATAAATCAACCCCTGATTTATAGCATTTGCTGTTTTCTGAGGTGTAAATGCCCACTCTGATAATTTAACAACTGGCTTTTGGAGTCAATTCAAGAGAGTCCCAGCACACCCTCATGTGCTACCACCACTATATTCCAAGCTGCTGCCCATTTTTTCCATAGAAATAATGCATTAATGTACTATTGTACTATGTTCCAGGTTTATGGGAAAAGTGGAAGTTTTATAGCCACTCTTTTTATTATATCATCTTCCCAAATGCCTTTGCTAAAAGCTCGTTGCATCTACTGAATGACTGTTAAGGGAAAAACACTGGTTGGGGGCTTGGAAGTTATATATATATATGAGAAGTGCAGTCCCTCATGGAACCCAAGAACTTGAGGTAGCATCCATCCTCCAAGATGCTAGCATATAAAAGTGGGTGCAAATTTTGGAAAGTAGCCCAAAGGGGTTTACACAGTAGTTTATTGGTTGTTGCCTTCCCTTCTTTTGAAAATCAGCACATTGGGTTTCTTCAGTCCTATCATGCCTCTCCTGTTCTCTATGATCATTCACTGTTGACTGATAATGGCTCAACAGTCCTATCTGCCATCTCTTTCAGTACCTGAGAATGTAATTGATCTCTATCAGGGAGCTTAAATTCTTGAAGGCCAACAAGAATGCTTTTTCAGTATCTCATGGCTTACCTGGCATATCAACTTCCTGTGAGCCATTTTTGTTTTGGTATTTTCAAAGCAAAGTTTAGTGTCTTTAGCCAAGTAAATAGAGGCAAAATGAAAATTGAGCAGCTCCATCTTCTTTCTGTTTTTAATGATTAGCAGCCTTCTTTCAAGGTCTAATATATGAAATGGGGTTGGGAAGCAATGCAAAAGAAGAGGCAAGACAGTAGACAAAGGAGATCTTGTTGCGCTGCCTGAAAAACAAAAGCACATTATGGTATGCTCAGAACTTCTCATCTTGGCTTCAACTTTTAAATTAGATGATGGATTACATATAAATATTAAGTAAATGCTCCATCACCATCAGCACTTTATTAGGGAACCTCTCAAGTCAAACCTAAAATAATGCCATTCATTATGACAAGAGTCTGAAGGGACCAGCTAAAGCATCTTCTTCATTTTATCAAAAGGAAATTAAGGCCCAAAGTATTTAAATGACTTTCCCAATGTCACACAGGTAGTAAAGAGCAGAGCCAATATTCAAATTCAAAGTCCTCTAAATCTGGTTTTATTTCTATTATGCCCACCCAGATGTCATTATTTAAAGGAACTCCTCTCTATGACTAATCATTTTATATTTTCAATTTTCTTAAATAATAATTTCTTAAAATTAAGCATGGCTGTATCATTATTAGAAATAAATATCCTTTTAATATTAATGCACATATCCATACAAGGGTTCTTCTTCCATATAAAAGTATTAAATAAGATCCTCAAAGGCATATTATGATGCTCAGTCATTACAAATGATCTTAAATAAGAATGTGTTCAATAAATAAACAGATTATGATAGCCCCACACCATTGTTCAGACACAAACACAAAGTCAAGGCTGATCTGAGCTTGCAAATGCAGAGTAGTTTCAATGTCACAGTTATGGAAGGAAGGGAGAAAAGGGAGGAGACAGTTGAAAGAGGAGGGAATATGTTTCCAGAGGTTGCTAAGGATAGTGAACTACTCAAGGGAAATCCCATAACATAAGTAACAGCCAATATAATAGAGCTCCAAGACCCAAGAGGCTTCTGGAGTGGAAATATTTTACTCTGAGAGTAGATGGAAGGTTAGTTGCATATTACCTGGTTCACTCTTTGGCAAGCTGTCCTTTTAATTAATGGCATGGCAACCCACAGGGGACACTCCTCCATACAGAAATAATATCTTTCAGTTGCTCATCTGGGTTTTGTAATTGAGTCTAAGTTAGAGAAGGAAATTTTTGGTGAGAAAGTGTGGCAGAAAGGGGTTGGGAGAGTAATCCAGGAAAAATAAAAAAGAATCTAAGTAGACTATAACTTCCAAAAGAATTTGAAAATAAATAAAATTGTGTGAGCAAATATAATTCAGGCATGACTAGACTTTTTCCAAGCATTAACTCCCTTTCCCATTATTCTTTTTCTTTGGTTTGATTTCACAAATCTCAATGAATGCAAAAACTGCAAATTCCTATCCCATCCCAGAATTCCTGGGAAGGTGTCCTTTTTAAAAAAAAAAAAAGAACATAAATTAAGATTTTTTTAAAATCATCTTTTTCATAGATAACAATGGGTTTTTTCATCACATAACTGGCTGATCATCTTTTTTTCTATAACGTCATCCTTAAACCAATTTTTCTCCATAGTTATCCAATATACAATAGTATATTGTAACCTGAGGGACATACAGATAGCACAATGGCTAGAAAGCCAGACCTAGAATCAGGAGGGCCTGGGTTCAAATCTGACCAGTGACTCTTCATACCTGTGTGCCCCTGGGCAAATCACTTAACTACAATTGCCTAGTCTTTACCATTTTTCTGCCCTATAATTAATACTAAGTATTTATTCTAAGACTCATGAAGATAAACTGTCACTATAATAATAATACTAATAGTAATAATAATAACACCTAGCATTTTATATAACACTTGCAAAGCACTTTGCCAATGTTATTTTGTCTGATCTTTTATAATGTAGATGCTATATTATTATTCCCATTTTACAGATGAGGAAATTGAAGCAGAAAGAGGTTAAGTGACTTGCCTAGTAGTAAATGTTTGAGGCAGGTTTCAAACTCATTCTTAAGCATCCTATTTTCCTTTAATAATTTAATTATAGATTAAGTGAAACTTTTTACAGTGTTAGTGCTATCCTCTTGGGTATCATGAGTTCCATTTTATAAGATAATTGTGAATCTCTTGGTAAAATATAAAGAATACAAGAAATTGGAAGCAAGGGATTGTCTCTAACACATGGCCATAAGCAAATCATTTAACCCTACCAGTCTCCTCCAGTTTTCCCCCCTGTAAAAATTGGGACAATAATAATCCTATTATCTACTTCACAGGCTTGGTATAAACAAAGTAATTGTGAACCACAAAATGTTATATAAATATGAGTTTACATTACTCCTTTTTGTTTTTTCTAAACTTTATATTCTTCATGCAGGGACTCCTACTTCTAGAGATTCTGGGGTTTGAGGGAGACCACATTCATTCTACTTAAACCTTTCCTGGATTTACAGACTTGGAGTATATGCTTTGGCTTGAAGAATTATCTAAGAATTGAGAAACACACCCTTAAGCTACCTAGAAACACCTGGACTAGAGTCACTGGATTCTAGTGGGGTGGAGGAGGGTGAAATTTCGTCATAGTAGGGGTTCACGTGAGAGGGAGAGGTGGAAACCCTCTTGTTTCTCCTTTACAAATATCTTTTCAATAGCAGGAGAAAAGATTCCTACAGATGGATTAGAGGGCTTTTATATCACAAGGAAGACCCAGCTCCTGAAAAGATTTCCTTTGAAAAGCTGCTCTGTACTCTATGCATTAAACTGGTTTATATCTGCCCAACCCTGACTGTGATGATGCTCTGGGTGTGGCAAGGCTTACATCATCATCCCACCAAGCATTCTCTAAGCAGCAGCAGGAAGACTCAAGAATCTCAAATCCTTTAGACTCTGTCATTTTGACTTAAATATGCTATCTAATCTCAAAACCAAACTCTAGGAAAACAGAGAGATAATGAATTTTGAGTAATTGAGCGATGATTTGGGAAATGTACATTCAGTAGCCTGAAATATACTCTAGTCATCTTGGTTTCTGTCAGTGCCTTCCTGGCCCTATCCACATTGACTAAGAGATATTTTGTTTAAATTTCCTCATAACAACTTAAAGTGATCTGTATCTCATTCCATTTCTCTGGCAGGAAAAAATAGACATTATTTGGTTACCACAACTGACTATGATAAAGTCTCATGAAGGATGACCCAAAGATTTGAGATTGAGGTAAAAGCCATTGAGAAATCAGAAGAACCTGACAGCAGAAGCATAAAATCCATTATTCTGGTAGAGCAAGTGTGTATTACAAATAATATGTTGATATACATAAGTATTATTTCAATGAAGGACGGAGGAAGGACGTTAGGGAGGAATATCCATTTATTAAATACCTATTATGTGTTATGCACTGTATTAAGAGCTTTACAAAATTTCATTGCTGGTGAAATCTTTTTCTTTAGAGGCAACTAGGGAAAAGGTTTCACCAACAAATGAAATCCATCTCTATCTCTCTTTCTCTCTTATCTTCCTTATCTCTCTCATCTCTCTTTCTCTCTTATCTCTGTCTTATCTCTTATCTCTTTCTTTATCATCTTTCTTATCTCGCTTATCACTTGCTTATCTCTTATCTCTATCTTAGCTTCTCTCTACCCTCTCTTATCTCATCTACCTTTCTTATCTCTCTGTTGTATCTCTCTTATCTATCTCATATATCTTTTATCTCTTTATCTCTCACATCTCTTTTATCTCACTTATCTCTATCTCTCTTTTTCTCTCTTATCTCATCTCTTATCTCTCATCTTTTATCTATATCTTATCTCTATCTCTCTTATCTCCCTGCTCTCCCTTATCTCCCATCTCTCCCATCTCTCTCATCTCTCTCATCTCTTGCTTCAGTTCGTCTGGCAATCCAAGAACCCATCAAACCTTTTCAAACATGCAAAGGAGAAGCAGAATTAATTGATTTGAAAATTTCCTTCCATTTAATTGAAGTGTTCATGTGCAGAGTCAAACAAATGTCCTTCATTTTAAGTTAAGCTGGTTTTAAAAAAAGAAGCAATTTACAAAACTGGTAAATTGGGCCATTAATTCATTTGACAGTCTATAGTCTAGAAATTAAGGAATTTCCACCATATCCAGTATATCATAACCCTCCTCAATCATATCTTGGAATGCATCCTATGGCAAGATGTGACACACAATTCACTCAATTGTAACCCTCAAATAAGAGAATGAAGTATGAAACTACATTTTCCAAGTTTCCAAATCTGGAATTAGGGGGTCTTTAGGCCTGTGATATAATCTTAACATTTGGCATAAAGGTTGAAGAAAGAGGCATAACAGCTAAAGAGAGATCCCCAAACAAGGGAAATCCCTAATACTGTGAAGTGTTATAGAGCCATCTGTTAACACTATAATACCCAGAGAGTCAGAGGCCTGGCCAGTATTATTCAACACATTTTCAAATCAATAAAAAAAAACATCAAAAATTAAAGGATTTTTTTGAGGGAAGAGATAACTTATGTTTTTAAAAACAGAAGCTGGTAGAAAATTAGAACTTACTTAACAAAAAAATTATTTTACAGTCAATGTTGCTGTTGCCACATTTAATTTGCCCCTAATTAGCTGTGTGATATTGGCCTAATCTCCTCACCTTTCTGAGCTTCAAGTTCTCTTATCTATAAATTAGAATGTTATACTAAGATCCAGTTTCAAGGTGCTTCCATTCCATAAAATGAGTCAGCAAGGAAGAAAAGCTGAATCTGATGTCTCTGGTCACAAAGGGTCACCTGAAGTTCAGTCCAGGTAGCTGTTACTTCTCTTTATATGCAGCACAGAGTTGCAAACAATGGAAGAATCCTTCTTGGGACTTCAGAGTGTTGTGTACCAGACAGAGATGGAACTATCTCTTAGTGAACAAATTGTTCCATTCTATGAATAAATTAATATGAGGAAATGGTCATGTAATCTGTTCTACTCAGAATGGACAGTTTCCTTAAATGTTGATCAATATCCATTGTCTTCATAGGAATCAATTTATGTGTATTCAAGGAGGATTGAGCCCTTTTCAGAGCTGCCCATCCACCTTTGGTGTCCACCTGGCACTCAATTCTTACTTATGGCCCCAAGAAGCTGTAGCATACCCCAATAAAGCATCTCAGCAGGTAGCCTAAAATAGGTTGAGGGTAACCAATGGGCCACAAACCCATTGGTGAGTTGGAGGGTAGGTGGTATCTACCTCAAGCATGTTAAGTTGAATGGACAGATGAGAACAAATTGTTCCAAGGGCCACTAAAATGACTGAAGCAAGAGCTATGGAGCATTTATAGCTTTGTTAGATCAAAGAAGCCATGACCATCCACTGCAATCTGAGCCATCTTGACTTTTTGTCTTACCACTGAACTTGGATGACTCTGGAAGGGAGTAAGGTTAAGGACTTTGTGCAACCATGCCTCATTTAAATTCAATTCATGAGCAGGTCAGGACATCACCCTCATAAATGTCATTAGTCCATTTCAAAAACAAAGGACAAAGAAAAAGGAGTAAATTTAGATATGGGAAGAAAGGAGCGTCCCAGAGTATGAGGCTTTACTAGAAAGAATAGCCTACAAATATAGTACCATGGTTTGGGATTCCATGAAACCAAGGGGTATTTTGAGGGCACTTGAGCCCAAGATGGGAGAGGGAGAAATGCAAGAAATAAAATGGAATTATAATGAATTACCTACCAGGCATATTGGGTGTATGTTGTGGGCTCCCAAAGCTAACTGAAGCCAACTAATAAAAATATACCACAAATACTAAGCACCTTGTACCCCTATGATGTCCAGTTGTCCTGGCCATCATCCAGCCTGAACCTAACAATATTTTCATGACCCCAGGACAAGGTTCGATGGCGATGAGAACATATCTTTCCCTTATAATGCATATATATCTTACCTAAGGTTATAGGATTTAGAGTCCAGAAAGAACTTCAAAACCACCTAATCCAATCTCTTCATTTTATAAGTGAGAAAGACCCAGAAAGGTTGTGACTTACCCAAAGTCCCAGAAATAATAATCAAATTGGGATTTAGACCCTAGTCCGCAAATTTCAAATCTAAGGGACCTACCATGATGCTTCTTTCCTAAAGAGTTCCCACAAAAAGAGGCCTTAATTTTATTATTATTGCAAAGCAATAATTTTCATCATTTAGGGGAAGATGGGCTTTGATAAGGGTTTTTATTTTTGCTGTTGTTTTCATTTAAATTTCAGGAAGTTCTTGTTCCACTGGAATATAAACTTTTTGAGCTTCTTTTGTTTACTCTTCTCTTTGAATTCTCAGTATCTAATATGCTACATGGTACATAGTAAATACTTTTAAATGTCTACTGAATTAAATTGAATTTCAGCCTTCCTCATATAAAAAGGTGTCCTATACCACAACTCCAAATAATATGACTAGCAAGATGCTCTTTACTGACATTTTTATCAGCCTCTTTCTCATCCAATAAAGTTATCATGGCATAGAGCATCTTGCCAGTTATTCATTGAAACTAAGCTATAGAATATCCTTTCTACACTCAAGTTACTTTCCTTTCATTTAACTTACTTTTTTGCCATTGCAGCCTATTGGAAATGAATATAATTTTCATATTTTATAAAACCAGTTTTTCTTCTATTAAATATTAAAATTTTGAATAGTGGTTAAATGTTAAACTTGGTTTTCTCCCACTGTGTGAAGCTTCTCTTGATTCTTAGGGAATCTATGTTCATGAGAAGGTATTTATATTTTTACCCTTAATGTATTCATAAGACTTATGAGAATTAATTTCTGAAAGAAATCAAGTCCACATTGAACAGCATAATATAATGGAATTTGATACCTAGAATGGCTCTATCATCAGAGGATCCAAGTTCCTGGGCTCAGAACCTGCTTCTGACATTTACTATTTGGCAAGTCATTTAACGTCCCTGGGCCTCAGTTTCCTCATCTGTAAGATGAGGTAATTGGACCAGATGGCCTCTGATTTCCCTTATTGCCTTTGACTTCCCCTATAGTCAGGCATCACAAACTAAATAGGTCCAAAACTAAATCTATTATCTTTAAAAACCCACCATTCTTTTGAACCTCCCTTTTTCTGTTGAGGGGACCACCATTCCTTCAGACATCCAGGTTGGCAACCTGTGTTATTCTAAACTCTTCACTTTTACTCCAAATATTCACTTCACATATCACTTCCTAAATTGTCTTTTTACCTCACATTCATCTCTTTCTTTCCTATTATATAATTACCACCTTAGGTTAAGACCTCTAATCTGTATTGTTTCATTAGCCTCCTAACTGATCTCTTTGCCTTATTGTCTTCCTACTTTAATCTACTTCTCCAGTACCTCTAGCGTCAAATATAAACTCTTCTATCATTTAAAAAGTTTTACAACTTGATCCCAATTTACCTTTCCAGTGTTTTTATACATTACTCCCCCTTCATGCACTTTTCAGTCCAGTCAAACTGGCCTTCTTATTATTCTTTAAGGAACTCTTTTTCATTTGCACTCTTCTGAAGGGCCTCTTCACCTCTACCTCTTAGAATACCTAGTTTCCTTCAAGATTCATCTCAAATTCCACTTTCTTTATGAGGTCTTTCCTTGATCCTGCCCACGCTAATAATGCCCTTCCTACAAAAATCATCTTTTATTTATTATGTGTGAATGTACATACCCACAAAACATATATGCATGTGCATATATGTATACATACATGTAGTATATGCTTATATGTGCATGCAATCACATGTACTTGTGTTGGCTCTCCTGATGGCATGCATGCAAACTCCCTGAGAACAAAGACTGATTCGCTTTGTATTTGTAATCTCATATGTAGCACAATGCTTAATATGTAGCAGGAAATTAATAAATGCTTAATTGGTAGATTTACCTAAAATCCTATAGAGTGTCTCCCTCATTAGACACTAGATATCAAATGCCCTTCATGGGCCATGTCTCCTAGATAGTATTTTCTGAAGGATCTGAGGCATCCTCAACTCTATCAAATAAATATTTGTTAATATAAGTCAAGCCAGCTAGATGGCACAGTAGATAGAGTGCCAGGTCTAGAATCAGGAATATTCACCTTCCTGAGTTTAAATCTAACCTCATATACTTACTGTGTAACTCTGGGCGAATCACTTAATTCTGTTTGCCTCAGTTTCCTCATCTATAAAATAAACTGAAGAAGGAAACAGAAAATCATTCTAGTTTCTTTCTCAAGAAAAGCCCAAATGGGGTCACAAAGAGAAGGCCATTAATGAATTGTATAAAACACTAGGGATTCAGATAGAGGCTCAAATCTGTTCTCATGGAGCTTCTAATATAATAATAAAGGAATGAAACACAAATAAAGGGCCATGTGACATGGGAAAATGTGATAGACTACAGAAAAGGGAAGGAAAATCTAGGTAAAGTACCATGGGAAATCTGAAGAGAGAGATCTCATTTTCACCTCATCCAGGGAAGTGAGGGGACTGGTAGTTTTCAGATAAGCTAGTTAAGATCTCCTAAATATAACCATCCTATACAATATCACAATTATACTTGGCCATCTCATTATTTTTAGCTTCTTGTAAGCATAAGCATAAGACCTTGCTCCTCTCCAATTCTAACTAGGCCAGTAGGACTCAGAAATACTTGGAAGTCTTCTATTTTATTAAAGTTTTACTCAGTTTTTCTGGATAGGCTATTTTTGGTTGTGAGCCTATATCTTTTGCCTTTTATAATCTTGTATTCCATGCTCTCTGCTTCTTCAAAGTTGTAGCTGCTAAATCTTGTGTGATTTTTTTCCAAGGTTCCTTGATATTGGAGCTTTTTCTTTCAGTCTACTTGTTAGATTTTTTCTTTGACTTGAACTTTAACTATAACATTCCTTAGGATGTCATTGGTGTTTTGGTGTTTCCTTTAGAGGATGACTAATGGACTCATTCTATTTTTACTCTGCCCTCTGACCTAGAGGTTTAAAGATATAGACAATTTTCTAACATAATTTCTTGAACTATGATGTCCAGATTGCACTCTTTCTCTGTGTGTGTGTCTCTCTCTCTGATTTAGTTGTCCAAGCCTTAATAAATTATCCCTCTTCATCATTTTATTCTTTTTTTTTCATTTTTTATCTTTGTTTTAATTTTCTGTTTGTTCCACTCTAATTTTCAAAGAAAATATTACTTGGATGAGGTTTTATATTTCTGCTAAACTGATAGTTATTCTTCCAAGTCTTTCCTTTAGGGTTCTCATTTCATTTACAAAATCATTTCAACATATCTTTAAACCTTTGCTTCATTACAATCAAGAATTCTAGTTGGATAAGTTCAAGTTGAGTTATTCTCCAAAATTTTGCTTGTAGATATTTTGAAGTCATCTGCTTATTCTGCATTAGTATCTTAGGTATCAATATCATCCTAGTAGCTCTTTATGATAAGATTTTTCTAGCCTTACTTCCTGACTTGGTGCTTTTTCTGAAAACTTCTGGAGAGAATATCTGAGTCTCTTTTGGTCTTATTTTATATTCTCTTGGGTTCTTCTGCTGATTTCTCTGGATTTTGAGTGCTACATTCCCCAAGGATCTCAGGAGTGTCTCATGCTAGGGACCTATGAACTTTCAGTGCAACCAAAGCTATCTAACCCAGGTTAAAGTCTAATTTCTGCTCTCCTGGTCTGACTTTTTTAAGTCCTAATTTGGGTTTAAGTCTGAGCAACAACATTGTAGTTTTGCCAGTAACCCCACCTTCCAGACCTGACAATCATAAGCTTATTGGAAGTCTCTTCAAGTTCTAAACAATAAACTCATCTTCCATGTCAGTGATCTGTCCTAGTGATTCAACTGTAGGCTATTCATATTTGGCTAGAAATTGGATTTGAGATTCTGATCCAAGATTAGGGCTCCATAGTGTCTGCTTGCTTATATACCTCCATCTTGCCCAGAACACAATCCCAGGCCCACAAACACTTCTTGCACTAGTCCTCCACACCTAAGCACAAGTGTCCTCCTTAGTCTACATGGGATCTGTGGATTTGAACAACAGAGCATCCATTTTGCACCTATCCCTGATCCCTGCACTGCCTTGAGACGGTCCCTCCTTTCTGGATCCCAGGACACAATTAGTTTAGTTGTTATGCTGAAAGGCTCCTTATGTGGGTGCCCTCTTCCTCAACCTAGTCCTTAGTGTTCAAAGACTTCTATCTCTCTCCCTCAGGCAATCTGGGCTAGAAAAATGACTTGTGGTTTTTCTTTAGACTTCCTGATCAGAACATAGTCTGAAGCTTCTTCTATGTCTTTATGGGATAATTGTGTCAGAAATATGGGTTGTATGACTTTCTCCTACTCTGCCATCTTGACTAATTTCTCATGAAGTAAGATTTGTAATGATTCCTAAAAGAGTCAAAATACAATACAAAATGAGCTTTCACATTATATTCCCCTCTCCTATTTTCTTCTCTCAGTTCCATCACCTAGGCTCACCAACCCCCAACAACCTTCAGCATCACACAAATTGGCACAGGTGAAATCAGAGTATATACCAAGTGTAGCTAGGTGGTTTAAAAGGGAAGAATGCTGGACCTGGAATCAGGAAGAAGTGAGTTCAGATCCAGCCTCAGACATTTATTAGCTGAGTGATCCTGGGCAAGTTACTTCATCTCTGCCTCAGTTTCCTCATTTATAAAATGGGTTTTGCCTCCCAGGTTTATTGTGAGGATTAAGTAATATAATATATGTGAAGTCATTTGCAAACCTTAAAGTACTGTGTAAATACTAGCTTTTAAAAAGCTTACTAGAAGTAGATAAGACCTGTATTGCATGCTGCAAGCCCATCAAAAATCTAACACACACACATATTCTCATTTTTCTATTAGTTAACGTTCAAAATGCCATGGCCCATAATGAAAATTCTAGGCCCTAGGATAACCTAACACCAAGAATTTATCTTAGGGTTTACATGTATATGTGTAAATAAAATAGCTAAGCACATAACCCTAATCTTTGGACATTACACAGCTTCTGTCCAATATTATAGATAAATATAATCAAGGATCTTTCCAAAAAGTGAAAAATAGTTACCTAACTGGCACAGACCTGGCATATATAAATGACTAATGCTAATAGGTCCTGTATGCATCTAGGCTTTTTTCTATAAAGACAGCCTCCCATTCAGCCTAGATGATGGTGAGCAAGAGTGAAAATGACTTCATAACCAGCTAATCGTCTCTACTGCTATAATTACTGAATAATAAATAAATGTATCTCTGCTCCTTAGATTGGGCACAAATAGTCCATATAAATATTTGGGATAGAGATATCTCTAACTCTGTGCATCTCCCATTTCTTTTGACATAGTGCCTTCTTCAATTGTGAGCATGCCATGCTAGACCACTGTCTGCCAGTGTCTCCCATGTCTTACAATTGATACCAAAGTTCTTCAGAGATCTTGAGAGTGTCCTTGTATCTTTCTTCTGACCTCCATGTGAGTGTTTGCCTTGAATAAGTTCTCTACAAAATAGTCTTTTAGCCTGGGCAGCCTATCAGCACTGAGCATTCTGCAGTAGAGTTTGAATGTTGGGAAGTTTAGGAAAAACCTCAGAGTCCAGTTCTAGTCTTGCCAGGTGATCTTCAGAATCTTCCTAAGGCAATTCAAATGGAAGTGATCCAATTTTTGGCAAACAGAATTAAGTGATTTGCTGTTATTATTACTACAGGCCAAGTAGAAGTAGAAAATCCATCTCACATCAAATCCCTCAGATGAAAAAAAAATGTCACTCTCATATATACTCCCTAAGAGAGATCCCACACACACATATCCTTATTCATGGCATAGGGTCCCAGTCTAGTTCTACAAGAGCATATAGACTTCCTGAAGTAATTCCAGAAAGAATCTCCCAGAACAAAACTCAGACCATTCCATTTCAAATGTTACCTCTCACATGAAGAAATATTGCTTTCTAGTGTTACTTTGGTGCCTACTGATCACCTGCCCCCCTCCTCAGAATGTCTATAGGACAGAGAGCATAGCTCCCACTACACCTCTTAGCACTTGGTCACACAGTGTCTTGTACTGGAAGAAAAGGGTTTCATGCATCTTAGTCTTGACTACCAGTCTGTAATTACATTCTTTGAGGACAGGGTCCACATGTCCCTGGAAGTATAGGTAGCAAAGTGGAAAGACCACTGGACCAACAGAAGTCTTAATTCATTAATTCACTAATCAGGTGGTCATTGTGGCACAATGATCAGAACACTCGATTTAAAGTGCTCAGTTTGGTAGCAACGTGATGTCAGGTAGTTCACCTAACCTCTCTGGGCTATATTTTTATCTCTAAAATGAGAGACGAACAAAGCAATTTCTAAATTCCCTATTTCTCTGACACTATGACTTTTATGACATCAAAATAGAAATCTGTCCTTTTCTTTAAAGTCCTTTTGCCATGGAAAAACAGGTGCCTGTCTAACATTGGGGGACAAGCCTATCCACTACTTGGGCCAATCCAGTGAAATGAATCTGAGAAGCAGACAAAATCTCTGCTGCTGATGAAAAACATTGCTCGTTGTTTCAGCCCCTACTCTCCAGAAAAATAAGTTGTAAGGTCAATGTACATTACACCCACGTGCTGAAAAATAGACAAATACAAGTGTCCAATTTCATTGTCATCACCAAATAGAAATACCAAGATAAAGGAGAGCTTGTGGGATTGCAAGGACCACATTTCTCTCCATCCCTTTGATGTATACCAAACTCTTGGACACTCTGCCAAGGTGTGACTAATGCCTTCTTAGTCTGTGCTTACCTTATTGCATAAGTTTTCATATAATTCTGTAAAGCCTTTAAAACTTGGTTTAGAAAGTACAGGAAAGAAAAACTCACCTCCGAAACACTTTACATAACACAAAAATCCCCACCCCCAACCCCTCAGTACAAAGCAAGTTTTATTAACACACCATGGCAAGAGCTCAATTTAAAGAGTACTGTGGGCATTAAAGGAGATTGTTTTATGTCTCTGACATGAATGCTCAGGGTGGATGAACTATCAAGACGTGAGTTTAAGTGTGATTAATGCTTCATAACTGGAATACATCCAAACTTATTAAACCCAATGGAGTAAAAGAGCCCAACTTTTTCATATTATTTCCAAGTGATATGATTAGGCTTCATGTTATATCAAATGAAAATGCAGATAGAAGGGAAAAGGGAAGAATGCCTTCTCTTTTATTTACAAAGAACTCTACAGAAGGAATCATATATTTTGACAGGCACAAACTGAGCACTCACAGCACTCTCAAATCTAAAAAGACTACTTCTATCTTCTTGTATATTCTGAGAATATTTTCACAGGCTCCTGAAAATAATAGTTGTCCAATTGGGATATTTTTTTTAAATCTTAGCTTCTAATAATTTATTTTGGGTTTTTTTCCTTAAAAGCTAGAAATTCTACAAAGACAGTTTAAATACTACTTTCACATATCATACAGAATCTCAAAAAATACTAAATCCCTGTCTTTCTGCCTACAGAAATGGAACCAAATGCAATCTTATTTTAAGCTAGAAAGTTTCCAATATCAACAAATTTATCTGCTGTCAGAAATTCAGATCTGATTGCCTACTTGCTATGTGCCTCTTATTGTTCTGACTTTGAGGTTTCACAAGACCAATGCAATTTCTGATCATCATTGCTCCATTTTGAGTTCCTCAAGATTCAAGCTGATCTGATCAAGTGTGTCTGTTGCAAAGGATCCAATATCTGTCCATGGAGCCATTGATTAGATACCACTCCAGTATGAGCATATGTTTCCTAGGCAAATTGTCAAACCCTGAAAATTTATATTCTTGGGTATTGGTGCTTAGTGTTTATTTTTTAAAGGCAAATAAGGTGCCGGTGTGCGTTTTGGTTTTCTTTTAATATCAAAACCTATCCCAACCAATTCTACATTCCAAGGTAAATCTAAGAAGTCTCATTTTGACAGCATCATTCACTCGGATGAGAAGTAGAAGAGGAAGGTAAGGTACTCTCAGGTCTCTTAACTGATAAAAGAATAACAAATACTGGGGGGGGGGGAAATTCTGCCAAACAACAAAGCTTCAATTTATTATACATGCTCATCAATTTAACCCAAAAAAACCTTAAAAGCCTGAGGGTGATCCAACCCCTTTAATACCCAAGGCCCTAAGCACGCCACAGATCAAGGCCCAAGCCCCAGCCTGCTTTGTCTGAGAAAGATGAAAGCCCCACAAAAACAGGTGAAGGCTTTTTTTGAATCATCACCTGCAATTAAGCAAAGGAAAACTAAGAGGAACAGAGGTAAGCTGAACTCGCTTTAAAAAGACACCACCGGAGCAGGTGGATGCTTGCTGAGGATGGCTGTGGTGTCTGCTGTCACTCTTTCACCAAATAATGAGCATTGACTGGGATTTCCTGCATGTTAACAACAGATCACTTGGTGGGAAAATTTGGTGAGTACTGAACAGGAAGGAAACATACATACAGAGTATCTGTGTCTTACATGTATCTCCTAAATGCATTGAATTTTCTTGTTTTACTTTTTAATTTGTTTTTTTGTTGTTGTTTTATCTAAAACAATAGCAAGCCCACAAGGAAGGGTAAACCATTTTAAATCAAGCATCACTATGAAGATTTGCATTTCAATGTGATATCCTTAAACCCTTGTTTTATTCTAAAGTATATCATTCTTAACTGTGCCTCAGTGTTCTGACTATATCAGTTGCTCATATCCACTCTACCCATTCTCATCTTTTCCCTAAGCTCCATCAAAAGTATTTAAGATTAAAATAAAATGACTAACTCAATAAATATACACCCCTTTATGGTGAGGAGACACAGATGCATGATATAAAGAAACTCACAAGGATGCTCCAGGATTTGGTCACCACTCCAGTAAGAAATTTTGTCTCAAACCTCCAAACCAAACTGATCCCTAAGAAGAAAGATAGATTCATCAGAAGGAATAGAGGGGATTGAGTGAGGCATGATATTTGGAGTTACAGTAAGTAATAAGAGTCTTGGTGTGAAAAAAGGAAGGGTCCAATTTCTGTTTTTCACCAATGTAAGCTTCTACATATTGAGGTTTTTTCTGTTGTTTTTTTTTCTCCTGGTATAATCAATAACCACAATCAATACCAACTTTTTTCCTGCCAACTGATGTAATGCATTAAGCCAACAGGTAATAGCTTCATTTCCTTAACTTCTTCAACACTGGGAAATAGTGCTAGAAGGAATGTCAAGGTCATCTAATCCAACCCTCTGATTTTATAGATGAGGAAATTGAGACCCAAGATGAAAAGACTTGACCAATGTCACACAGGGTCTTCAGGTCCCAAGACTAGTGTTCTTTCTTCTGAACTAGACTTGGCCTCCAAGGGAAAACTTCAAGAAGTTTAAGGAAAAAATTAAGGAAAAATCCTAGAACAAATTCAGCTACATGTCCTATTGATACTTCTATCATTCCTCATATCTATTACCTTCCCTTATCTCTACCTAAAAGGTCAAGCTATGATCACTTTTCACCTAGATTATAATTTGTTTCCCTGCTTTTAATCCCTATGTTATCCAATCCATCTTCCACATAGCTACCAAAAAATGTTCCTAAGATACAGATAAGTTTGTGCAATTGTCCTGCTCAAAAATCTTCATTGGCTCTCCAGTGTCCAGTGCCTTCAATATTGATATCAAAACTTCCTCATCTTTACATTTAAATCTTTCCACAGTCTGGGCCCAATGAATCATCTTAGGGATGTCACATTCTTCCCATTTACAAATTCTATGTTTCAGATAAACTGGGCCACTAGTTGTTTCCCAAACTCTATATTCCATCTCCTCTCTGAATGTTTGAAGAGGTTATTCCCCACTCTCCCCCTTTCTGTTTTCATCTCTGCTTTCTTTTTCTTCGAGTTCAACTTACCACCTTCCTTGATTCCTCTTCTTAGTTATTAATAATAACTTATAACTTACAATAAATATTTTATATTTTTATAAAATTATAAAAACATGTTTTATATATAAATTTTTATAAATATATAATTATATATGTTAATACATAATGTTTTTATTTTATATAAACATATTTATATTTGTTTCTTATATTTACTTATCTATGTAAGAGTTGTACACTCCAATAAAATGTAAACTCCTTGAAGGCAGGAACAGTTTCATTGGGTTTTTGTGTGTGCTGGAATTCTCCATGCCTTAGTGTGTTAATTGAATTGAAAATTATGGTGGCAATGGAATGGATCTTATTTGGATCTCATAGGGAAATCATCCTCTAAAAGTATTGGTTAAAAACTTGATATGTTTCCTTTAGAGAATAGGGATGTCCTGGACATATAATTTCATAAACATAAGGAACTTCCTAGTGTAAAAGCTCCCTGTGCAAATACAGATCAACCACTATACTGCAACTCATAGGTTTAGCTGCTATAGTCCTGAGAGGTCAAAGTGATTTTTCTAGTCACATACTAGTAAATGTTAGAGGAGGGGCTGAAGCCTGTGTCTTCTTGACTCTGAGACTGTCTCTGTCTACTCTAACACGCTACCTCTCATTTAGTCATAGTCAAACATATGAACACAAAAACAGCAACATTTGGAATGTAATCAAATCATCTGAAATACAAGTAAGGCCACTATGTCCAATGTAAATAGCTCTCTCATTTACTACTAAAAGGAAAAAATATTGGGTCATGCCAATTTATTGCCTATCATTTCTATGCTCCAGCAGGTCATTTCTCTATTTTTAATTCTGTCATAAATCATGATAATTTCTCTAAAAGGAAAATGAAAAAGGGGAGGAGGATCTGTTATGTTGTCTGGGTGGGACCATTTCCCCAGTGGGCGGGCAGGTTTGGCAACAAGTCAAGTACCATAGAGATGAGGACTGAATGCTTTGCTCTCAACACAAAGGAACTTGTGGCTTTATCTGTTCAAACTAACTGTGAAGAAGAGTATCAAGTAACCAGTCCTGTCATTGTTGGGGTTTCCCTCCCCCCCTTCTTCCCCAAAGAGTAGTCCTGAGCAGGTAGATGATGAATCTGATGCCTGAAATCTATTTCTAACACAAGTGTCTAGCGACAGGACAAATAAATGCTAGCCTTAGAGGTTAACCATACTATCTCTGGCTTAGATTATACAGAGCTGTCATATTTGGGAGAACATAAACTGCCTCTAATTATATATGAATGCCAAATTCACATTATTGAAAATCATATTATAGTTACATCCTACTATTTATTTGATTGCCTACATAAGTGATAAGCCTTAACCCAACCATTGGGCTCCAGATTAAATGGAAGACTCCTAAGGTAATCTGTACCTTCCAGATGATCCAGATCTAATGGATCTTCACTTTCTTCATCTATCTTTTATATCTCTTCTTTCTCCTTCTCTAGGTCACTTTACTACTTTAATGCAGTAGACAATGAAAGTTATGCTAGGTTTTATTTTTTCAAATATTCAAATTTTTTAGATACTGATATAAATCATGATGTTGGCTTTCTTAACAAAATGAGTAGATGACAAAATCAAACCTTAAAGGAAGTCCCTCAACATTCTCCCAATTCCACTGATCCTTTAATTTTTTATACAAAAATGAAAACAGATGAAAGGTGAAGGAAGAGCAGTGGACAGTTGTCCTCTAATCACCCTTCAAGCACAATTTTTATAAACAACTTGACGCCATCTTGGTTGCTTTTAGCTGGAGAAGGGAGAGTGGAAATAAAAGGAAAACAGATAAAAATAGAGTAACAATAATGTTCTGCCTCTTCTCAAACTCTTACACTTGATATTCCCTATGCCCATCCCAAATCTCTCTCAGGACCAAAGGAAGGGGTCCCCAATTTTGTACTACTTACACAAAAACAAAAACCATACCTTTTATGGAGCACCTCTAATTTCATGGGGTAGGGAACTCAGTCCAACAATGATGCTAATAAGCTGTCCTTCAAACTAAAAGTTTTAGAACTGCCTAAAAGTTTTAGAATTCTGAGACTTGTGACTTGCCCAAGATCATGTAATAGCTATAGCTAACCTTTCTGTAACACTTGAGGGTTTAAAAATCAATTTTAAAGTATCATATCGTTTTTTGGCCATAACAACACTGAGAGGTACAATTATTATCCCTTTTGATGAATGAGAAAACTGAGGTATAAAGAGGTTAGATGATTTGCCCAGGGCCATACAGCTAATAAGCATCTGAGGCCAGATTTGAACTCAGGTCTTTCCAATTCCGGACCTAGTATTCTATCTACAATGCCACTTACCTGGCTCTAAGGATATGGATATTTTCATTTTTTTTAGCTTAATTCCAAATAACATTCCAAAATTGTTGGACCAGTACACAGTTCATAGTAAATGAGAATGCCCATGACATACCTTCAAAATTGACTATTCTGACCATTTGCAACCTTTGCCAATTTGTCAGGTATGAAGTAAAACCTAGTTATTTGGGGCAATTGTTCATACGTTGTTTATAATTGATTGAGAATTGTTCATTCATAACCTTTAAGTATTTAATGCTTAAGAAATAGTTTGGAGTGTTATATATTTGTATGGAGTAACTTCCAATGTATCTTAAATATCAAAACCTTAAAAGTTATTGTATGGACATTTTCCTTATCAATTTCTTTCCTTCTTATCCTAGTTGCATTGATTTTGTTTATACAAAATCTTTTTTAATATAATGAAATGATTTTATCTTTCATGTTTGACTCTACCCCTAATTTACTTAAGAATTCTCTCTCCCAATCTGGTGAGACTTTTAAAGGGTAAATACAAGATTTTGTGTCTTATTCTTTCAATATTCATTATTTCTGTCTGGAATTTCTAATTGCAAGTCGATGCCACCAGGGTGAGACATAGGTATCTGATTAAGTAGGCTTCCAAAGTTGGCAAGGAGAGGTTGGTGATTTCCTAGACTCGTCCAAAGAAGTACTAATCAACTGATTCAGCCTCAGACTTCTAGCTAAATTCGCTACACATGGATGAAGGAAATGACAAAGAGAAAAAAGCTGATCATGTGAACATGCCTAGGTACCTCCCTTGGGCCCTAGACTGTTAAAGTATTGAATAATGTACCAACATAATGAGCTAGGCAACAGATCTGCTTGGCAGACAGCTAAAAGTTAAGTATAATTACTATGAGAGGTGAGAGTCAGGGAGTGCTCTTTTCACTTCCAGCACAGTAAATAAAATTTAACCTGTATGATGACTGAGTGAGGACTTTAGAGATACAATGAGAAAGAAAGTGAGGAGACTGAGATCTAACGCAGGGAGGGGTATAAGCTGAATGAGAACAGTATATACCCTTTGACTTTAAGCAGAGAGATCTAGAGAACACTAGAGATTGTACAAAGTTTGGGGCATGGTTGATGCTATCTGTGCATACACAGAATGAGTAAGTTGGTAGCTCAAGGCTTGGATGTCAGGGCGTATTCTACTATGTTCCCTTGAGCGAGCAGGCATAGCAAGATTAGAGAACCACCTGGTGGTTTGCCCAGGTATAAAGCCACCATGCAGCTGCTGCAATCATATACCCCTAGTGCTAATAAATGAAACACTGCATTTTGAGAATCCAAGCTGATCTAATGGGGGTAGGGTTGGGGCAAAGAAATTTGTTTGTATTTTTAATGTGTTAAGTAGCCAGATATATACAGAGAAAAAATTCCCAAGTTTTGATTTTGCTAGCACCATGCTCTTATCAGCAATTTGCTCTGCCCTAGTGCAGCTGGACCAATAATGCACTATTTTAAAATGACATTGTAATAACATTCTACCTAGAGGTTACTTCCTGTCCCTTCTATCAGCCACTAAGCATTTACATGCCAGGCTCTATATGTAAAAGGTCAGAGATATAAAGAAAGAGAAACAACAGACTCTGTTCTCAAGGAACTCACATCTAATGGGGGGAGGCAACATGGAAATAATGATGAACCTATAAAATGCAAAGGGATATAAGTATTTTACATATGTATACATGTATATGTATATAGATATACATGTGTGCATATATATAATGGAAATGGAAGGTAATCTCAGGGCCAGATGACCTTCGCTTGTCAACTATTCTCCTATATGACACTAAGCTAATATACTAGAAACAGACCAGATCCAAAAGGAGCCTTGGCAGAGTATTAGAAATTCAATAGGGATAAGTATAAAGTCTTCACACACACACGCACACACACACACACACACACACACAAAATCTCTGTCAGAAGTACAAGACAGGAGGAGCATGATTAGATAGCAATTATTCTGAAAAAGATCTTGAGGTTTCAGAAGACTGCAAGCAGTGTGATGCAGTGGACAAAAAAAAGCTAATGCAATTGTGGGCTGCATTAAGAAAAATCTTGCTTCCAGAAAGAGGAGGGTAATGGTTCCACTACGATTTCTCCAGTCTAATCAGACCCCATCTGGAGCATGGCAGTCCTTCTGGGTCCAAATCCGAGTTCTACTGGTTATCGTCAATATGACTTTGACCCAACTCATTTCATCTCTGTCTCAGTTTTCCCCTATATACATACCTGTAAAAATAAGGGTAAGAGATAGGGCAGCTGGTTAGCTCAATGGATTGAGAGCCCAGCCTAGACACGGGAGGTCCTAGGTTCAAATCTGGCCTCAGACACTTCCCAGCTGTGTGACCCTGGGCAAGTCACTTAACCCCCATTGCCTACCCTTACCACTCTTCTGCCTTAGAACCAATACGAACAATACAAAAAAATAAGGGTAAGAGGTCAGAATGGTGTGTGAAAGAAAAAGCTCTGATCAAAAGATTTTTCTTCCAATCCTGGCTCATTTACTTCCTCCCCAGTGACCTTGGACAAACCATCTTACTTCCTTTGGTCTTCTGTTTCTTCCTCTGCAAATTGATGGGGTGGACCATGACCTCTAACGTTCTTTCATCTATGGCTATGATTTTGCTAAGGATTATGGTTCTTCTATCTAATATTTTACTGCTTTATGGGTAAATATTGCTCTTCTTTCCCTACAGGCTAGTATTTTCTACACTCTCATACAGATCAAGTATCCTATTGGACATGTTCTTCCCTTTTAGTCCCCCCCTTTACCCACCCACCCCTTAAGGACTAGGGAGTAAAAAGCCTGGCCCCTTAAGAAAAACTATTCTTGTTTGCAGTTTAGACTGTCGATTTGATTGGTCCATCTGTCCCTTTTATGATCTCTTATATTCTCATTCAGTCTGAATTTGCTTTCAGTTTGCCAAATTACATACATATATATTACACATACATAGTATATACACAGACATATATGCATATGCACATGTGTGTGTGTGTATATATAAATTTATATGTGTGTAGATATATTTTCTTTTTCCACATGATTGGGCAGCAGGTATTCTCTCCTCTCTTTTACTCATGTGTTCTCCTGGCAGGAATCCAAAACCTTGAATATTAATCCTGATAAGTAAGTAACAAACATAGTGTCATATTCATACTTGGCGAGGTCCTGCAATCCCTTGCAAGGACTTGTACCAGGGATAGTTACACATTAACACAAACTTTAATATATTGACTTTGCATTCTGTACATTCGGCTTAACCTACCCTACCTGCTTCTGAACCACTATGCAAGGATGTTTTTTACACATGTTTTACAGGCTTTGAAAGAGAGCCAGATCACTTTAGGTTTCTTGTCACATCCTGCCATTCTCCTTTGCCTTGGACTTTCGTGATCCAATTATATATACCCTCTAGCCTCCTTAAGAGTCGTTCAACAACCTATGGTAAGTATTCTTCCTTTCTTTACAAAAAATTACCCACATTCATGCCTGAATATGCTACCATGAACCGAATGACCTTAGGCAAGTTACTTCCTCCCTTTGGGCACCAGTTAACTCATATGTAAAATGAAAAAATTGGGATATTCCTTCTAGTTCTAAGACCAAGGGATTCCCTTGTTGGGTTTTTTGGGCAGTTTTGGTGGGGGTGAGGGGTGGGGAGGCAGGTATAGAAGAGAAATGAAAGATTTCAACATTCAGGCCCATTTGATATCCTTATATAATTTTCTTTTCTGAAAAATGCATGTCACTCTACCCAGTAAATTGACTGACTTCTTCAAGTCCCTAATGTCCTCTTTGCAACATTTTCTCTCCTTTCAGAATCCCTTCTTTTTCCCAGGTCCCCAATACCTTATACAGCCTTTATAAATAAAAATGTCCTGATAAAGTTAAATGAAGTTGATAAGAAAGTAATACAGAGGTATCAAACTCACTGCAGAAGACCTAAACCAGATTAAAATGTAATTGGGAAAACTTTAACAAAATAAATAAAAATACAATATAATGTTAATTTGTAGTTTCCTAAATCGATATGCTGCACCAAGAGGGTTCCTTTCTATTTTAGTTTGATAACACTGATGTGATACATCACCCCTGTCAAAATTATTTGCATTTTCAGTTGGTAACCCCAACGAAATTAATATGTAAAACAGGAGTTCTTAATCTGGAGTATGTGCACTTGTTTTATGTAATATTTGGATAATTGAATTTCAGTCTAATTGTTTTCCGTTATAATACCACATAGTTTATTTTATGTATTTTAAAAGATTATTCTGAGAAAGAGTCCATAGGCTTTGCCAGATTGCCAAAAAGGTTTATATCACAAAAAAGGTTAGGAATCCCAATTCTAAAGGTTGACTTTCAGGTTCCTGAGTGGGGAACATATTTATAGACAAAAAGATCTTTCTAGATACTCCTAAAATAATATCAGATAGGTTGCTGCCTTTCCTACCTATAAATAAACCCGAGCTTGACTATAATGGAATTCTGTTATAACACTTTGCTAGAAGTGTAGATCCAATGTTAATCCAGGACCACTTTGGCCTGTGTCCAAAGGAGTTTAACTAAACTTTGCACTACAGAAATATCAAGAAACCTAATAACCATGTCACCCTGGAGGCACAGCACCCTAGAAAGGGCAGGGCATTTCCTTAAATGTAATAATTCCTATCTAAAAGCCTCAGGTTCCATATAAAATGACTTCTCTGTAGGGAAAATACCCACATGAAATATGTAATAGTTCACCTCTCCACTTCTGGCTTGCTTAGGGGTTTCTTTGGGTTTCTGTTTTATTTTTAACAGACCTAAATTAACTGGAATAGGGAACTGTAAGTAAAGTAACCTGCTTCCTGTTGAAGAAGGTCAGCAAAGGTCAATACCCCTTACTGCTCTTCTGCCTTGGATCCAATACACAGTATTGATTTGAAGATGAAAAGAAAGGGTTTTTTAAGAGTTCTTGGAATACTAAACTTAGATTCATGGGATATAAGTTCAAATCCCAGTTCTTCCACTCTCTACCCATTTGAAGATAGACACATTATATAACTACACTGGGCTCAGTTTCTTTATCTTAGTATTGGTCCTTAAAAAAAGGATACCTAAGGAAAGAAAGCAATATGGCTACAATACTGGTTTTAGGTCTGGGAATTTCTCCAGGTCAATTCTCTGATTTCTTTTGAGCTACTGATATGCTCATATACATGCCTGCAACAGAGCCAGCCCAATGATCATTGTCCATAGTGAAGAAGCAAAGGATTTGAATAGCCAATCAGCATTTGGAGAGAGATCAGTCATTAAGAGTGGGACAGGGTCCAAATTAATGAGTGGGACTACCATGCCATAAAGATTTTATTGTGAGGTGATACTGAGACAAAGTAAAAACCATTTAAAGACCTGAGTCCCACACTTGACTCCTTTCTCTTCTGTGACTTCCCCTAAATGTCTTCCCTCTTCCCCTCCCTGAAAAATGCTTCACTCTGTTTGTTCTAAGTCATCACTACCAATGAATATTTGCTTCTAGTTCTTTTCACTGAACATTTCTCCATGGTATGTGGTATATATTGCATTCTTCTGTTTCTGCACCATTTATTCTTCCTCACTCCCCAACAATCTGTTAGCCCACAATCAGTGTTCTATTGAAACTGCCTTTCCAAAGGTTATTGTTGACCTCCTAATCAAGTTTAGAGGTTGGTTCTCGGTTCTCATAATCCTTAATGTTTTTAAGCTGTGGCATCCTTCTGTAATTATCCTTTTCAATTCCCAATCATTTATTTAAAATATAGAAAACTTCATGAATGTGTGGGTCATACTTGAACAAGGAGCATGCTAATCTTTGTATTGTTCCAGTTTTAGAATATGTGCTGCTGAAATCAGCACTCACCTTAACTTTGCTGCAGCATTTGGAACCATTTATTATATTGTCCTTGAAACTCTTTCCTTCCTTGGCTTTTGAACACAGCATGATTTTGATTTTTAGAGTTTATAACTCAATTAAAAAAACATTTAAGTGCATAAGGAAGAAGATTCTACCCTCTAGAATTACACTCTAATTGAGCTTTTTTCTGTCTCCATCTAGGGCTCCTCTTTCTCCTCCTGTATTTATTTTGGACATTCTCTGTTTCTCTCAGAGAAGGAGGTCAATTTTCATTTCTTCAAACAGTATCTCTATAAAGGTGATTCTCAGATCCAACTCTCTAGCTCTGACTTCTTTCTAAGCCCTACAAAGCCCTAGTTAACAATGAACATCTCCAATTTGGACATGCTACCTAAACTACATATTAACCACTAAACTCCTCGTCTTCCCCACCAACACCAGCTCTAGAACCAATTCCCTAATATCTGAGTATCAGAATATGACATCTGTGGAGGGATATTGTATATAACCTTGGTTCATTTAAATTCATATTATTGACAAGTATAGTTAATTCAAAATTAATTGGATATTTTAGTGTATATGTGGATATATACAGGTTGTTTGCAATATTGTCTCCCTTTAATCTGTGCTCCTTGAGAATACTATTTTTTGCCTTTCTCTGCAACACTATTTCTTAGGACAGTACCTTGCCCATTGTTGCTATTCAGTTGTTTTCAGTCTTGTCTGACTCTTTATGACCACATTTGGGGTTTTCTTGGAAAACATGTTATAATGGTTTCCTGTTTCTTTCTCTAACTCATTTTATAGATGAGGAAACTTAGGGAAATATGGTTAATGCTTGTTGCCTAGCTGTCAATGATCCAACCATTTTCCCATTCACCAAAGTTCAAAGCCTTTCTTTCCCCTGTTTCTTCCTAGGTTCACAGATTTAGAGCTAGTGAGGACCTAAGAGGTCATCTAATCCATCCCCTTCACTTTACAAATAAGGAAACTGATGTCTAGAGAAGTTAAGTGACTTACCCTTCAAGCTCACACAGATAATAAATGGTAAAGACAGAATTCAAAACAGACCATCTGACTCCAACCCAGTGTTCTTTCTGCCATATCAGGTTATTCTTCCCCTCTTCTCATTCATTGATCTGGCCAAAATTTCTCACATTCATTCCTTTCCATTACAACTGTCACCATTCAAATCTACATGCTGTGCTAGTATTATTACAGTGAATTACTAGAAATTGAACTGAATTTCCTAACTCCATTCTCCTGCCCATTCCACCCTAAAAACCAACTGCTCATCCATCAAATTAACCTTCCCAAAGACATCACTTTGTCAAATCACTCCCCAGTTCAAAGAACTTCAGTAGTCATGAACTGCCTAAAGAATATGCTAGACATTAAAAGCTCTCTGCCATCTTATCCCACCCTACTTTTTTAAACTTATTTTCTCCCATTACTCATACACATGAAGCCTCCAAGATGACTTCTTCACTATCTTCTGTAAAAAGCAAGTATACTCATGCTCCCTACCTAAAATACCTTACCCTCTACTTTTACTTCTACTTCCATTTTCTCTCTGATTTTCCAAATTCTACCTGTTGTTCAATGCCCACCTGAATCAAATCTTCCCCAATCCTCACTGACCTCTCCTTGCTCTGAATTTCCAAAGCTCTTGACTGTATGCTTCTCACATATAATAATATTCTCTATGAATGTGACTCTTCTCAACAAAATCATAAGGTCCTTAAGGGCAAAGAATGTGCCTTACATGCCCAATAGATTTCCTATAGTCCACTGTACTCTGCTTAGCAACTGTAATAACTCAATCAATATATTACTTGTTGATAAAGTAAAAAGACTACCATTTTGCTACCTGACAAGATAAAAGGTGAGTAAGTTTGTTTCCAAAGCTTTCCAAAATCATCCTCACTTTACATCTTCTGTTCTTGCAGCCCAAGAATCCAAGAGTATTCTCCCAAAATGGGAATGCCACATTTAAAAACAATTCTTCATCTCATTTTCTATCCAACAATTGGTAGTAATTATTGTTCATCAACTCTTCATGCCTTAAGTAATATGGCTCAGTTATTTGGATGGAACTACAAATCACCTGAGTCTAGTTCCTAATTCTTTCCACTGGTGTATGGTAAGGAATTCTACAAGTCAATAAACTTTATTCCCCCTCCCAATCAATTCATTTCAACCCCTGTCCAATTCATTTTCCCAACCCCCAGAAGCCATTTACAAAATGGGAATAAGAAGGTAATGACTTTGTTACTCTTAGTAAGAAAAATAACAAGAGAACTTGCCAATAGCCTTGTAAATTATTAGACCCCATCCTGAGGGTAAGAAGAAAGTAAATTGTTCCCATTAAGGAGAAATAAAAAATCATTTAGGTCATAGGATTTCATTTTTTATAACATCCTAGAAGACAAGAGAATAGGTATTGTTGAGTCTTCCATAGATGGAGAAAACAGGCAAAAATAGGACAGGAATAAAGGTTTCTAGTGCCTCTCCCATTAACTACTTAGCAGGTAGTTTATAGTTATCATAGTTATATATAGTGTTCCCTCATCTTCTCACTAGGAAGCTAACTTAGAGTCAGGAACACCTGAGTTCCATATCCTGCTTCAGACATTAACAAGCTATGTGGTCCAAGGCAGGTCACAACCTCCTTGGGCCCTAATTTCATTATCTGTAAAAGTTAAAAGTCAGACTCAACAATTTCTCATGTCCCTTTCAGTTCTCAGCCTATGATCCTAAGCTCCTCTTGAGTGAGAGGACAAGATAGAAGGTGGGAGCTGCATTACTTAACCTGAAAAAGCATAAATATGTGGTGGCCCATGAATGCATGTTGCCTTAAGTTGATTATGAGTGTCAGGTGGACTTAACTGACTCCTTGAAATTCACTTTGGTGTTGCCAATCTGGTAAATATTTATACATATTTATATATAATATACATGTATATACATATATTTGGAAAAAATTGCAGAGAATCGAGGTTGAGGGAAGGGTTTTTAAAATACAGAGAAGCTTTGTGTTGTAGCTGTATTATAAAATTCTTGATTATCTGTACCAGTAGAGGAAGAGTAGTGGAATGGATAGAGAACTCAAAATCTTTTGTATTTTACCTTAGAACATATTTTGTGCATATGCATAAATACTATTGTTTCTTTTCTAGAAACTCAACAGTACAACAAACAAAATAATGAAGAATGAGGGATGGAGTCAGGAAGTCTCAAAGCCACCATTAGGATTTTTTTTACACCAAAGACAAATGCCACACAATCTGTACCTGAAGTAAGCAGCACAAAGGGTATCCTAAAGTGATGGAGAAGTTGAGGAAAGAAGAATCCTAAGTCTCAAGGGAAGACAGAGATCTTGGGACACACAAATTCAGTATAATATTGGATTGGGGTGACATTAAACTATTTCAATTACAATTTTACAATTACAAAAACAGAGTATGAATTAGCTTGATCCATGAATAACCCACATGGCAGGATTCTTAATAAAAAGACATGAAGCAAATTTGTTTTGGTGGAAGACAGAAAACAAGCACAAGTTTGAAACATAAAGCCTGGGAGGATCAATAATGGAGAACTCTAAAGCATAGGAGGTACAATAACAAAGTCATTGAACTCCTGAGTGAGGCAAAAGTAAGAGAGCTCAGCCTTGGTGGTATTTTCCCCAACAAGCTATCATGGACTCTTCTCCAGCAGACTTTTCTCTACCAAGCCAAAGAAAACTCTTCACTCTGAAAAATCACTCCGCCTTTGAGCTATTTTCTCTTTGTAAATATTCTCTGCCCATGCAGACTCTTGCTGGGATTAGCTGGTTTCTCCTAGGACCTTCATGTCTTCGTTCCTCCCTAAGTAGCACTGATGACTCATCTCCACAGGATTTGCTCTGTGCCAGATACTTTCACACCTTCCCCATTTTTTCAGCTTTCTTATAGTCCACCATTAGAATGAAAGCTCCTTGAGGCAAGCTTTTTTGTATCTTTATTCTCAGCTTCTACCACTATGGCTGGCCCACAGTAAGGGCTGAAGAAACACTTGTGGACTTGTTGCCATACCCAGAGGCGAAATGGCCTGAGTACAAGATTCTGACTTCTATAGTTTGGGGCAAACAAATATGTAGCTGATCAATCAGCCAACTTACTCACATTTATTAACATATATAATGTGCCAGATTATGCTAAGTACTGAGGTCACAAACCATAGTCCCTACCCTCAAGGATCTCATGTTTTCATGGGGAAGATGGAATGGGTTCTGAGATAGATCATTTCCAGGTTGCAGGAAGTGATTAAGAGTGTTGGTTTAAATATTTTATATGATTGCACATGTAAAATCTATATCAGAATTTACCCTCTAGGGGTGGGAGAGGGAGGAAAGAGGGAAAGAGAATGAGAGACTCAAAATTCTTTCTAAAATGTTGGAAATTTTTTACATGCAATTGTGGGGAAAGAGCCTTGGTTTAATGGGCAATAAATATCATTTAAAATTTTTTTCATTGTATTTACTGATTATATTAAATAATGTTCAATTGTCAAATGTCCTGTTCCCTTTTTAAATGTTATAACTTTGGCGGCAATAATTTTATTTAATTTGCTGTTTTTGACTTCATTCACCAATAAAATCACATTTTATTTTCTCCTGTCCTCCTTATCTGTCCTTTGAGTACTTGTATATTTTCTCATCATTCTAATTCTGTTTTCACATTCTTCTGACTTATTTTGTTACTTCTCCAATATTGCCTTTAGGTATTCTTAGTCCTCTAATGTTATTGATTTAGTGCCTTTTATTTTTATTATCCTTACTTGACATTTTTTTTCTTGACCTCACATTCAAAATCAAAGTCTTCATTATGCTCACCTTAAAAAAAATCCATAGTGGGGTTTTCTTTGATTATTGGTCACATGGTGTTAGTAAAGAAAAACCAGATGTCAGAGACACAGCTCCTAAATGTCAAACAGGTCATATTTTAGGAAAGTGTAAAGAGACAAAGACTAATAGAGTCCCATCTCCAGAGAAACTCATTCTTTTTCTGCCTCTGTTAAAAACAAAAATAACCAGGGGGCAGCTGGATAGCTCAGTGGATTGAGAGCCAGGCCTAGAGATGGGAGGTCCTAGGTTCAAATCTGGCCTCAGACACTTCCTAGCTGTGTGACCCTGGGCAGGTCACTTGACCCCCATTGCCTACCCTTACCACTCTTCTGCCTTGGAGCCAATACACAGTATTGACTCCAAGATGGAAGGTAAGGGTTTTAAATAAAAAAATAAATAAATAAATAAAAAACCAAAAATAACCAATGACAGAAATATGCTAGGGTCGCTGATTGTTTGCCAAATGATGAAGTTAGAAGTAATTTGGTACACCTGTAAAATATCTCAGCATCTATAAATTATCAACCTACATAATAGAACTTCCTTCCCCAATTCTTTAATTGACCAATATGTTAGGTCATTGAAGAGATGGGTCAGGCACACTAGATTCTGCCTGACACCTCTGAAGTCAGAAAACCTAGATTTCAAAGCTGCCTTTCTCTCTTTTTTTTAAACTCTAAGTTTCTGTTTTAGAATCAATACTGTGAATTGGTTCTAGCCCAGAAGAATGGAAGGGCTAGGGAACAGAGTTAAGAACCTTGCTCAGACTCACACAGTTAGGAAGTGCCTGAGGTCAAATTTGAACCCAAGACCTCCTGTCTCTAAGCCTGGTTCTCAAACCACTGAGCCTCCCTAGCTGCCCCTAGCCTCTCTTTCTTACTTATCTTTGTGACCTTGGTTGAGTTACTTTCCTCATATGTAAAATGAAGAGGTCATACTAGATAGCCTCCAGTTTTTTCTGGCTTTAAATCCTGCGGTCTCCTACCTAACATACTTAAATTTTTTCCTCTTCTAACAAAAGACATATTGACAAATACAGAAGCCATCTGGCAATGTACTCCATTCCTGTGACAGGACCATTTTTTGACAAAATTATTGGTTATAGGTGATTTTTTAAAATATATATTTACTGAAAATAAGGATTAGAGTAACCTACTATCAAACCATGAGCATCCTTGTTAACTTGTCTCAGGGACTCTCAAGGACTAAGAAAACACTACTAGAGGGGGTAGTTGGGTAGCTCAGTGGATTGAGAGTCAGGCCTATAGATGGGAGGCCCTAGGTTCAAATCTGGCCTCAGACACATCCCAGCTGTGTGACCCTGGGCAAGTCACTTGACCCCCATTGCTAGCCCTTACCACTCTTCTGCCTTGGAGTCAATACACTGTATTGACTCCAAGACAGAAGGTAAGGGTTTAAAAAAAACACTACTAGTAACCAACCTTCTCATATTAAGTTAAGCTGGTCCTTAGGGAGCTGCCAGAACCACACTGAAGCCTTTCCAAGTTTAACCTTTATAAACTCTGAGGGTCCTTTCCCGACTCTCCCTCCCACTAGCAAATCAAGTCCCCAGAAGGTTCCTTCCTCAGGGCTCTACTAATTCTCCTGAGGGGCAATGGAGCTCTTCTGTGACTACTGACTTGAGCTGCTATTCCCATGTGTTTCACCCAATATCAAACACCAATTATAGTTAATATCTTCCCAATGTCAAGCCCTACTACCGATTAACGTCAATTAGCTTCTTATAAAGAGATATTTACTAAGTATGATAGGACCAAAAAACCAAACATACACCTCCCCACCATGCCCCCCACCCCCGATACATTCTCCCTTCTGTATACGTCAATCCCTGGGGAAGACTGGGCTCAAACGTAGTGGTCACTACAAAAGCAGGCTTACCCAGCCTCCATTCGGGGAATAACATGAAGCCAAGAATGCCGTCCGTGCGCCTAAGAACTGGTCTCCCCTTGGCCAACACAACATTACACTAAATTGCTAGGACCTGCCACATCTTGAACTCTGCCAGTTTAGTCTTCAAAACCTAAAGGTCACCTTCATTCTAGAATACATGGATGTGAAGCTTTTGTCCAACAAACAAAACATTTTCCCATTTCTATGGAGACTGGAAGGAAACCGTTACAAATAGAAAGACCTTAGAAGTCTTATAGTCAAGCTCACTCATATAACAGATTAAGAAACTGAGGTCCAGAGAGGTTAACTGACTTGCCTAGGATGGCTAGTATGTGTCAGGGATAGGATTTAAATTCAGGTGTTTCTACTCCCAGTCCAGTAGTCTGTCCATACTAGTCTGCCTCTCAGAAAGTATATATTTGGGAGAAATTTAAAATTTGTTACAATGTTGTTTGTCATTCTTATGCATAGAGTAGTTGAGTGTTGGTGAGTATTTGGGGCTGGATTTGAACTCAGGTAATAATAATAATAATAGCTAGTATTTATATAGTTTACTAAGTTCTGAGCACTGTGCTAAAGTGCTTTACAATTATTATCTCACAGGATACTTACAACAGCTCTGGGAGATAGGTGCTATTATTTCATTTTACAGATAGGAAACTGAGACAAACAGAAGAAAGTGACCACACAGAATCACAGATAGAAATCACAGAATCACACAGTTAGAGTCTAGGTCAGAGTTGATCTCTTGTCTTCCTGATTCCAGACTCAATCCAGCTCCCAAAAGTGGGGAGAAAATAGGAATAGCATTCCCATCTGTCCCCCCTCAAGACTCTGACCATTCCATAGTGCTGCACCTGGGATAGAAAGACTCAAAATCAAATCCTGCCTAAGGAACAATTTTATGACACTGGGCTAGTCACTTAACCTCTGAGACTCTTGGTTTTCTTATGTATAAAATGGAAATAATAATTATAATACACACATATCATAATCATGTGATATAATGGCATATAATATTATATTAATTAAAACAAAGCAATATTGTTGTGGTGGTAATGACATTTCAAGGGTTGTTTGAAGATCAAATGAAATAAAGTATATAAAGTGTATTGCAAATCTTACAACTATTTATAAATGTGAGTCAGTATTATCTCACTCAAAGGTCTACCACACAATTAAATGTGATTATGATATTAATTTCCACTAATTCATTATTTTATGGTAACAAAGCTTTTCCCTTCCATTATCTCTTTTAATTCTGACAAATCTTCTCTTCCCCCAAGTAGGTGGCACAAATGTTACTGGTCCCATTTTATATATTAAGCAATTTAATTTCAAGAGAGTAAAGTGACTTGCTTACAATCATGCAGTTAATTAGTAACTGCTTTCTTTCCTATTCTAATTCCTATCATCCTAATATGCCCAGTGCAACATAATTTAAGGTATTAAACTATACTGATGACTACAAAAAAAAAACCCAGTAGCATGTGTTATGCTGAAGGTATGCCTTTTTCTGGAACCCAGAAAGAAACGAATACAAAATACTTCAACCCTTTCCTAGAAAGAGAATGATGAAAGAAACCAGGTCCTTGAAAAAGTACAATATGCCATCAATTTTGTAACAATAAGAATTTAGTATCTTCTAAAAAAGAGTTAAATCAACCCAAAAAATTTAGTATGCATTAATTTTTTTCAAAGTACTAACATTTTCATTGACTATGCAAATTGGGTCAGATACTTATGGTCCAAAAACCAACCCCCTAAAAAGTGTTTTAACAATGATGTGAACAATTCTTTTTATTTAATAAATATTTACTCATTTTGTATATATCTATGCATTCTAGGCATATAGCCTCCTAGTGCTATGAAAGATTTAAAAAGAAAATGAAAAATGATTTTTGCCTCTAGGAGTTTATATTTAAGCCATGGAAACAAGATATACATTAAGGAAATTTTAGATAACAATGTCAGACAGGCACATGCTGGCAAATATTTAAAAACTGACTCTCCCAAAAACAAAATGCACACACAATATACTTTTTGGTATAATCTGCACTATTATTTTCTCCATGACTTTCTTAAGTTTAGATAATCAATGAAATGATGTCAAGTCCTGCTTTGTAGAATCTGCCAGTCTCTGAGGGGTAAATAAAAGCTTACACTCAAAATTTAACAATCAGTTCTTATAAGCCAAATTCAAGCTGGCTCCAGCATATCCCTGAACTGAAAAACAATAATACAAGAGAAATCATGAAGTAATACAGGGTCGAGTGCCAAGTGAGTAGTAGAAACAATAAAAGCTATTTCTCTTCTGTACTCCTCCCGGACATATTTATTTTAAGATTTTACAAAAGGAAATTTAGTGAAGAGAAGTAATAATCAAGACACAAACTCACACACACCAACCCCAAACAAAAGTATACTCTCCCCTTTTACACATTAATCCTGGGCAAAACTCAGACTTAAAGTGATTGCTATAGAGCAGTGGTTCCCAAACTTTTTTGGCCTACCGCCCCCTTTCCAGAAAAAATATTACTTAGCCCCCTGGAAATTATTTTTTTAAATTTTTATAGCAATTAATAGGAAAGATAAATGCACTTGTGGCCATCACCGCCCCGCCCCCCCCAATCGCTGTAGCACCCACCAGGGGGTGGTATTTTCACTTTAGGAATCACTGCTATAGAGTATTTGCCCCACCAGTTTCATTTTCCAAATGTGCCATAGTTTTGAATGAATTGATCTCTTGCTGCAGGACACAGAATCTGTGGCTGTCTCCTATAGGTCTCTCCTTGGAGCTACACTGGCTCCTTACCTGGCTCAGCTTCCAGTACTGAAATGTCTTCCAGTTCCTGGATATCTAGTAGCTCTACAGATCTTCAAAAACCAAAGAGTCATAGTCTACTTCATTCCACCTGAGTAATTGGGTGATTTAAGATAGCAAGTGGTTAATTGTGGGAATTGAATGAACCACACTGACACCTTTTTGTGGCACAATTCTGCAGCTAGCTTGGATCTCTTTTTACTCAGTTATTGGTCTAATCCAATTTCTTTCTTGTAAGAAAATTTTATTCTCTTGTGGCATTTGGGAGAAAACTTATTGAATTGTTTGAACCCAGCTCTGCATACCTGGGAAACTGGACTTCCTATTTAGAGACCCTTAACTAAGGACTAAGATGTTGACCAGAAATGCAGTAAGATTCTAAGATTGCTGCAAGGTGTTTTCTCAAAATTATAATCTCAAGCAACCCATCTGTCTAACCTGAAAACTAAACTCATATTGAATAATCAGTTATTGCTTGCATGTTCCTTTGATTGTTTACAGATACATGGAGAGGAGAGATATTTCCTTTTCTGAATTCAGGGAATTTTACCTATTCATTCTCCCTCCCAACTTGGAAAGTCCCTAATCTTTCATCCAATAAGAAATCAGATTGTTTAATATTGCATTATTTCCTTTTATTTCATTGGGCTTATTTGGTTAATTTTTTAAAGGTCTGAAAATTTATTTCCCCCAGTATCCAGAGTCCAGTCCTAAGTTGAGGAAAAGGCCTGATCCTTATTTGTTAGGCAACTGGCATGCATTGTATATATGCTCAGAAAATCAAACTTTTGTTTCCTTAGTCATTGCATTTTTATCTGTTACACACCTCCAACACATTTACAGAAATGAAACTCAACAGAGAAAAAATGGCTATGGTATATGCTCATAGCTTCATGTTGACCTAGACACAAAGAGTAAGCCTGGTACTACCTCTTTATAAGGCAATCCTTAATTCAATCACCACCAGGAAAGAGCCTTTCTAGAAATCTCCATCTGGCCATTCAAATGGCATTTTTTTTAAAACCCTTACTATCCGTCTTGGAATCAATACTATATATTGGTTATAGGGCAGAAGATTGCCCAAGGTAACACAGCTAGGAAGTGTCTGAAGCCAGATTTGAACCCAGGACCTCCCATCTCTGAGCCTGACTCTTGGCCTAGCTGAGTCACTTAACTGCCCCTAATTGGTATTTCAAAGACATGTCAAAAACTTGTCATCTCTTGCATACCAAATCTTCCCTTCCTCTGAACTTCCCTATTTCTATGGAAGACATTGTCTCAGGAACCAAGGTTCCAAATTTAATTCTTACCACAATGTCACAGCCTAATACATAATCAGTTGCCAAATCTAGTTGATTCTACTCCTATAACTTCTCTCCAATAGCTCCTCTTTTCTGTTCACTTATGTATATCCCCCTAGGAAATTCATTTCCTCATCACTTCATGCCTAGATTAAATAGTCTACTTATATGTCTCTCTGACTCCAGACTCCCTTTTCAATACTTTTCACTGCTGTCAAATAATGTTCCTAAGGAACAGTTTTGATCTTGTCATTCTCCTGACCAATAAACATCAGTGGTCCCCAGGTATATCTATGATCAGATATAAACTTACACCAGCATTCAAGGCTCTTCATAATAGGGCTCCAATCTACCTTACAAATCTTGGTTCTCCTTTATGTTCTTCCTATTCCAGGCAGACTGAGTCACCACTTACTGTTTGCCAAACTTGAGATTCCATTTCCCACTTCCACTCATTTGTATAAGCTATTTCTATATCACTGAAATATAATCCCTTTTCATTCTGGCTGTATAGAATTCTTATCCTCCTTTGATATTCAGGTGAGTGAGCCACATCCTCTTTGAAACATTTCCTGATCCTCCCAGCTGAAAGCATTCTCCTCTTTATTAAACATTTCTAAATCACTTTGTTTAGATCTCTCCTTTGTCCTTCATCACTTCCTACTGTAATTTTCAAGGACAATGGAGTCTACCCTGGACTGGGATGGTCAGGTATGGCATCATGGTAGAACACACTTGAATGGAGGAGAAAAAATCCAAACAGCTATGTACAAAGAAGATACATTCAGGTTAAATCAAGAATAATCTCAGAGGGAAAGCATTTATATTAAGGACTAAGAAAGGCTTCATGCAGAAGATAGGACTTTAGCTCAGGCTTGAGGGAAGCCAGGGAAACTAGGAGGCAGAGATGAGGAGGTAGATTGTCCCAGACAGCATTCTATGCTATGATTATGACAATTTTGCTCTTTAATTGAACCCCCATTTATGTGCTTTGACAATTGTGAAAAGACAGACCTTCATGAGGTAATGACTACAAAGGGTTAGAAAGGCTATTCTTGATCTCCAACACCCTTCCCCAACCACTGTGTTGAAAGTCGCCATAATAATCCTGCTAACTTGAATCCCAGGGCAAAGGCTGCAACTGAGACAAAATACCTTGATAACAGGGAGGGGAGCACAACTCCCTTCAGCCTCCATACCTTTACATATACCTTTAGCTTCAGCTGCCAGCTGGGGAATATCTGACCTCAGAGCTCATTAGTACTCCATCAGCCTAATCTAGTCAATTGGCAGAGCAGAGAAGAAGCCCCTTCAGGACAGAAGAGACCAAACCCACAGATCCAGCAAATAATCAGAGGAGCAATATTATAGCCAATAACAGGGGGCAAAGAAGGAAAAAGTGAGTGGACAACAGAAAAAGCAAAAAGAAATTACAACCGACAGCTTCTATTCAGGTAATGAACAAAAGAGCAAAAGGAACAACAAGCAAAAACACAGAAACTCCAGTGAATTGGACTCAGGCTTTGGATGAACTCAAAACACAATTCAAAAAAACAATTGAGAGGCTAAAGACAACTGGGAAAAGAACTGCAAAATCAAAATAAGTCATCTGGAAACTGAGGCACATGAACTAAAACAAAAGAATAGTGTCTTGAAAGTCAGAATTGACCAGCTTGAAAAGGAGTCAAAGAAAGTGAAAGATGGCGTACAAGAAAAACAGGCCAGAAGGAGAAGGATGACCAAAAACCAGGGATGAAATTGTCTTTAAAAATTAGAATCCAGGGGCAGCTGGGTAGCTTAGTGGAGTGAGAGTCAGGCCTAGAGACAGGAGGTCCTAGGTTGAAACCCGGCCTCAGCCACTTCCCAGCTGTGTGACCCTGGGCAAGTCACTTGACCCCCATTGCCCACCCTTACCAATCTTCTACCTATGAGACAATACACCGAAGTACAAGGGTTTAAAAAAATTAGAATCCAACAACTAGAAGCAAATGACTTCACAAGGCAGCAAGAATCTATAAAACAAAATCAAAAGAATGGAAAAATTGAGGAAAATATGAAATACCTCACTGATAAAATTACAGATCTGGAAAATAGATCCAGAAGAGACAATTTAAGAATTATTGAATTACCAGAAAATCACGTCAAAAGAAAAAGCCTAGATATCATTCTACAGGAAATTATCCAAGAAAACTACTCCAATATTCTTGAACAAGAGGTAAAAGTGGACTTTGAAAGAATCCATAGATCACCTCTTGCATTTAATCCCCAGTTGATAATGCTCAGGAATATTATAGCCAAATTCAAGAACTACCAGACCAAGGAAAAGATACAACAAGCTGCTAAGAAAAAATCATTCAGATATCATAGAGCCACAGTTAGGATAACACAGGACCTGGCTGCATCCACACTGAAGGATAGGAAAGCATGGAATTTGATATTCTGAAAGCAAGGGAACTACAACCAAGAATCAACTACCCCCCAAAAATTGACTATATTCTTGCAGGGGAAAGTATGGTCATTTAATAAAATAGAAGACTTCCATGCATTCCTAAAGAAAAGACCTGACTTAAACAGAAAATTTGATGCCCAAACACAGAACTCAAGAGAATGTAATGCAGGATTGGTGCAAGTTCTCTTGCATTTGCAAAATCATCTGAGGCAATCCTGGCAGTTAGGGGAACAGAATGTTGACCCAGCAAGTCCTGGGTCTCACGACCAGACTGTTGGAGCTGGCACTATAAATATCCTTGGAGAACCAACCTAGGGATTCTGATTTCCTTGACCTGACCCAGACATCCAGCTACCCTTTGGACTCCCCCTTGGGCTGTGGGAGGGGAATTTGGTGGGAGGTGGAATGTGGGAAATTAGTTTACTTAGCCCAGGCAGGGACACCCCTAAACCAAATCATTACCCTCATTTGTCAAGCTGATAGACCACTCTACATCAAGGCAGTGGAATTATCCCTGGCTGAGGGGCTGGTTCCCTCAGCCTGATCTTACCTTCTGAGGCCCTCTGCCAGCACTGGCCACTCACCCATAGCAACAGCCTTCCCAAACCTGAACCCTCCTCCCTCAGCTTCCCTTGTGTTTAAATAAACCCTTGGCCTGATTCTGAGATTTTCAGTGATTCATTTATAACATCAACCAGGGCCAGGGGCTGAGGAGAAGGAGGATTGTTATCACTTGTTTCCAGAGGTGCTAGACCAGGCCTCCATCTTGTTTCAGGAAGTGAACCAGGTTCACTTCCTGTTGGCTTCCAGTTTCTCACCAGCAGGGAGGGGCTCCTCACTCCTCACCTTAAAGGAGCCTACAGACAGCAGGGAGACTGACTGGTCATCTCTGTTCAGGACCTTACATCCCTGGCTGTCGTAGACCAACATATAGTGAAGTTGTTAGCTCCCTGGCCCAGGAGACTTACTGGTACCTTCCAGCTACCTCTATTACAAGCCTGTGTTTAGCCCCTTTTATAACAAGAATCACCAAAAGGTAATTAAGAAAGGGGTGGGGGGAAACAAACAACAAACAACAAACTTTTTTAGGGACCCAATAAGTTCAAATAATTTGTTTTCCTATAAGAAAAGATGATATTGTTAACTCTTAAAAATTGTTATCATCAGGGTAGCTAGAAGAAGTATACTTAGAGGGAACAGTGACAAACTGTAGAGGACAAAACGTAAAAAAAAGGTAAATAACTAAATAAATGATTTATATATTTACATATATAAGCTAGGGGCAAAAAAGAGGCTAATACTAAGAGAAATGGGAAAAGAAATAAAATGGGGTAATTTTATATTTCATAAAGAAGCACATGGAGAAAGGGGGAAGAAAACCAATACAATGGAAGGATGAGAGAGGTTGGAGACAGTCTTCCTTGTTTCAAGGCCACATCTCTATCCACACCACACTGTCTCTTTCAGAACTCCAAAATGAACCATAAAAGTTTTGGTAAAATATCCTATCATAATAATTATCATATGATAATAATCAAACTCAGGGACCATCACCCTAAGGCAACTATAACAAAATCAACACCATGAGTTGTACAGAAGGCACTAACCTTCACTGGTAGAGGAAGTTTTGTTTTCAGAAAGTTCCATATATCAATGAAATTGCAGTTTCAGTCATTTTCCCTTTCCCTATTAGGGTTTAATAGCTTTAAACATTAAGCTTAGATTTCAGGCTGCCAGTAAGACTCTTGACACACAGACAGAAGCTTTTTAATAGCTTTATATTCAATGTGATCTTGAGTGGAGAAGATCAGAGCATTTTTAAATATTATATTCACCCATTTATTCATATATTTGACCTCTCAATTCAAGCTCAGAGTCATCAGTCTCTATTCTCGTTGGCACACATTGACAGTGTTATACTTGCCAAGTCCAAAAGACATTTCAATGTAACTGGGGAGTTTCCAATGAATGGAGTTCAGTGTGTTTTTTGGTAGAACCATATAACTTGATGCTGTGCATCTCCTTTGACTTGCAAGCCATTCTCAATTCTTTTCAGGAATGGTGAGAATGGATTTAAGGTGAGGTTTACCAAGATTAAATTGTCTCTTTAGTTCTCAAAATGTGACTGACTATTTTCATAATAATAAAATTTTATTTGCCTTTTAAAATACTCTTCCGTTTTCCAACTACATATCCATTCTAGACCAGATTTTCTTCATATACTTCAACCCAAACAACAATTTGCAACCAATTGAATACAGAACTTTGAGAATTTAGCTGTCTTCAATTCACTCACATTTTTTGCAAATCTTCTAGAGATTGGATTGGATTGGATTGGCTATTTTATTTGATTTTTACAAATCTCCTAGAAATTTGCAAAAATATGTAAAAGAATGCATTCTCATGATTTTTTGTTTTAGAAAATATATTTCATATATTTTATAAAATCTATGCTACTTATGTTAACATATAATGGATTTATTATTGTTTTAAAATAAGAAATATTTTATAATTTTATTAGTTCTAGCAATATAATTATCAATAGATTTAATCCACTTAAAAATGTTCCTAGAGTCCTCAATAATTTATCCTGCATATTATATCAATTATCATTTACAAGTTACTTTATTGGTGGCATATTTTACATAGAAAGCAGCTTTCCTTATGGGCATCAAGGAATTGAGCTTTCACACTATGCTTGTATATACATTGTCAGTCCATAACTAAGCCATTAGAGAAATATCTAGTCAAAGGGCTTTGCAATAATCAATGAAGAGAGTATAAATATTACAGTGCTTTTGGGTGGCTTGTTCAAAAATCCTTACATTGATAATGAGTTGCTCTTTATGTCCCTAGGACTTTTGGCATATCTTTTTTTGCTCCAACACAAATATATTATTTTTATAAATGCTAATAAATTATTTGAGTAATACAAAATGTAAATAATTTGTATAAAGTACATAAATGTGTAATTAGCGTTGGAGGAGAAATCACTTGAGTTCTGACCTTTCTGTAACAAATATATGCCGCCTTCTGTCAAGAAATATAGGGTCGCATTGTATCTGGAAGGAAATTGGTAAGTTGTTTTACTTATAATTCACATACCACCATGAAATATTTGAGCCATTAACTTATCTGGAACTCTCATTTTGCAGATTTTCAGAGGTATCATCATCTCCCTTAATATGACCATTCTGTCATTCATTCATTCTATCAATGAGATGCAAAAGTCCTTCTGCATGTCAGTTAGAGGGAATGTGCACCAGAAACTTCCTAGAGAGGGAAGCAGGGAATTTCTTCATCCCCGTCTTGCCTGTGCTTCTGACTTTCCAAATTTCAACTCCATGCCTCTGCTGGCCTTTCATTCTGATATTTACCTCAGCCCTGCCCTCCTCCTCCCCTCAAACATCCTTCTACCATGCCAGCTCCTTTCTTCCATTGGTGAATTCCTTCCAGGGTGAAGGGTCCAGCATATCCATATCCTATTACCTTCCTTTTCCCCTATGTTTCTGACTACCAGACTTCACCACCTTGCATCTTCATGAGTACCTTCTCCACCTCCCTTTTCAGTTTCCTTTTCAAAGTAAGCTCTTTTTGGGCAAAGACTGGCTCTTTGCTTGTGCTCATATTTTCAGCACCTAGTACAATGCCTGGCATGTAGTAATCATATTTAATAATTAATCAATGTTTATTGCCCACCCATCTGCCTGTATTGTAATCAGTACAATACCCTTTCCCAAGTGGCTTGCCAAACCTCTACCTAATCCGCTATCATTCTCCAGTGAAGGTGACAGACAATAGGAACAGGATAATTTCTGTTTGTGTCGAGTCCAAAGAATCGAAGACTGTTTAGGCACCCACAAAAATGAAGAAGCATCAGGGATTCCAGTTTCAAAAGAGATACAATAGCAAATAAGCTCCACCTGGGACTTATTTAGAAGAGTAAAGGTATTTTCATTGGTATAACAGGTTTCAGATTGCTGACTTTCATGTGAATTGTTCACAAGTCATGCAGTGCCTACCAAGTTACTTTTTCACCAAGCTATTTTTTAATCCCATTATGGAGCAGTGTGTCTATTTACCATCACCAGGCATGTTGAGGTTTCTTTGTCTTTGTGTTCCCATCAAGAGAACTCATCAACCATCAAAGTTTCCACATTGTATGCTAACTACATGAGAGCTGGCATCAAACTAGAAAATATTTTGGCAAGAAAACAAAACTTCACCCAAGACCAAACATAAACGTAGGTTATGAAAGATGTTCCCTGGGCATGCCTGGAATTCCCCTCATTAGCAGGGAATTCTATGAATCTTCCTCAAATGTCTTATGGAGAGATACAACACACCTTGATTTTTTTTCCTTTGCTTCAGTTTGTTCATTTTATCATAAGCATTTTCTGGATCCACAAAATATTGACAACAGGCACAGCAGAAATGGCATCACCTAGTGGAGAGGATATTAACTCAAAACTAAGTGATATGAAAAAATAATTTAATTGATTAAGGCTTTCTTTTCCCATCTGCAAAATAGGGACAGCACTTTTTTGCTCAAAACCTCACAAATTGTTAAATATCTATATTCAGGAGCTTTGGGATCTTCAAATGATAGATGCAATATGTATCCAAAGTTATCTTAGCAGTGACTCAAATTGGTCTTACCTATCTCCTAAATAGATCAAAATAGTATCCACATTGGGGTAGTTAGATGACACAGTGGATAGGGTACCAGGTCTAGAGTTGGAAATACTCATATTTATGAGTTCAAACCCAGCCTCAGACACTTACCAGCCCTGTGACCCTGAATAAGTCACTTAACCTTGCTTACTCATCTGTCAAATGAGCTAGAGAAGGAAATGGCAAACTACTCCAGTATCTTTGCCAAGAAAACCCCAGATGGGGTCATGAAGAGTCAGTAGACTAGATAACAACAAAAAGCATCCATTTTACAAGGTTGTTGTGAGGTGAGAATGAGGTAACATATTAAAAGGTCTTTCAAAACTTTATAATACTAGATATAAAGGCTAAAACAAAAGAGGAAAAGGAGGAAGAAGAATAGAATAAGGAAGAAGTGGAGGAGAAGGAATATCCCATTTTTGGACAGCTCTGAATGTTTGGAAGCTCATATAGTGAACTGAAGTTTACTTCCTTCTAATTTCTACAGCTTGTTGCTAGCTCAGTCCTTTGGGACCAAGCACCTACTTATTTGTATTCATATTGTTTTCCCAGGGATGTCTTTAAATCCCCACTTTAACCACAGTGTCTGATACATAGTAGATACATAACAAATGCTTGCTGAACTGAATTGAATTCACCCCATGACAACCTTCTAAATATTGGAAAACAGCCATTATTTTTCCTTTAACCTTCTCCAGGTTCCTTCACTCAATCTTATATGACATGATTTCAAAGACCCTCACTATCCAAGTTGCTCTTTTCTGGACACTATAACTTTTCAAGAAAGGTAGGGATGGGGACTGGATCTGTGATTTCACTGGCATTGAAAGCTCCTATTTGAGAAAACTATCTCTTGTCTTTCAGATCAGCACCTTCTTTGCAACTTAGGATCTTAGAGAGTTGCCTGGAATGCTGGCCCTAGAGGTTGGGTTACTTACCTAGGATTGTGAAACCATTTTATACCAGATTTAAATTCAGGTCTTCCTGGTTTTAGGACTGGCTATCAATCCACTCATAACTTATGAATACTCTTCCTAGAATGTGACATCTTGAGCTGAATACACCACCTGGTCCATGGGGACCTGATGAGGGAGAATACAGTAAAAATTATCACTTTTCTCATATTAGCACTACTCTTCCATTATTGTAGCCTAAGGTTAGTTGTTTTGGGATGCTATATATAACTCTGTTGATACATATGGAAGGTATATTTCACACACACACATCAATACAAGAAGCTTTTTCAAATTGACTTTTGAATCAATATGGAAGGCTCTACAATGAAGTGATAATTCAGTGGCTCATTTGCTTTGGAGTTAACTTTTATTAGAGACTACTATTTAAAAAGGGATCACAGACTCTGGCAGATCCTTCCAAGGTAGATGAGATTCCAATGTGAACCCAACAATTGCCTCTGTGTCCATTATCCATAAACACACATAGAGACTTTTATCCTCCAGACACTGGCCAACTAGTGATTATTTTTTGGTCTTAGCAGCCCATAAAGATGGTCAAGTAAGGCTCTTAGGGGTCACAAAGGAGCTGCCACCTGCTGGGTCAGTGTTCTCACAGCCATAACATGATTCCAGGGACAGAATACTTAGTTTGCAATCAAAGGACAAAGCTCCTGGCTCTGCAAATCTCATCATTTTTCTGGGTCTATTTTCTTTTCTCTAAAATAATATAGGGGAAAAGGATTGGACTAAATGACTTCTATTGCTAAATTTAATTGCTATTTTTTTACTTTACTTAATTATCATTATTTTCTTCATTGAATTTTGACTGTTTTGCCACATTTTCCTCGATTTTACTTAGAGGCTGTTTCAACAAAAATGTTTCCACAGAAGTTTGTTTCTTCCTCCCTTCCAGAACATTTCAATAACATGTGAAACAAGTGTCACCACACAACTCTAATGCATAACCTGTTGCAACTTTTTCTGGGTGTGTCTTCAATAAATTGTTTAATTTTTTTCCCAAATCCTCAACATTTCCTTAATCTCACTTGATTACCTCATCCACCTCAGGCTCCTCCCACAGGCAGAAATGAAGGAAACTTGGTTGACAAGGTGGTTAACAAGACAACTGTATGTCTTCATTCCAAGCCTACTTCTGCTAGTAGGTGACTGGGGTTAAACCAATGAACCTGATTAACTACTTCTTGTCTTCAGATCTGAAGTGTTAGGATAAACACAAAACCACTCAAGAAGTTACTTCTTGCTTCTCCTGTATTGGGGCATGTCCAACCAACTTGATTACATCTCTCTTTACATCCTGTATTTCCTCTAAATCCTTAAGAAGTGAAATTGGTCCCCTTTTACCCTCCAGAACTTTCTATCTCTTACACCACTAAGAATTTCTCATACACAACAACTGCTTATAACATGGAAAGTACCTAATGAGTCAGATGGGCTCTTCTGAAGATGGCTGAAAAATTAAAACCCATACCATCAATTGAGCATTCTTTACACAAGTGATCTTTAAGAATGTTTTACTAAAGTTCGACTGCTTTGTGCCCAGAAACTCCTAGTAAAAAAAAAACTAACAAAAGAGGTGGAAAGAAGTAAAATATTTTCCATGATTGCTGTCAAAGATCTATGGGGTTTTATCCCACTATGTTTGCTAAAGGAGCCTGGGCTTGACACCTAAGTGAGACATGTCAGAGCTAATTACCAAAGCCTAACAGATTATCAGTCTTTAGGACTTTAAGGACAGGGGGAAGGGAAGAACAATTTAGGCTTAAAAATACTCCAGAGCCTCCAATGAAAATAAGAATAGTTCACATTTAAAAGGTTTTCAAAAATTTTATGCATTAATTCATTAGTGGTAATGAGAACAACCATATATTATTATCTCCATTTTAGAAATAAAGAAACTCAAATTCTGAAAAATCAAATGATTGACCCAACTTTTAAGTATCTGAGGCAGAATTCAAACCCAAATGCTCTGACTCCATAAATCAGCAGGCTTTCCATTATGCCACACTAACTATTACAATAATGGATTACCAAATACATAGTGCTTCATAGACAGAAAGTGCTTACAGCATAGGTATTTAATTGTTCCTCACAGCAACCTATTGAACTGGTCCCTTGACTAGGCACAAACACAAGTTGACAGAGGAGCTCATGGCAGGAAACACAAAGGACTCTGTTAAACTCAGAAAACAGAGATGTAGAGAACAAGTTCAGCAACCCAGTGTATATTATATTTGCCTTCATACCTAATTCAATCACAAATTATATGTACTATAAATGTTTTTGTGACTTTAAATACAATAGAATTTTGTTTTAAAATTCAAGAAACCATTCTTAATAGGCCGAACAAAAACAGATAGCAGGCCAATAGGGCAAAGTTTAACTTTGTGTATGAGCTAAATTAGGAGTTCTGACAAAATAGGAGAGCAGTTTTTAATAATTTAAGTTTTAATGAGCATATAGTAGAGTTGTAAATTAATATCATCCATTTAAGCCAGAAAAAAGAAAACTTCTAGCAGTTTTTGACAATTAACAATTTAGTTTAATTAAAATAGAGATAGTAAAAGAATATAGTAAAATGAATATAGTAAAGGAAATATAGGAAAGAGGCAGAGAAAGAAAATTTCTTAATTTCTATACTAGTTATCCTATAACTACCTACAACTACCTATAATTACTACCTAAAACTGCCTATACATCAACCTATAACTGCCCTTAGAGAAAGTCCAGCTGATCACCCTTCAGTTCAGCTCACCAGGCAGAAGATAGATAGATAGATAGATAGATAGATAGATAGATAGATAGATAGATAGATAGATAGATAGATAGATCTCCCAACCAACAACTAATCACCAACCCACCCCACCAGCATCCAAACCCCAACAACCAACTAACAATGACCAACTACCAACCACCTCCCAACCCAAAAAAGATCAAAAAGCCAAAAGCCCCTCTCAGTCCTCTCACTGGCTTTTTACAACCCCTTCTTACCTTACTTCCTATCTCTCTGGTTTCTACTTTCTTTCACTGTGGGCTAGTATATCTTTACACATCTCCATGGTAAAAGGACCTCCAGGTGCCCAGTTAAATTAGAAGAAAGGGATTAAGAATTCCCTTTTACACTAGTCTATAGTATATTCAGTGACATTACTGATTCTGCTTTTGGGCTCTATCAATTTGCACCCAAATGCTTTTCCCTATACTTCCCCTCTTTGATTCCAAGACTTCCTCAAATAGCTCTATCTCTTTAATTTATAATACTAATGCATACCTCTCCCACTTCTTTTATCTGTTCTTTTCCTTTTGATTAAACTGTGTACTTGCAGAAGCATATTTTAGTCATGGGTCTCATCCCAGCAAGGCTCCATGTTATCTAGGATATCAAATTTGCCTCCTTTTTATTTAGATCTCTAGTTCACTCAGATTTTTACCCATGCTTTGTGAATTTATATATAGACATCAGCTGGCATGGATTTCATTGCTAGTTCCTTCCTTGGATTTTGTGGCTTGTGAAATTCTAAGTATGCCTATTGCTATTCTTACTACATGTTATCTTTCTATCATCTATGGTATATAGCTTAGTAAGATAGACAAAAGCAGTTTGTTCCCATCTTCATTCCTTTTCAGGCAGAAGTATTTCTTTCATTAGATTTAAAATATTTTGGTTTTAAAAGTTTATCAGAACTCATTAATGTATATTCCCTTCCCAGTCAGGAGTCCATCATCATTATTATATTTTATAGTATAGTATAGAAATTCAAAGCTTATTTCCAGACACTGTCTTTATAGCTATCTATTAACTTTCCAAATTTGTGTTTCCTCTTTCAAATCCTAGTCTTCGATTAGCAACACTAAAATTTTAAAATAACAACAAATGAAAATACTTACGTTCCTAATACCTTCAGTTTCTTTCCCTGGTCTTCATAATCCTTAGCAATGTTTTCTAGGTTTCTTAAGACATTATATTTTGTCTACAGATGATTTATAAGCAGTGGGTAATAGCTACAACTCTAGAAAGGTTTTCTGTCATGTCTCAGATACGTGCCTGGAAAGACAGATAGTAAACTTCCTATTTTTAGTGCTTTATGTGGAGACATGTCATCCATGTCTAAATCTATGATCCTATGTTACATAGCTACCCTAGCACTATTTAGGAGAGTGGCATAGTGGACATGTGATTGACTTGAGTTGAAATCCTTCCTCAGGCATCTACTAGCTCTGTAACACTGAGCAAGTCAACCTCAGTTTCCTTAGTTATAAAATAAGGTTAGCCTCGTAGTCACTAAAATCCTTTTAATGTCAAAATCTATCATACTATGCTCTTCCAACATTTATTGAATAATCTCTTGCCTGAAAGTACTGTTAGATCCACATTATATTTCTTTAAAATACATACAACTGCTTCTAACCCTAGCCCTAATTAATTCTGAGGAGCAGCTCTAGATCCAGTTTGAGTTCTACAATGTGAACACAATTTATGTGCTGAACCTATGAAATTTAATTCAGTTGTATGGTTTGTGGAGTTATTTATACTTAACTATTTATCAGTCCACATATAGCACCTTTTCCTCAAGGTTACCAACCCTTGCTTCCAACCCAACTCTCTTAGCCATCATCAGAGCAATCAACTCTTGTAGAGATGTCCCTTGATGACTGCTTTGCAGATACTATACTCCCAACTTCTCAGTAGCCAAAGCTACTGAAAACTCAGAAAAAAAAGGTTCATGCCATCAAAATCTTCAGCAATGTCAAATAGTTCAATGTCAGAAATGGCAATGGTCTTATCAACTAGAAATAACAATCAAAATCCATTATCATCAGTTTTGCTGCTGAACCCAAGGACCATAGGATCTTTCCATCTGACTTGCAGCTGAAATCATATATGCTTGTTTGTGTGTAGCTTTTCATTAATTCTTTCATCTTCCTCAGTTCATAAGACAATTTTAAATAAATTATTTCAAAATTGTTAAGATTGATTTCCTCCTTTTTTTCTTTCATCAGACTCTAAAAGGGGTCTCAGAGCTCAGGTATGGGCCCACCCCAAACTTCTGAAGTCTAATATACCCTTTATGATGTCCCCAATAATGGCCATCCAGCATCCTCTTGATAACTACTAGTGATAACAGAATTTATTACCTTTTAAGGCAGACCTGACCATTTCACCTTTAGATATCTCTATTAGTTTAGAAGCTTTCTTTCACACTGAGTTGAACTCTAAACCAGGAATCAGAAAACTACCACCGTGGGCCAAATTCATATCATGGTATGTCAGCATGAACTTTATTTTCAAATAAATTTTTATCATATTTTTAAAACAAAAAAATCATTTTTAGTTCAAAAAACAGGGACCAAATTTTACTATTGGTCCATAGTTTGCTGACCCCTGCTCTAGACTATAAACTCCATGGTACCCAGAACCCTGTTTTCTCTTTACTATGCATCTACCCCAGGACCTTGCATTGTGCTTTATTGAATAGTATACCTGAGAGCAGAAACAAGAGAATGTTGCACACACTAAGAGCAATAAAGTAAAGTGGGTGTTATCAATTGTGAATGACTCAACTATTATCAGCAATGCAAGGATTCAAGACAACTCCAAAGGATTCATGATGTAAAAGGCTATCCACTGCTCTGGAAGGAACAGACAAAATCTGAATATAAATTGAAGCATAACATTCTTCACTTTAGTTCCTCCATGAATTTTTCTCTAATGTAACCAATATGTCATCACAACATGGTGAACATGACAACATGTATTGTATAAACACATGTACAACCTATATCATATTACCTGCCATCTTGGGAAGGGAAAAGGGTGGGAGGGAAAAGAGAGAACATGGATTGCAAAATGTCAGAAAATGTTTATTGAAATTGTACCAATAAACTGGGGGAGGGATTTTTTTTAAGTATAGTTGAATGAAGTAGGGAACACTTACTCCTTAACATTCCAACCCATTGCACCTAGTATTCTCCTCCTGAGTCAAGCAGAATAAGTCTTATCCTTTTTCCATGTGTCTAGAGTTCCAATAAATACATTTTCAGAATGAAAAAGCATTGAATGCACCAAAGGTCAGCTTTCTCTTACATGTTTGACATTGGAAACATGAAAGGGGGAATCTGATGAAGGATGGTGGATTGAATGCCACAAATCTATCAGGCCTAAAAGAGGGGAAAAAACCAACAACCCCAAGTACACATCCTATAGCTGTTAGGTCAGCACCATCACCTTTATATGTGAAGGACAGCATATAGTTTTTGGATACGTTGACCTACCATATTAGCTTTCCTAATGCACAGTCTTCTGGATCTGCTAAGGATTTATGGTATCTATTATTGAGCTATAGATCAATTCACATATTACATGTCAGTATAAACACCTTTTCACATTCTTTGCCATATAACTTGTCATTTTTAATCTCTTACAACGGTGTTAAACATCTCCTTACCATCAAACTGTATATATACGTGACTTAAAAGAGTGATTGAAAAGCCAATTGATTGATAAAAAAAAAACTTTGATTTATCTCACCAAAGGTTTCCCAGTAATGTGTTGTGATTTATGTCCTAGAACAGATTTTCTGATTATTTCCCTGTGGTGTAGAAAGGCAGGCCATTTCAGGCATCTACATTTCAATAAGACTATCATCTCTACAGCAAGCACAATAGTGACATCTTATGTTGATCAATACATGAATTAACTAGAAACCTGCAATTTTTAGGGAAAGATTTAATTCTAAAGCTTTAAGGCATTATGGAGCAATGTGGCATGTGTAATGTAATCAATTAAAATTTTAAATTCCAAAGGCAGCTGGAGAGGTACCATTACATGATGAATACAGAGATTTCTTTGGAGTCATGAAGACCTGAGTTCAAGTCTTCACTCTGCCTCATGATAATTTTGGTAACAAGATCCAATTACTTAATCTCAGTGCACCAAGCAAATCCCCTCAGATTAAGAGTTGCAAAATAGTTGCATTGGTGGAAAGAATTTCCCCACCAGGAGTCCTCTATGCCAGTGGCATGAAATTAATATACAAAGAGATTCCTATATGGCATTTAGACTTAGATAATCACAAACTGACATTAATTATAGTTTGATGTATCTAATTTATTTTATTAAGCATTTCCTAATTAATTTTTTTATTCTTATCTTCATCTTAGACTCAATGCTGTGTATTGGTTACAAGAGAGAAGAGCAGAAAGGGGTAAGCAACAGGGGTTATCGAAATGCCCAAGGTCACCTAGCTAGGAAGTGCCTGAGGCCATATTTGTATCTGGGACCTCCCATCTGTAAGTCTTGACTCTCAACCTACTGAACTACTTAAATGCCTTCTTCCCAGGTATATTTTAATCTGGTTGGGGGCACACCCAGAATGTTGCAGGTATTACAGACAAAGTGACATCACTGAGTGTACAATACAAAATTAAATGTCCAGTCCAAAAAGGGAGGTGAGAGTAAATTATATCAAGTCAACCCTAATAACTTAAGTGTAGGATTGCTTTCCAGATTCAACCATTCCCATTTTTCTTTGATGCTTAAATGAATCTACAATTTCACTTGTGTGTGCTCTTTCAGCCTATATAGAATATAACTTTCCCAGGCCTACTTAGCCTATGAAACTCTAATCCATGTCTTGCTATAAACTCTTTAGAGTATTCTTCTCTGGTTCTTTTAATATCTTGGGGGTAGCTGAGGATATCCATCAGTTTTTCTCCTCTTTGAGTCTCAGTTTTCTCAACTATTAAGTGAAGAGATTGGATTAGATGGCCCCTGAGGTCTCTTCCAGCTCTAGATATGGGATCTTATGATTGATATATATTCTTCTATAGGCATTATGGCCATTTTAAAGCTGAAAGGGACCCTATTAATCAGCATATATTTATTAAATACCAACTATATATTAAAGAAGGAAGAAAAGGAAGGAAGGAAGAAAGGAAAGGGAGGGAAGATTTTTGCACTAAGCATTTGATAAATATCCCATTTGATCCTCACAACCTTAGTATGCTATTATTATCCCTATTTTATAACTGAGGAAACTGAGTCAAACAGAAAGTAAATGACTTGCACAGAGTCATGTAGTCATGTGTCTGAGACCACATTTGAATTCAGAACTTTTTAACTCCATGCCCAGCACTTTATCCACTGTCATAGAGCAAGGAATACAAATACAATCCCTCCTCTTACGATGCTTATATCCAAAAGACAGGAATAAATATTTGTGTGATATGTACTCATCATATTTACTTGCATGTGAATATAGATATATATAGACACACATATATAAATATATATATACAATGAATACATATATATCTGTGTTAATATATATATATATAAATAGTTTAAAATAAGATATTTTAGAAGAGAGGACACTAACGGTTTGAAGGACCAAGAAAGGCTTCATGCAGAGGGCATTGCTTGAGCCACTTCTTGAAAAGAGATCATCTATGAGGCAAAGATGAAAAGAGAGCGTTCCAGATATTTGGGACATCCTGTGCAAAATCATAGAGATGGAAGATGTTCCTCATGTGTGAGGAACAGAAAGTAGAGGAGAGAAGGTAATATTCAAGAAGACCGGAAATACAAACTGAGGCCAGGTTGTGTAGAGCTTTAGAAGCTAAAGAGAAATGCTAACATTTTCTTACAGAAACAATAGAAAGCCCTGATTGAATAGGTGAGTCACATATGTTTATCTAGTCCTCATTTGCTATATTGTGGGTCATCCCATGGAGTGTGCATAAAATTGAGCTGATCTGTGGTGCTACTTTCCATGGAGCAAGAGTGTTCTGACCTAACATAGAAGAGCTTGGTTTCTAAGGCTGATAAAGCAATCCCTTCATGTCTGTCACTGAAACAGGAAGAGGAAGACGACATGTCAAAAGGTAATTGGCCATGGAAATAGGAAGAACTCCTCGGTAAGTAGACCTTAAAAAGACTGATTTTACCCTCTGGAGTTTTCTTACCCCCATTTATCCCTTTCTAGAAAGGGACCTGTGATTTGGTTGGTAATCAACTCCCAGTGTGGAAACTACTCCCACTCCCACCCAAAAAAGGATGGCAACTCATTTGTTCCCTTTAGTCTCAGAGAATTGCCTAGGACACTGAGAGTCAAAGCTATTTCCCTATTGTCACACAGTCTCTATATATCAGAAGCAAGACAAACTACATTTTAGGGCCAGTTTTCTATGCATTATAACATAATCCCATCATGCAAAGTAGAATTATAGAAATCTATACATGTAGAAATGTGACTTTGTTGCATACCCAATGAGAGGTAGATGTGTAAGGTCTGATTATTATGTCCTTTCTAAAACTGAAATTTTATCATTTTATATCTGTGTGCATATATGTGCATATACACACATATACATTATACTATATCTGTATATACATATTATAATATTCAAAATAGAATACAAGTCATCTCACCTTAAATTGACATATTTTGCCATGTTGGAGAAGTTAAAAAGCTACCTTGGACCAAATATAATTCTGTAGAATCTAAATTCTCTTTGACAACAGAAAGGGGCCGAAGATATTAAACACAGGAGAATGAATCTCAGTCTACATCCCCATTCATTCTTATGAAGTAGCAATGCCAGCCCCACCACCAAAAGGATGAATGTTCTTGAGCATTCTTGAACATGTATCCATATTTTATGTCAGGTAGATATCTTAACCAGCAATACGATCCATTTGCCTATGTGATAACTATCACCAAGCCATTTCTTAATTGCATAGAACAGTGATGGGCAAACTATGGCCCACAGGCCAGATATGGGCCAGATGCAGGCCCCCTGAAATGTTCTATCTGGTCCTGCGACATTATTCCTAATCTGACAAATACGAGTAGGACACAATACAATGAAACTTCAAAAGAAAGAGTTGCCTTAGAAATATACTGACATTAATTAATTGGGGAATGGCTTGATTTTTTATACAATTGATTTAGCTCCTTGTATATTTGAGTAATTAGACCTCTGTCAGAATTTTTTGTTATATTTTTTCCTAGTTTGTTGTTTCCCTTCTGATTTTGGTTGCATTGTTTTTCTTTGTACAAAAACTTTTTAATTTAATATAATCAAAATTATTTATTTTGCATTTTGTAATTTTCTCTCTTTTTTGATTTTAAAATCTTTCCTTTCCCAGAGATCTGACAAGTATACTATTCTGTGTTCACTTAATTTACTTACAGTTTCCTTCTTTATATTTAAGTCTTTCACCCATTCTGAATTTATCTTGGTGTATGGTGTGAGATGTTGATCTAAACCTAATCTCTCCCATATTGTTTTCCAATTTTCCCAGCAGTTTTTGTCAAATAGTGGATTTTTGACCCAAAAGTTGGGCTCTTTGAGTTTATCATACACTGTCTTGCTGACATCTCTTACCCCAAGTCTATTCCACTGATCCTGCCTTCTATCTCTTAGCCAATACCATATTGTTTTGATGACGGCTGGGCAAGGGACACAAATAGGCAATTTTCAGATAAAGAAATCAAAAGTATCAATAAGCACATGAGAAAGTGTTCTAAATCTCTAATAATTGAAGAAATGCAAATCAAAACAACTTTGAGGTACCATCTCACACCTAGCAGAATGGCTAAAATGATAGCAGGGGAGAGTGATGAATGTTGGAGGGGATGTCACAAAATTGGGATGTTAATGCACTGCTGGTGGAGTTGTGAACTGATCCAACCATTCTGGATGGCAAGTTGGAACTATGCCCAAAGAGCGATAAAATAATGCCTGCCCTTTGATCCAGCCATACCATTGCTGGGATTGTACCCCAAAGAGATCATAGATAAACAGACTTGCACAAAAATATTTATAGCTGTGCTTTTTGTGGTGGCAAAAAACTGGAAAGCAAGGGTATGCCCTTCAATTGGGGAATGGCTGAACAAATTGTGGTATATGTTGATGATGGAATACTACTGTGCTCAAAGGAATAATAAACTGGAGGAATTCCATGTGAACTGGAAAGACCTCCAGGAATTGATGCAGAGTGAAAGGAGCAGAGCCAGAAGAACATTGTACACAGAGACTGATATACTGTGGTAAAATCGAATGTAATGGACATCTGTACTAGCAGCAATGCAATGACCCAGGACAATTCTGAGGGATTTATGGAAAAGAACACTACCCACATTCAGAGGAAGAACTACAGGAGTAGAAATACTGCTTGGACACTTGGGTTGATGAGGTACATGATTGGGGATGTAGACCTGAAAAGACCACACCCATGTAACTATCAATAATGTGTAAATAAGTCTTGACTGACCACACATAATAAAACCAGTGGAAATGCGAATTGGCTACAGCAGAGGGGTATTGGGGTTTGAGGGGGTGAAGGAGAAAGTAAAAACATGACTTATGTAACCACGGAAAATTTTTCTAAAAAGAAAAAATTATTTAAAAAAAAGAAAAAAAAAAGAAACATACTGACAGATGAGCATTTCCTTTCCTTTGGCCCCCTCTTTAAAAAGTTTGCCCATCACTGGCATAGAATATAAGCAAATGGAAAAAAAGTACTGATAGCTTTCATCAATACTTTGCCAATCTAAATTCCAAAATTTTAAAGATCATCCAAGTAACGAATTTTCATTGTCTTCATTTCATTATTTTTTAATGAATCTGTGATGTCATGGATATAAATATATATATATATATGTGTGTATATATTGCATACATATATATATATATCCCTAAAATAATTGATACCCATAGAAGGCCATCCGCACATTCTCATCCTGTGAAACTCTTGTCCATGTCTTTCCATAAATCTTTCAAAGGGATTCCACTCAAATAAAGGGGCATTTCCTCCATATCTCATGGCTATCATGAAGTATACAGCCTATCAGTTATTCTTCACCCCTCATTACATAAACAATCCACATACTTTTCTAGTCCTTTACAGCTTAAGAACATACTTGCATGCTTTTTCCATGTAACTACTCATTTTCAATATTATGATAATGCACTAATATCCTCTACATTCATTTCCATTGCACTTGGGATGGCCTTTAATTTGAACTCTTCATAGACTGTGGAACTCAATAACTTGTACCTATATGTCCTCAATGGAAAAAATAGTCTTTTAAAAAATGGTTCTTTGTTCCAGGCATAAGTTTAGAGTCTCATTAAAAGAATTTTACCATTTCTCAAAAGCCATCCCACCTGTATTCTTCCTCCTGTTCAGTTCTGGAACTTCTTCATTGTATATCCACAGTTTTCTGAAGATAGATGAGCTCTGTGGATTATCCTTCCAATTACATATGGGTGGTTTTCATCCACTTGTTTTTTCCAATATGGATTATTAGGTCAAACTCTCTTAAGCGATTATTCTTATTTAGGAAGTTTTACAATGTTGTGAAGTTTGAGATAATGAGTACAGTCATCTACAAATAGGAATATCTAGAGGACATCATAGCTTATAAGGAATCTTCAGTGGCAATAGTTTTACTAAGTCTATCTCCCTATTTCATGCCTTACTTGATATTACTAGTCAAAGATTATCAAATAAAGTCATGTGTTTAAAAAATCTTGAATATTTTTACATATCCATGAAAGACACTTTGTTGAGGAGAACCCTTCAGGCAGAATTTGCTTTACAGATTCAATTCTTTTATAGTCCACAAAAAATAATAATCATGCTAAGATCTTGCATTATCTGCATCTTTTTGCCAATTATGTGACTGAAAAGATGTGATCTGATACAGAGTGTTATTTGTAGAACTCAGCCTGTTTCTTTCTCAAATATTTTTTCACCATTCATGTGTAGATTACACTCATAAAGATTTTGAGAGATGAGAAACTAGGCATACGGATCAGTAATTATTGATATTCTCTCAGTCTGTTTTTGTAAGGGTAATAATATAGTATCTTTCTCAAAAACTAAATTTTTCCCTTTTAAAAACAACTGGAAATTTCAAGCTGGATTAGTGGGACAACAACTTATAAATATAAATCCTATGAACTTGCTGTTTTCCTTTTCCATTGAATTCTAAGTGAGATATTTTTTTCCTGTTATTACTCTGAAAATTTTTATCTGAGCATAATGAGACCTAATTGTGAATTGGTATTAAAGTCCTTAAATTCTTCCATATACTACACACATAATTAGTAGAGTTGAAGAATTCTGCTAATACCAGAATTAAATGCCTTGAGCAAATATACCATTATAATTTTACAAGAATCTGAAAATATCCATTTAAATGTTAAATGAAGGGGAACTAATCCATAACAATACACAGCAGAGTCTCTTGGGTAAGGACACTGGGAAAGATGGCACTAATCTGTCATTAACATGCAAATAGAGACACAGCAGGAAATAAACAGAGCTTTGACTTCACTTAGACTTTTCAGAAAGGACCCTTCCCCAGAATTGCCAAAAGAATGACATAGATAGTAAATATATACAGATAAGACCAATAAACAAAGTAACTAGAGAAGCTATAGCACAATAGCAACTTATACCTCTTCAAAAGCTCTCTATAGCCATCTTGAAATAATAATTCATATAGTACTTTAACTTCTACAAAATGCTTTACAAATAGTATTCCATATAGCTATAGATAAAGCATAACTCTGGAAGGTAGATGCTATTATTATTATTATTCCCATTTTACAGGTGAGAAAACTAAGGCTGAAAGGCATTGTGAGTGACTTGATCAGGATCACAGCTAGTAAGTGACTGAGGTCAGATTTAAACTCTGGGCTTAAAGACTATAGGTCCAGTAGTCTGTCCACTGTGCCATTTACTGCATCCAATCAACTTTCCATCACAATTCAATAATATTAATAGGTATCATATACAGTACTTTTCTCCCTAAATGTGAGAAGAGAAGGGAGGAGGAATAAAAAATGAGGCCCAAATGAAGTCAAACATTTTTAAAATTCTGAAATAGTTTACCTGGATTATACAGTAATAGATCATAAAACAATGGTCTCATAGTCAGGAAGACAGATTCAAGTCTTTCTTCTGATATATATTAGCTCTGCAACCTTGGGCAAATCACAAACTTCCAATTCGATTGCCAAGGCTTTGAAACTAGAAGTGACAGCTGAGTTCCTGATATGCCTCAGGAGGAGAAGTTTCCACACCAAGGAATATCCCACAGTGATGAAATCATAGAGATAGAAAGAATGAAGGAGAAGGAGAAAGAGAAAGATGTATATAGGTATCGATTTTTGCCAGTATGTCTATTGCCTCTACTGACTAAAAAAAATGTGCCAATTAATGGTTTCTTCTCTGAACTCCCATAGCACTTGTTTATAATGCTGCAATACACTTCATATTCTACTTGCATTACTTAAACATCTGCAGACTTTTTTTCACCTTTTTATGAGTATTAGAAATAAAGGTCATAACAATGAAATCACCAAGTGGAAAGGTCACTTTCCTGATTTCAGATACATCTTGCCATATCGCTCTTCAAAATAATTGCACCAGGCTAAGTCCAAATAATTGTATAGTAGAATGCTTGTTAAACTATACTTTCTTTGGTTAGAAAACAATTAATACTAACAGCCTCATTCATACCCAGAAAAACACACATCTGTTAAGTCTCTGAATTTCCAGGTCCCAGATGACATCAACAGTTAACATGGCCTCATAGTACGAAGATAGATCTCTAGGAAGATAGGGGTAGGGGGAGCAAGAAGAGTGAGAGGGATACTAAAATCATGTTTCCCTGAAGGAGAGTATGACAGCCTATCTGGTATAACCCTTAGTCTAAAAGCAAATGTATATAATCACAAATATATATAATGTATATATATATATACACAATTCATATAATTACAGATATCTCTCACTTAATGAAAGTATTTATATTCGTACCACAGTCCCCAGTACTGTAGGGGAAACAAAAGAAATGGAAACTATGGCTCCTCTCCTCTCCGCGTTTACAGCATCTTTTTTTTTCTTTTGGCGAAAAAAATCAAGACCTTTAATGTAAATCATATTTTTCTAGTTACTTACAATATAAAATTGAATATATACTCTGCAAGGAGAAATTATGGCACCTGGATACAATAAAAATATATTTGAGAAAACAACAAATCTTTAAAATAATGTTGTTTATTAAAACAAGGAGAGACAGAGAGATCTTTATCTGAAAAAAACATTACCAGTGATCCTCAGGGCTTGCCTAACACTCAAAATAGTCATTATATTTTAAGTGGCTAATGGCTATATAAAACTAAATAGATTGTACTAGTGTTGACAGTTCTGTTCTCTCCTGATGACTTATTCATTTAACTGCTGGCTGGTATACTTATTAAGAATGGTTAACATATTGAAATGGTGCTTGTCAAATCTGTCCTGATTATTGTCTTCCATTAGTCTGATTGTGAAGGGACTTCGAATATAGTCTTATTTATAGATTAAAAATACAATGCAAAATGAGACATTTGAGGATAAAACAGACTCCATTTCAAGGGAGATGAGGGAGCAAATATAATTGGGCACCTACTTATCTTTCACTGAAACATCTTGGTATCAAATTTGGTTCTAAGTTTTTTAGGAACTCAGAAGGGAAAGAAAACACATTAGATTTCAACCATTTTCATTTTCTGATAGCAGAAAGTCAAAATGTTTCATTCCCTGGAACTAAAATCAAAGAATTTGTCTCCTGTTACTTTATACTAATGATATTGAATGGCAAAGTAGATAATACCTTTAATCATGGTTTTACCATAGATACGTAACTTTCGATCTATCCTTCAATAAAAGCAAAAGACAACAATAAATCAAATCTTACTAACCTCTACATCCTCTATGAGTCAGTGCCACTGGTTTCCTTGATGTCCCTTCTCACAAGACATTCCATCTCCTACTCCCCATGTCTGGCATGTTCTACCATATCTCTGGCTCTTCTGATGTCCTTCATATCTCAGCTAAAATCTCACATTCTGCAATAAACTCTTCCCAATTATCCTTAATGCTAATGTCTCTCCACTAAGATAATCTCCAATTTTCCCTATATACAACTTATTTACATGTTGTCTCCTCTATTATAAAATTAAAACAGAGACTAAGGTTTTAGAAGAAGAATATATCCTCAGGGCTTTGCACAGTGCCTAACACTTAGGAAGAGTTTAATTAAGAGCTTGTTAACTTGATTTTACTAAATCCAAAATCAGGGAAGACACCTCTGAGAGAAGCAGATATTAACCAGTTGCTGAGAGAATCAGGACTCATAACTAGCAATGAAAAGAACAAAATGGTAGCCATGGGATGCTAGTATAGAACTTCCAAATTCTATATTTCAGGGTGATTTTTCTAAGAGTAAATTTGAGGCTTAACTCATTAATTCCTTAAGCATAGGATTCATTAAAGTGAATTTCGGTATAAGCAAGAAACATTAAAATTATGTTTCTGATTGACCCATAAATTTTCTCCCCTAATGTTCTACATCCATCTTTCTGCTATACCTGCTGGGCAAGATAACAATCTTCCTCATTTCGTGGGGATGGTATCTGAACTTTGGTTTTGTTTTTACTAGACCTGTGATTTTGCTGTAGTAGAGAGCTAACCCTTTTAGGGAAACATCCTTTACCAATGGAGATCAGCTCTGTACTTTATAATCTTAGAGAGCAAAAGAGGAATTAAACTCAAGTCAAGGTAACAATCATTTATTTAGTACTTACTATATGCCAGATACTTTGCTAAGTACTAGGGATATAAAGAAGAAAAAACATATAGTCTCTGTCTGGATATGTCTGAAGTAGGACTTGAACCCAGGTCTTTCTGACTCTAAGATCAACATTTTGCAGCAAACTAGATGCATAAGCAGAATTTAAGCTCCCAAAAGAGACTGAGAACTCACTACATTCCTTTAGTAGGTCTCCTTCAATATCATCAATACATTTAAATTTTGTTTTTAGCAAAGGAAAAGATCACTGGATATAGATCCAAGAGTTCTGGCAATATGGAGATAAGACAGAGAGAGAAGTATGCATAAACACACAAACATACATATATACTTAAAATTTTTCATAAATTAATTTTCATTCTTGGTCTCTCTCCTCGTGCCACTTTTCTACTCATTTATTCATTTAGAGAGTACAGAATTATTACTTATTACATTTCTAGGCACTTTGAGAGGATACAAGACAGTCCAGCACACAGAAACTCATAATATGATTTAGATGAGAAATACAAATGTGAAACATTTAAATAATACAAAACAGCAAATGAGTTTCTCCTCCTCTAAACTCATAGAACTTGTTATCTGCATCGCCTGATGGGTATTTAATCATCTATTGCCAAGTGGCATCTTTTTTATGTATACTACAATTCTGCTCCTGAGTTGTTCATTAACATGTCACATGAATGTCTCTCCAATTAGTTGTTAGCTTCATGAGAGCAGAATTCATTTCTTATACTATTTTTTTCATTCTCAAGAAATTAGATGAAAAAAAATGGAAAAGAAAAGAAATTAGATGACTACCCCATTACTGCACAAGTAATGAGCATCAGAGACTGGATTTAAGTCTATGTCTTCACCCTCAGTACAATATTCTATTAGCTTCTCCATACTGTTTCTCAAACTTCACTTCCAAAAGCTTTATCTAAAAAGGATTATCTAAATAATTACTATCTAAATATTATCTAAATAATCCTTACAGAAACTACTGTCTTAAAATCCACAATTGCGAAAACCTTGATATGGCATCCAACACTGGCCATATGGAAGCCTTTCCTGAAGTTTTCCACAATGAATAGATATTTATCTTCTTTGAATTCCTATTGCATTTTGAGTGTTGTTATTCAATCATTTTAGTCATGTCTGACTCTTCATGACTCCATTTGAGGTTTTCTTGGCAAAGATACTGAAGTTGTTTGCATTTCTTCTCCAGCTCAAGAATAGGGGATTCTGGGAAGATGGCGGCTTAGATGGTGCATTTCTGCTCACTATCATTTTACAGATGAGGAAACTGAGGCAAACAGAGTTAGATGACTTGCCCAAGGCCACACAGCTAGTAGGTATCTGAAGTCAAATTTGAACTCGGGTCTTCCTGACTCCAATACTAGCATGCTCTCCATCATGCCACATAGATATTCTGCATTTTAACAGCTGCACAAGAAGTGCCACTTCATAGTTCTCTAATTGTTTTATGTATACTACTCTTATTTCTGCAACTGGGCTTGGACAATTGGTATAGGAGCCATGACTCATATTTTTCTACAATTCCCAATATTGCTAGACAAATACATTGATATCAATAAACATTTATTAAGTGACTGATTGAAATATGCTGTTACCCTACCTGAATTCTACTGGTTAAGAATTTTATGATTCTCTATCCAGTCAGTTAACAAAGTGGCCCAAAAAGTATTTCTGTGCCAAGATCTCCTAAACAATGGCCTCTTTTCCTCTCAGTACCCTGAAGTAGAAGATTCCTTCCAGGACAACTCCTCAAAGTAAAAGAATATACTGGATTTAAATATAAAAAAATTAAGCAAAGCAGTAGAGAGGGTGGCAAAATAGAAAGAGGAATAGACGAAGAGGTGGAGGAGAGAGAATTTCTCCAAAGCAAGGTCTCTAAACATTTCTGTCTTTACTTCTTCAGACATCATCAAGCTGACAATCATCTTATATATTTCAGATCTATCTTATCTGAAAAGAGAATCTAAATATAACTGAATGGAACCATAATCCATTTTACTGTTGAATATTCTATACCCAGAGGTGATCTTAAAGGTTTTGCCAGTGGGATATAAGCTCTGGCAAGTTACCCCACATAGAAAAGCTTTCAAGAATGGACCCCAGTGATGACTAGGGGTCTACTATCTGAGTTCCTGTCTAGCCCAAATCAAAGCAACATTTTCACCAGATTGGTTAAAGTGCGATGAATTGTTTCTGCACAAATCTCTGAAGACCATTTATTAAGTCAGTGAGAAGTTGCTATTTGCCTCGGAAGAAGTAATACCAACACCAACAAAATCTCAGATACTTGAAGTATGAAGTATGCTATACCTAAAATCAGATCCTCTAATCCATTGCTTGTAAATTTATGCAAACAGAATGGTATATAAACCTGGCAATTAAATTACCAGTATATCAAAAACTCCCAAGGAAGGAAAAAATGGGCATCGAGGTAGCTCAGTGGATAGAGAGCCAAACCTGGAGATGGGAGGTCCTAGGATCAAATCTGACCTCAGACGTTCCCTAACTGTGTGACCCTATGCAAGTCACTTCATACCCACTGCCTACCCCTTACCATTCATCTGCCTTAGAATCAATATGTAGTACTGATACTAAGATGGAAGGTAATAGGTTTTTTTTAACTCTCAAGAGCAAAGACTGAGTCATATAAATTTTTTATCTTCCTCAGAGCTCTGCACATATTATTTTTATTACTAAAAAACAACTTAAATTTATATTTACATAAAGTTTTAAAACTCTCCAGACATTTAGATAAATTATCTCAATTCATCCTTACAATAACCCTGTGACATAGATGATATTATTAACCCCTCTTTGCAGATAAAGAACCTGAGGTTCACTGCAGATAAGTGTTTTGTCCAAGGTCATACAATTAAGTTTCTGAGGCAGAATAGCCCATATCTTCCTGACTCTAAGTCCAGGATAGTTTGCTGAATTAAGTTGGATTGAAATTGAACACACATTCTAATTATAATTTGAACATAAATAGCATTTTTATGGGGGACAAAATCTTTGGAAAGTAAAAATTAATTCCTATTAGTCTTAAGATTCTACAACTACTTTTTATTAGGACATAAGTTGATCTTAAAATATTACTCTTGGGACAAAGACTGATATCTCTTGAGTTACTTGCCTTTCTAACAGATACTATTAAGTGTGGTCCAGGGAGGGGAAAATTAGGAATTAGGGTTTGAGATCTCATGTTCAAACTCTGACTGCCATTACTTCCTTGGTGCAAATGGTACTTTGCCATTTAACATTACATAAGTCACTTTTCCTCAGTTTTCACATCTCTAATACAAGGCACTTGGATTAAATTATATCCAAGGTCTCTTCCATCTCTGAATTTATGAACTTATGACCATATAAAAGGCCATACATTATATTTTAAGCTGCTTCCAAGGCTTATAGGCTTCTATGCTGTTAGAGCTAGAAGGGATTTTAGAAATCATCCACCCAAACCACCCTGATTTTAAAGAAAAGGAAATTGAAGCCCAGAGAGATTAAATAACTTGTTTGAAGCTGAGTTATCAGATCTTGTTCCTATTTATTCTTTTGTGACCACAATGAAAAAAATCACCTGGTGAATCAGACTCCAAGAGCACTGGCATTATCCCACACTGTGATCTCATTCGAGCCAGCCTGTTGCCTGATTAATGAGTTGTGATATCATAGGATGTGAGGATGCATACTTAAGCAGCCAGAAGACTAGTGCTAGGCAATGTCGGAGTCAATGGAAAACAATAAAAAATTAAAATTCAATCTAAGAAGCCATGACATCAGTGCCTTTATAGAAATATGATGCTATCAACCACAAAATTACAAAATGCCTTAGATTTCTGAACCTGGGGGCAACTAGTGGTGACTCTGGATAGAGAGCCAGGCTAAGAGAAAGGAAGTCCTGGTTTCAACTCTGGCCTCAGATACTTCCTAGCTGTGTGACCCTGGGTAAGTCACTTAATCTCTATGGCCTACCCCATATTGCTCTTCTGCACAGTATTGATTCTAAGATGAAAGGGAAGGGTTAAAAAAAAGAATTCTGAACCTGAAATACATAAGAGGTGTGATGTGTTGTCGTGACCTCAAAAGAAAGGTCTTTCATTGGTACCTGTTGTGTGCATAAAGCTTTAGTGCAGATACAGAAATACCAGAGGAGAGGACGTAGTATTCCTGCTCTCAAGGTGCTTCCACTCTAGTAGGATGGAGATATGAAATATACACACACAAAAAAGAGAGTAAATTATACAAAGTAGCATGTAGATCAGTAAATATATATGATATACTTAAGTATATCATATATATTAAATATATATTAAATATATATATATATATATATATATAAACCAATCACTCAACTGCTGACAGCTAGATGGGACAGTGGATAGAGAGCTGGGCCTAGTGTCAGGAAGACCTGAGTTCAAGTCTAGCTTCAGAAACTGACTGGTTATGTGACTCTGTGCAAGCTTGTGGCTTTAGTAGCTGCAACTATAAAATGAAGATAATAATAACAAAGTGCCTAGCACACAGTAAGCACTTAATTTTCCTTTTTTATTTGTTTCATTCTTCCAATGAGTTTTCCAATTCCTAACAATGAGTCTCTTTTTTCCTTATTCTTACTTTATTTCCAACCCTGTGCTAAATGTTGATTTCTTGTAGTCACCACACCAGGGAGAGGTGCTATAGGAGAAGCAGTCAGCTAACTAAAATAATAAGTGCTGGAGGTATAAAAAAGGAAAAAGACAGTGTCTGCTCTCAAGGAGTATACACTCTACTGAGGCAGCTCTGTAGCAGTGGATAGCACGGCTGGACCTGGAGCCTGGAAGACCTAAATTCCAACCCACCTGGATTGTTGTGAGGATCAAATGAGATCATATTTGCAGAGCACTTCCATTCCCTTTCCCACTTCTAATGGGGGAGATAACATTCAAACAACCATGCAAAAACAGAACAAAAGAAGTATGCGATGCAGTCCTTAATTGGGTCCTTAATTATGTAGCACATGCTGTGAAGTTTCTGAAAAAGAAGGGAGAAACACCTTCAGTTTGCTAGAGTGGTCAGCAAAGTTTTCATTGAGCAAGCAGATCTTGAGATTGGCCTTAAAGGATTATAACGATGGGAGGAAATATGGAGGAGAGAGTTCTGGAAGTGGGGAACAATGCAAAGAAAGCATGAGGGATGTATTCAGGAGGGTAACATCCAAGGAATAGTAAGGGAGAGGGTGGGCAATAGAGAGAAAGGTTCACGTTTAGAAGGATCAGGAAACCATTCTGACCATGCTGCTTAACAGACATTGATCCAGATCTTTCAATTCAAGAGCTGATCAGGTATTAGTGACTTAGGAAAGTTGCTGTTCCAGAGCAGTAAATACTATCTTCACACCCATCAATAAATCAAGCACTTTACCAAGTACACAATTTACACCAGGAGAGTAGTCCAAATGCTACCAAGATCTTGTTCTTTACCCAAGTAATCCTCCCAGCAGGTATTATTCTTCCTATTTCCTGAGCAATAATTACTCATTCCAAAGGGTTCATTTGTTGATAGAATAATATTTGAATGCAAGAGCGTAAGTTTATTCTCTGGATCCCAATTAAAACTTCAAGAGCCACCCCTGCCTTTCTACCTATTGTACCCATAAATGCATCCATCCTAGAGGGCTTCCTTCTCTGATAGGTCCTATAGCCTATGAAAGCTACTTGGATGACAGTCTGGCCTATCTTTAAATGCATTCACAAAATTACAGAATTTCAAAGGTGGGAGGGACCCCAGTGGCTATCTAATCCAACTCATATTTTAAAAAAAAGGATGGTCACTAACACACCCATCTAGCCTTTGCTTTTGCTTTCCAGTGAAGAGGACGCTGCTACCTCATAGTCACCCTATTCCACTTTTAATAGATCCAATTGTTAGAAAAGTCTTTCTTACATCAAGCCTCAGTTTATTTCTTTGTAACTTCTACCTCTTGCTGAGTCCTGCCCTCAAGGGCCAAACAGAACAAATCTAATTTGTCTTCCACATGACAGATTTTCAACTATGTATTTAAGACTGCTATCATATCCCTGACAAATCTTTTCACTCACTCACACGTTCCCATTCTCAATCAATCCTTATATGTCAGGGACTTAAAGCCCTTCTTGGTTTTGTTTGTTTTCCAGTTTATCAAGGTTCTTTCTAAATTGCGGTGCATGATCTGTGGTCTACCCAGGGGACAGTCCAGTGAGACTAGCATTTTCTTATTCCTGGGTAAGTTTCTATAACACCTACATGAGGTTGCTGGTCATCCACCACATAAAATATATCACGGCTATCACCTGGGTGTGTGGACACCTATTCATTTTCTCAACTAAATAGCTTTCTGGTCTATTAAAGCCCTTACTAAAAAGCCATCTTACTAAAAATGATCAAAGTTTGTAGCCTATCAAGATATTTTTGGTTTTTAAACACTTTGGAATATTAGATACCTTTCCTAGTTCTGATTTATTTACAGATTTGCTGAAGATACCACCTCTGGCTTTACCTATGTTACTGTTAAAAATTTTTCAAAAAGACATGGCGCGGGGCAGCTGGGTAGCTCAGTGGATTGAGAGTCAGGCCTAGAGACAGGAGGTCCTAGGTTCAAACCCGGCCTCAGCCACTTCCCAGCTGTGTGACCCTGGGCAAGTCACTTGACCCCCACTGCCCACCCTTACCAATCTTCCACCTATGAGACAATACACTGAAGTACAAGGGTTTAAAAAAAAAAAAGACATGGTGCCATTAATGATTGCTATACTATTATAATGATTTTACTGAAGGGTAGTGGAGCAGCAACATGAAAAAGGTAAAGGTGCTTCTTGCCTTTCTATAAAAATTAATGATTTAATTTATCATTAATGATAATTAAATTAATGGCTGAATGTAATTAATTAAAATAATTTGATTAGAAGTTTTCAGTAAGAGACAGTTCTTGCTGAAATGATTTGAGGAAGGAAAAAACAGATGATTAACAGATGAAATAATACAGAGTCCAGATTAATCCCTCAGGCCTAAAAACAGCTTATCCAAGTCAGTTTTAAATATGGTACCTTACCAATGCCATCACCACAATTAGCAAGTATTTACTGAATACCTACTAAATTCATAGCATTGTGATAAGTACTAGGAATAGAAGATCCTAAAGTTTTTTTTATAATCTAAATAGGGAGATAAAACGCTTAGCTAAGAAGATGAATAACAATATCCCAGTTGCCAGAAAAATAAACCATAAAGACAGTAGAGGTACAGATAACCAATGTCTAGTGATGTGGAAAGTCTTTATGGAAGAGGCTGGGTTTTTAAGAGTAGGCTAAAGTAAATTATGTGTAGAAGTCAAAAAGGGGGAAGGGAGGACATTCTAAACAGAGGAAACAGAATGAGTGAAAGCAAACAGACAGAAACACATACCTACTTGATAATAGGTTGTTCTCCCTGTGGTATGGTCCAAAAGACGGTATTTCAGTGTGCCAGTTTAGCATCATTCACTAGTTACACATTTGTTTAAAAGCAAACCTAAAGAATGAAGTAAACCAATAACTGCTATCAACAAGCCCTACAAAATATATGAGGCTCATTTTGTTTTATCACTATACATCAACAATTAGAAATTATCCCTTTTAGCAAAATTTCTAAATTCATAAGAATTCAATGCAATTCATTTCAACTAAGGTTAACCTGGAGGGTCTGTACTCGACCTGGTTCTGTTCCACATTCTTCATAATGATTAAATGCATATACATGTGCAGATGAAAGCATACATGGCATGCTTAGAAAATTTGTAAATGATACTGTAAAGAGTGAATCAAACTCTTTGTCTATCAATCAGCAACTTTTAAGTTAATCAATAAAAAATTTAAGTACCCCTACTAAGTATGAGAGTTCACAAATCATTTGCTAGAGTTAGTGCACCTCGGGCAGTGCGAGGCAAATTGAAAGACTGAGATTGGTTCCCGTAAAGTGGCAGAGCAACAGGAAGTGTCATCAAGAAAACTGCTTTTAAAAAGGCCAGCTTGGGGATTCAGTGAGGCTTGCACTCTGCATTGGTGAGCCAGACTGGAGGAGGAAACTCTCTCCTTGGATCTTGCGCTGGTGAGTGGAGTGATTCCTTCCTTGTTTCTTTGGTGAGGAGACCTTCTCTGCACATTGGCACTTTGGTGGGACACTCCCTTCAGTGTGAGTTCTAGTGAGATTCTTGGCGGATTCTTCAGTGTCTCGTGGCTCTTCAGATTTCAACTTCCCAATTAGAACTTTGGATTCTGGTGAGATTCACTTTTGAATTTGCAATCTGCAGACATTAGGATTAAACTCAGGATATTTGTAGCTAAGCAGTAATCTCTGTCTCTTTATCTACATTTTTCTACTTTCCCTCTTTCTACCTCTTTGTAAATAAAGCTGCTAAAAGTCATTTTGACTTAAGCTGTAGTATTTGTAAGTCAGCGACCACAATATTACTTTAGAACTTTCATATTAGCATAAAAACCTAAATTTAAATTCTTATAATACAGACCTGGAAGCAAAAGCTAATATGCTGAATGACAAAATCAGGACCCCTGGAAGATCCTGATACACTAGAATGATGGGCCAAAACTAAGAAAAATTGTCTATATAGGTACAAAATATCGGATATATGGATTATAAAGTATATGTGTAAAAAGGAGATGAGAGTTTTAGTGGATGGTAATCTTCTTATGAGTCAAATATTTTTCATTACTTCAAATGTACTGGAAAATAGCTGGACTAAACTAATTAGAAATAGAATACAACCTCTAATAGGTAACACAATTGGGAAAATGTTGAGAGAACAATGGTCTAGATATGTCTAAGCTGGAGAAATGCCGAACAATTGAAATATAAATACCAAGATAGGCAATTGGGAGAGCAATGGCAGCTATTGACTGGCATACCAACTTTCTCATCTCTGTAAAATATTTGTGAGAATAGTCTATATACGCCTACTGCATATATCCTTGATGAAAATACAATATAGGCTTTCATAGATGATTTTCAATAGAATACCACATTTTCACCATTAAATGGTTCAAAGAATGGTGTAATTTTTATAGTTGTTCAATTGTTCAGTCATGTCCAATTCTTTACAACCCTGTGGACCACGGCTATCCTTGGCATTTCTTAGCATGGTTTTCACCCTTCTGGAGTGGCTTGCCATTTTTTCCTCTGGTGAATCCAGTGAATCCTTTTGGGGTGAAACATACAGTATCCCACTATAGTTATCTGTTAATTTAAAAAAATTATTCAAAAAAGCAAAAAAGAATAGTAAAGCTGATCTTCAACAAGGTGTCTCCCATAGACCAAATCAAATATGAAAAAGTTAATACAATCTTTGCCTCTATTAATGAAGCCTTAGAATTCAGCACTATGTAGATTACATTCCCATGGTACCTTACCTTGGTTGTACCACAGCTGAAATGTTATGTTCAGTTCTGTGAAACATTGTGATAAGGACACTGACAAATCAGAGTATATCTTAAGTAAGGTAACCAGGATGGCAATGGGGAATCTCAAAACCATGTCATCAATGTATTGGTTTAATGTTTAGTCTGGATAAGTGAAGTCTTAAAGATGTATGATGCCACATTTCAAATCTTTGAATAATGTGGAATATTTGGTTTGATATCAGAAGACAAAGGTAGGAACAATGAGTAGATTTTAATATAGAGATTTCTTCTAAATAATTAGAGCTCCAAACTGAAAGGATCAGCCTCAGGAGATATTGAGTTCTCTATCAATGGAACTTCGCAAGTACATGACAGATGATCACTTTCCAGAGAAGTCATGAAAAGAGTTTATAGACTAGATGACTTCTGAAGTCTCTCCAGCTCTCAAATTCTATTATCCTTGTCCATGATCTATGATCAGTTCAATAAATATTTATTGAACACATTGATCAAGACACTATTCTAGGCACTGGAATAGATGGAATAGAGATGAAGAAAATGCAGCATCTGCCCTCAAAAAAAGCTCACAATCTATTGGTGACCTAAGGCATGTACAAAAATCAAGGCATAATTTGATAAGTAATATAGAAATATGAAAACAAATTGTTCAGAAAACACAGAAAATTCAAATTCTGGAATGTAATCTTTTCCCCAGTACCCCCAAACAGCTTTATACAGTATATGGATGACAAAAGTTGGATGAATCTCATCTTAAAACTCACCTGCTCCCACAGATTGATTCTTTACCATGGAGATTCCATTTTATAGTCCCATTTTTCTAAATGATGTCCTGAACTGAGGGATAATTTGGATGATGGATCCTTCTCAATTACTGTCCATTAGAAGACAGGAAAACATTAAGTCCAACTAAAGCCTATGAGAATTATGGGTTACCCTGTAAGTGAAAATTAATTTAACACATTCATAGGTAATACCACCCTTTCCTCTCTAGCTCAAGGTCTCTGCTATGAAAATAGTCTTTTGCTTTCAAATGACATTTTTTGTTTCCTGAACAACATATGTGCTTAGAAAAACAGTAGCAATCTTCCTTTGCATTTCCTAAGCACAAAGACAAAAACATGGAAGGTCAGCAAACTTTTAAAGTGGATATATACTCAGCAGCCTCCTGGACAATAGCTATTCCTAAGTTTTTCCACATTTCCCTTGTAGTATTCAGAAAACAGGCATTGTAAACTAATAAAACCTAAGCCAAAGTCCACCCTTCTATCACACCATAGAGAAACTTTAGCTGTTTTCATAAAGACTGTGTGTATCTTACCTATCTGCATTTAAACTGAGATTAATGAGAATGAAATACATATAATTCTATCAACATCTGTAACTTTGGGGGCTTAATAGGCAGTAAACAGTTGAATGGTGAGAACTTTTTTTTTAGCTTTTCACATCACTTACATTATGTACATAATGTTAATCACAGATTCAATAATGCCAGTGGGTTTCAATGTGATTGATCAGGGCAGGGATGAATTCATTAGTGAGGATGGAATCAAGGGATATGATCCTTTCTCTTAAGAAATACTAAGTAGAACATACCACAATACTCTGGTGGGTGAAGCTTATCTTCAATAAATTTCACTATGTTTCTTGTGCATATGATATCCTATACCGAGGAAGCCTTCTTTTTCCCAATTTCATCCTATCATCTCAAATTAAAGATCCATCACTAAAGTCTCTGACATCAGTACCCATCACTGGAAATCTTAGGGTTTAAGATCAAGAATATAAAATTAAATTTCAAAATATTCTTTCTCATGGAATTAGTGTTAGATGGTTTTATCACCAAAACAATCATGTTTATAAACAACAGATCTGGATACAAGATGAAAAATTATTGGTTGCCTTTGTAAATTGGATAGAACAATGGCAAAAGGCCTGTTCAAAGGCACTCAGAGCCTTTTTTGATCTTTCCCCCACCCCCTTCCTCCAAAAGTCTTTTCCTCTTACACTGTACACAGCTCATAAGCACAGATTTATTTGTGTCTTGCCTCCCCATTCTGATTATGAGCTCTTTGAGGGCAGAAGTTTTGTTTTGCCTTTCTTTGTATCCTCAGGGCTTAGCTTGGTGCCCTGGCACACAGCACATTTTTTAAAAAGTGGAAAGGGAATTAACAGCTTGTCATAAGAAACTTCCCCAAAGTTCCTTGAAACTTGGAATGGACCAAATAGAAGTTAATGACTACATGAGACAACAACAACAAAAAAATACTGAAAACAAAAAACTTTACTCAATAAGAATATAAAGATGGACAAGATTTAATTCTGAACATTGTAGCTGAGAGGATGAGTAAAAATGTTACCCCTCTCCTGAAGAAAGATAATGGACAAAATCTGAAGGAGATATACATTTTTGGATACAACCTGTCAGAATTTATTTTACTTGATGATTCATATTTCTTGGTATGCTTTTGTTTTTATTTTTTTCAATGGTGGAGGGAGAGAAAATGAACGTTTGTTAGTTGAAAAAATTAAATTAAAAAAACATTCTGAGAAGAGATCCATTAAGTCTGCCAAAAGGGATCCATCATATACAAAAAGGTGAAGAATCCTGCTCTAACCCTTCCTTTTTATTCTTGCCACTATTATCATAGTTCAGATCTTTATTATCTTATATCTGGACTGCTACAATAGCCTTTTTTTTTAAACCCTTGTACTTCGGTGTATTGTCTCATAGGTGGAAGAGTGGTAAGGGTGGGCAATGGGGGTCAAGTGACCTGCCCAGGGTCACACAGCTGGGAAGTGTCTGAGGCCGGGTTTGAACCTAGGACCTCCCGTCTCTAGGCCTGACTCTCACTCCACTGAGCTACCCAGCTGCCCCCCTACAATAGCCTTTTAATTGGTCTCTGCAATTCTATTGCCAGCATTTTACTTCACCATGTCATATCTTCTTTTAGACAATTTTCAATGACTGTGTATTTTAGCCTTGCTTTTAAGATGCCCCACCCTCAATCTGTGCCAAACATATCAATGCCAATTTATCTTTCACAAATCTCCTACATAGGCCCTCTACTACAGCCAAATTAACCTATATGAAATATTGGAATAAGATGAGATATAGCCTGAGATTTCTTCTAGCAATAAGATTCTGTAATTCTATAGTTGTGGAGGGTTTGCAAGGTCACTCAAAAAAAATTAGGTAAAATGGATGTTTCTACAGCAATGATGGGCAAATTATAGCCCGCAGGCCAGATGTAGCCCCCTAAAATGTTCTATCAGGTCTTGCAACATTATTCCTAATCTAACAAATACAATAAGTAGGATACAATACAATGAAACTTCGAAAGAGTTGCCTTAGAAAGAGACTGACAGATGAGCATTTCCTTTCCTTTGGCCCCCTCTTTAAAAAGTTTGCCCATCACTGGTCTACGGGGAAGCTCATTCATTCACAAGCCTGTAGATTTGGCAGACCCAGAGTAGGTTTGGTAAGCCACAGCATGGTCTTTATTACCTTCCTTTTAGGATTAGCCACATGAAAACATGAATACTGAAAGATACATGAGTATTCCCTGGCCAAAGCATATCTGAAACTTAGTTAACTCATAATTTGGGTCGCAGAAGATATAACCTCCAAGAAGACATGGAACTCATTATGTGGTACTTTAATCTCTGTCCCTTTCAATGGGATAAACATAAAGATAAAACTTATAGATGGAGATATATTAACATTGAGCTGCACATACTTGTGAGAAGAGTACCCCCAACTTGTTTTTTAATAAATTACAAGTATATGTTGTCAAATGTTTATATTTAAATATTTCATCATAATTTAATATTCTCATCAGCTTTCTCAAATTGAGCAATTCTTCATATCTTTCTATTAAGTCTTCCATGAAATATCCATCCAATGCAAATCAAAACAACTCTGAGGTACCACCTCACACCTAGAAGACTGGCCAATATGACAGTAAAGGAAAATAATAAATGTTGGAAGGGATATGGCAAAATTGGGACACTAATATACTACTGGCAAAGTTGTGAATTGATCCAACCATTCTGGAAGGCAATTTGGAATTATGCCCAAAGAACTTTAAAAGAATGCATGCCCTTTGATCTAGCAATACCACTACTGGGTTTGTACCCCAAAAGAGATATTAAAAAGGGTTGTACAAAAATATTCATAGCTGCACTCTTTGTGGTGGGAAAAAATAGAAAATGGGGGGGGTTCCCTCGATTGGGGAATGGCTGAACAAATTGTGGTATATGATGGTGATGGAATACTACTGTACTGTAAGGAACGATGAACTGGAGGATTTCAATCTGAACTGGAAGAACCTCCATGAACTGACACAGAGTGAAATGAGCAGAACCAAGAGAACATTGAAACAGAAAGTGAAACATTGTGTAATGGACTTTGCTACCAATAATTCAGGACAATCCCAAGGGACTTATGAGAAAGAATGCTATCCACATTGAGAGAAAGAACTGTTGGAGTAAAAACAGAAAAGAAAAAATATAATTTTTCACTTGTTTATATGGGTACATGATTTGGGATTTTCGTTTTAAAACATTACTCTATTGCAAAAATGAATGATATGGAAATAGATATCAAATGATAACATTTGTATTACCCAGTGGAAGTGCTTATCAGCTCCCGAAGAGGGAAGGAAAAGAAAATGAATCATGTGGACATGGAAAAATATTTTAAATAAATATCCACCCAACATCTTTGAGTTCATGAATACCAGTGCTCACTTGGCTTACCTGAATTATCCTTCAGGCTCACTGCATGGCTACCCTGCTTCATTTTTTAAATTATTATTCCCTTAATGCCCTTAATGCTACTTGGCTCAATGGAAGCCTAGAGTTCTGGGCTTGAAGTCAGAAGGACAAGTTGAAATCTTGCTTCATTAATAAATGTGTGATCCCTGATGTATCAGCCACTCAACTGTTCCCACCTTCAGTTTTCACATCTATTGTAAGATTTAAATCAATATCCATAACTTCAAGTATTATATTTTATTAAGTGTATTAATAATCATTTGAAGTAGAAAGAAAACAAAGTAAAAGAAATAGAAGTTCAAACCTAATTATCTAACAAAAAGTAACCCACATGTGTAGATTCTCCTGCCTGGCATAAAGCCCACTTTTCCAGTTGTGATCAGGTGAAAAGGAGAGGTGGGGCTACACAAAACATATATCCTCCCTAGCACGTAACATAAGAAGGAACATGGGAAGCTAGGAAAGAGAGTTTCTAGGGGGCAAATTCTAATTATATACTATTAAAATTAAATTGGGTCCAATGATTTCCAGGGTCTTTTACAATTCTAAATCTGTGGTCTTATGATACTAATTCTTGTGTTCAAGTCATTGTTAGCACTTTTATTGTCTAATTATGTCTACTATTCTTAATCATTGGTCTACTGTAATCATGTCTGGTCACTGAATTGATCCAAACTCTTAAGTGTATCAATGTTGTTGATTTTTAATAATGTTACTGTATAAATTGCTCTCCTTAGTTCTGCTTACTGCACTCTGCATCAGTTCATACAAGTCTTTTGTGATGGGTTAGATTTTGGGGGGATAGGAGTTTGATCAAAAGCCAGTGCATAGTTTATTAAATGCAAAACACTTACTTTATTATTAGCAAATATGGATAGGAAATCATAAGGAAGAAAGTGAAAGTAATCTTATAATAGATTATAACTATACCCAAGTTCCCAATAATAACTAAATTTTTTCTAGAAATATCTTACATCTATCTGTCTCAGAGGGCAGTATCTTCTGCTAGGCCAAAGCCCTCGTCTATTCTTCTCTACTCTGACTATATAATAATATATCCACTATCTAACTACCTATCTACCCACATTATCAATGATCAATAAGGCTATTAAGGCCTTAATTCTGTTTCTCTGTCTCCAACTAGAGAGAGAGAGAGAGAGAGAGAGAGAGAGAGAGAGAGAGAGAGAGTCATACACTCCTCTACCCAGGAGATCCAGAGACAAAAAGTCCTTTCCAATCATCTGCAACTTACAAACCACACTCAGCCACACTCTTCTAACTATCACCAATTGCCAAGCAGCAACGCAGGGGGTCTCTAACTGCTGACAGCACAGCAGGGGTCTCCTACTAAAAAACTGTACTACTTCTTTTCCTCAAATATAAAAAGTAGAAATTATAAAAACTATCTTAGCACGTCTCAAATTAATCTAACACCATCCCTTTTACATACCTCATGACACCAACGTATTTTATCATTTTACTACTGCATGCTTTATTTTGCCATCTCCTAACTGACAGGAATCCTGTTAGCTTCTAGTCCTTTGCCACCACAAAAAGGCTACTTATACTTTTGTGGCTATGCAGAGGGGTTTTTCCCCTTTATTTGCTAGGAACCCCTATCTTTAAGCTTTCATATTTTCTTAGTGATATGTGGCTGTAAACTTAGAACAATGTGATCTCAGAAGATTCCCAATTTCAAGAAATCAAATATATTAGCTCCAAAGGCCCATGATAAAATCAGCTGCTTTCATAGGCTCACATATGTTCAAAAAAAAGGGAAATTAAGAGTCCCTAAATGCGCTGACCTGGTCACGCCATATCTGTGATATTGTTTTCAGTTCTGGTGATTTAAAAAATCCATTCATTTATGTGGTAGAATATGATCAGAAGAGATTGATCAGCGTGGTGAAGGATCTCGAACCTTTATGTAAGGCAAGAACTACGGATGCTTCATTGTATGCATAAGAGAAATATATTAGAAAGGTTATCAGATAGAAGAGATATTACATTTGGCCCCATAAGGCAGAACAAGAAACAATGCCTGGAATATTCTTGGGGCAGATCTTGTTCAAAATAAGAAGAAAAACATTCCTAAAAACTAGAGCTATCCAAAAGTAAAATGTGCTGCCTCATAAGTTTCCCACGACAGGAGGTATTCAAGAGAAAGTTAGATAATGACTTGGCATGGATATTATTAAGAGGATACTTCTAAATCAAAACTATATATAGGTGTATGAAAAAATGCTCTAAATCACTACAGATTTGATAAATGCAAACAATTCTGGAATACCATCTCATACCCATCAGATTGGGTAAAATGACAAAAAGCAAAATGATGAATATTGGACGGGATATGGGAAAATGGAAACACTAACACACTGGTGATGGAGCTATGAACTGATCCAACCATTTTGGAGAGCAATTTGGAATTTCACCCAGTTATAAAACTGTGTGTGCCCTTAGACCCAGCAATACCATTTCTCAGACAGTTTCCAAGGAGGTCAGGGGAAAAGGAAAAGAATGTATATGTACCAAAATATTTATAGCAACTCTATGGTAATAAAGAACTGAAAACTGAAAGGATATCCATCAAATTTGGAATGGCCAAATAAATTGTAGGATATGATTGTGATGAATGTGATGTGCCATAAGAAACAATGAGCAGGTTAATTTTTTTTAACTTGGAAAGAACTTTATAGGATAAAGAACAGCAAAATTAGTAAAACCAAGAGAACATTATACACAGTGACTGATTTAACACTTAAAAAATAATTTTTGAATATTATCCTGGAGAATGAACTAGAAAATGGAATATGAAAGACATAATTTATATATTTGTCTCCTGGATAATGCCTTCTATGATGCAGGGAGGGGAGAGGAAGAGCTGAAATACTTATAAATAAATTATATTAATTAAAAACCTTAAAACAGTGACTTTACTGCTTATTAATTTGGTAGAACATTCAATCAACTAACCAACACAGTTACTTTGCACACAGCCAAATTAATTGGGATTTTACTTTATATCTCTTTAAGATGAATAAGCTGGTGAGTTAAGTTGAAAATTCAGAATATTTCTCCGTGTGTGTGTGTGTGTGTGTGTGTGTGTGTGTGTGTGTGTGTGTGTGTTCTTTTTATTTGAATGATGGGCAAACCTGACACCTTGCTTTTCCAAGTCTGAAATCAATGTGGAGAACCTATTTACAGGTCCTCCAACTTCAAGTAGCAAACATATTTCATCCCACATTGATGGACAAAATGCCACTGCAATGACAAAAATTTGATCAGGCCAAAGGTATTTATATATTTATTGGCAAACTCATTTGTCTAAAAATCCCTTTTAAAAAATGAAACTGCCTCAAATTCATTTGGCCCAATAGATATCCAAGGCAATAACCACAAATAGAATATTAACAATTGAATAGAACATCTATTGTGGTTATATTATGAAGGGATAGCCAGGGGCTTCAGTATTTCTGAAATTCAATGTTTGAAATCAGTTGGCCCAAGGCAGAATGGAGGAAATAACCCAATTTTGGCTCCCTCCTAGCTCTCCTACCTAAGGAAGTTGGTTTTTTTCTCAGCTTGGTACTTTGTTACTACTCCTCCTTACAGGCATCTAACCTGAATCTCTTTCCAAAAAACACTGACTGATGGTGTTATCTGATAAGGGCTTAAGGTGAGATTCCATCCCTAGGAGCATATTCCTTTTAATGGGGGACTCTGGAAGATGATTCATCTCAAAAGAATGAATCAATAATGGTGAATGAAAGGCAACCCATTCTGGCTCTCCCCTGTTACACTCCATTGATAATTATCTACTGATAAGGAAGGCTACTTAATCCTGTTTGCCTCAGTTTTCTCATCTGTAAAATGAGCTGGTGAAGGAAAGATCAAATTATTCAAGTAAAACCCCAAATGAAATTATAAAGAATTAGACACAACTGGAAAACTGGCTCGATGAATGCCGAAAAAAAATTGTGTAATAACATTTAAAATTTTTACATTTATCCTGATATCCCTCAGAAAATATTTCTAGCATCAAAATCAACAGAAAGAGCAAGAACCCCATAGACCTACTTACTTAGCAATTTTCTCTTCTCCAAAAGATTCATATTCATCCTTAAATATAATACAGATGTTATCTCATCATTCTTACTTCTTGGTAATCTTTTTATTTAAACAACTAATTCTTGATAAACAAAGCAAGCTGTACCCAAAAGGTCAGAATTACCCTAATATGGTTAGATAGAAGAAATTTTATAATTGGAACAGAAACTATGAATGAGCTCAAAAGGCTTAGAAACTGCAAAGTCTCTTCTCTGGAATTAATGCTATAGAGACCCATAAAATATTAATCAAGATAAGCAATCAATAACTTCTCAAGTGCTAATAAGCACTGCCATGTTCTATGATATGTTGAGCAGTTTATCATGTTTAGCTATATGAAGATTTATAGAAAATCCATTGTTAAAACTAAAGGATGAGGTAATGCAGCACTTAGTAAATGAAGTGCAATTAAAATTTATGCTTTATATCCTACACATTAAAGATCTTTTTTTTTAAATCTTTCTAATTTCTTCTTTTTACAGACAAGGAATAAAGCTACTAGTCATATTGTTTAACTAGTTGTCCTAGTAGAATAACTAAGGCAAGAACATTACTTCTTAACACCCAGTTTGACCTGAAAGTACAAAACATTCTCTAAGCTGGTCAACTTTTGCTTCTCTTCATTTCCTTTTTATTTCAGATTCAACTTCTGCTGGAATTTTTTTTGAAAGTTAAATAAAATACCTATTAGGATCATTTAGGTCTCTACTATCCATCAATCTGATGGATCTACAGGTCAGCTAAGTGAATGACTTAATGGCTAATTAATAGTCCATAAATGATAGGTCTTGACCATTGGGGAACTGTCACTGACCTCCACACTATACACCATTATTAATTAAAACCATCAAATTACATGTTTAGTAAATCAATCTTCGGAATAACGTTATAATCATGAGAATCATAGCCCAAAAAAATCATGGCAAGTGGCAAGTCTCTTTCTTTTACAAATTCAGAAACTTGGAAAAGCAGACTTACTAAACAAAATTTTCTTTACCCTATAATGTCCCCTTTTATAGAATCAAGTAAAACAGGAAGCAAGTTAGGAAGATAAAATAAAATATATATAATCAATCAATAAGTACGTTTTAAGAACCTACTATGTAACAGGCACTTTGTGAAATGCTAGAGATACAAATTCAAAGAATGAAGTAAGACAAATATCAGGTCATCAATTGGGGTGAGATTAATATAATAAAGATATAAAACGATGATTGAAAAAGACAAGCCAATTTCTCTTAATAAAAAGAAAATTTATGAACTCCACACCAAAATAGTATGTACATTTCTTTCCCATTGGGGAATGTGCCAGAACCTTTAAAGTAAGGTCCTTTTCAAAGAGAAAGTTAGGTACTCTAGAAATCTCCCACATCAATATACCATTTCTGTTCAAGGGTGGGTAAATACCAATACATTTATTTCCATTCAAATGCTCAAATTGATATCTAGACAGTTGTTTTAAAAAGTGTTCTACCAACCTAGCAAGAGCTGACCCAATGACAACTACATTATAATACAAGGTATCAATAAAGTGTAGTATATGATCAGTGCCCCATAATCAAAGGAGAATCATTTCAGATACATAATTTACATCATTTTAATGAGATTTAAAAGTTAGCAAATAATGCATGGCAATTTCACATGTAATTATGATTAAACAATCTATGAAAATATAAAATAACTACTACATCAGTTTACAGGGCATTCACCTTGTAATTGTGAAAAGTTTTATATGGCTATATGTATCCTATAAAAGGAAATGATTCTGAAGTAACACAAGCATTAAAGAACATAGGAGGGGGCAGCTGGGTAGCTCAGTGGATTGAGAGCCAGGCCTAGAGATGGGAAGTCCTAGGTTTGAATCTAACCTCAGACACTTCCTAGCTATGTGACCCTGGGCAAGTCACTTAACCCCCATTGCCTAGCCCTTACCACCCTTCTGCTTTGGAGCCAATACACAGTATTGACTCCAAAACGGAAGGTAAGGGTTATTAAAAAAAGAAAAGAAAAGAAAAGAAAAGAAAAGAAAAGAAAAGAAAAGAAAAGAACATAGAAGTTCTATTATCAAATAGGGTCAAAAGTCAAACTTACCATTTCTATTAGGCCACAATGCATAATTTCTCAGTAAACCAAAAGTATCACAATGCAGCTAACCAGTTAAAGGTTACATGAGTGGAAATTGTTCTTATAGAACCCTAAAAACCAATCATTGAAAATGTCTTGTGAAGTAATAGATAGACTATCTGAGGTGAAGATTCATCTTCAATTATTCAAGGATTAGTAGTATCTAATGTTTTAAGAATCACAGGACTAGAAAGAACACAAGATTTCATCTTATCCATTCATCTGCCTTTATGAGAAAACATCCAAACCAAATATTAAAATTATTTGCAAAGAAAACAAATTTCTTTGGCCATGGCAACCCATGAAACAAACCGAAAAAAATTCAAAATGGCCCTCTGTCTGGCTATAAAACTGTACATACCACTACTGAGTCTGTATCCCAAGAGATCATAAAAGAAGGGAAAGGGCCTACTTGTACAAAAATATTTATAGCACCTCTTTTTGTGGTGGCAAAGAACTGGAAATTGAGGGGATGGCCATCATTTGGGAAACAGCTAAACAAATTTTAGTGTATATGATCATGATGGAATACTACTGTACTGTAAGAAATGATGAACAGGATAATTTCAGAAGAAGTAGGAAAGACCTACATGAACTGATGCAGAGTGAAATAAGCTGGACTAAGAAAATATCGTATGTAGTAACTACAAAATTGTATGATGATCAACTGTGAAAGACAGCTACTCTCAGTAATACAACAATTCTGAAGACCTTATGACACAGAATGCTATCCACCCCCAGAGAAGGAATTCTTGGAGTTGGAATGCAGATCAAAGTATACTATTTTTCACTTTAGCTTGTTTGTGTTTTTATTTTGTGTTTTTGGTTTTATATGAGTATTCTCTTACAATGATGGACAATATGGAAATGTTTTACATAAAAATACATGCATAACCCTGATCAAATTGCTTACTATATCCAGGAGGAGGGAGGAAAGGTAGGAAAAGAGAATTTGGATCACATAAGTTCAGGAAAAAAGTATGTGGGAAATTGTTATTACGTGTAATTGGGAAAATAAAGTATCTTTTTTTAATGGTTCTTTGTCCTACGCAGCCCCCATTTGTCTTCTGCAGTAATAGTGGCAAAGTGAAGGAAAGAGGTTCAGAAAGTGTTAACACACAGGTTTTAAAACATTTATAAACATTAATTTAATTGTTAGTATTGATGGTACCATTTAAGATAAAATTTTTGTCCAACCACCACTGAGCCAACATATTTTTGAAAGAAATGAATGATGACATTGCCTATTTATTCATCTTTGCAGTGTTTGTGATAAGCATAAGCAAAAAAGACTAGTATGAAGATAATTACATTCCTATCTAATTGTTGAGAATAGACATTTTCCAAAGATCTCTACAGCATACTCAAACCAAGTCATTATAAATGTAGGTAATTCAATGAACATAGGGGAAGATTTTTTTAGGTTTGGAAAATATGGTGAAGGATGAATTTTATAGAAATAAGAAAGTAGTTGTTGCATAAGTGGACTAACCAATGGGAACAAGTCCTACAAACACATGCAGATATTCTCCTCCATATTTCATTGAGAAACTGAGCTCTTGAAGAGGTAGGACTGGTTTTCAACCATGCACAATTGAGTGGCTTATGCTACTTGTTGACCAGAAGTTTTGTAATCACCTTCATACCCTAACTGGTTGTTGTCCAAGTACATATCTCTCATTTGCACCTCAGGGTGTGAATTTTCATCTCGACTAACCAAATTATTTGGCTTATGTGCCCCTGAGAGCTAAAACTTCCATGTACCATAGGGTGCTAGATATCACTGAGTTACTCCTATGGGTGTCATTATTTTAGAAAAACATTTAATCAGATTAGAGAAATGGCAATACAAGCAGAAACACAACTCACAGGTGACACTGAATGCACATTCCTACCCCAGATCTGTGTCCTCATGAAGGCAGAAACCTTTTCTAAGATAACATCTATTTCTTTATGAGTAACACATAGAGAAAATAAAAGATTTTCATATTTTCATGAAATATATCTTCTATTGAATTCAATGAGTATATGTATGTATGTAATGGCATATATCTGTGTATGTACTTATATACATGTATCATTTGTCTCTATCTCTTTGATACCATCACTGAAGGAGTCAAACGGGGGCTATTTAGAACAAAGGGTCATTCTGAATTTTTTCCTGTTTCATGAGTTACCATGACCTAAGAAATGTGTTTTCTTTACAAATAAAATAAAGTCTAATGATAATTTACAGCAGTAGTTTGAGTATTGTTCTTTCCTAAACATAGAAGAAAAGATAAGATGAAATTTTGTGGTGTTCTCTGAATAAATACATACATAATACAAACATACATACAGGATCACTATAGAGAGCAGCCAGTCTTCTTATAACTCACTGTCAATATCTCAGAATCTGCTTGTCAATTGTTTATTACCTCCACATCCTACATAATTCCCCAATATATACCTCTCATCTGCACCTCAGGGTGTACATTTGTATTTTCACCTACCAACCATATAAATTTATACATGCACACTTATAAATAGTTACCTAGTCATTATTTGAAAATCTCTAGCAAGAGAATCAAAACATGTGTATATTTGATAATAGTTTTTACCCTTTAGTTTAAGGGATAAATGAATAAATACTTGCTGGATGATTTCACAAACGACTAGCAACCCATCCATTGGCTTCATTTCAAATCAAAATAATGCCTTCTCCATTCCAAGGTCTTCTTTGGCTCACTGATTGTGTCCCCTATTTTCAATTTGTTTTACTGTTAAAAGTCACTGAATTACATAATGCTAGAGGTAGAAGGAATTTAGAGATCATCTGTCATTTTACAGATAAGAAAACTGAGGCCCAGAGAGGTTAAGTGACTCTCAAGCTCTTCTTCCAGCTACTAATATATTCATCTTTGAAAAAAATTCCTACCAATATTTTATAGTGTATATTCAATAATGTCAAGAGTCTTCAAATCTTAATATCTGCTTTGTACCCTGTCTTAAGTAAAAAGTCAATATCTTTGTGTGGTTTTGTTATTCTCCAAAACTGCATTGGAAAACATGCCAAAAGATTACTTAAACAGTTAACACATTTCTTATACAATTCAGTACTAAGCTATGCTGGTCAATAAGCAAAGCACTTTGTGGGGAGCTCCATTATACTTCAATATTCCCCAATTATCCTTCTGTCAATGAAATTTTAAAGGGATCCCCAACCTAAAACCAATAGATTATCTTCTATTTTCAATGATTAACCAAAAAAACTCCCTCCCTACTTACCCGAGTATTTTTTCCTTTTGATTGTTCATTTTTCACCTTCAAAATCTTTCCTTTCCCTATGTCCCTCAGATCATTCTAGAAAACATAAAAATCTATGCCTTCCCTTCCCTCACTACCTCATATCCATTTACATATGGATCACTCTCTTCTTTAATTTCGATTTTTATAATTTCTTTTACTTGCTATTCATTGGTCAATAATTATCATCTCCATTTTAATATATTTATTCTATTTTTGCAACATCTGCATTAGTCCTTTTCTGTGGCTCTTTCAAGACAATCAATGCAGGTATAGTGGGACTCCTCTGGGTCTCAATTTCCTAAGCTATAAAATGAAATGATTGGAAAAGGTTGAATGAACATTTGTCAGCTATATTGCTGAGGGAATTTCTGTTCATGTCTGTGTCAGACTAGATGGACTCTGGGGCCCCTTCTAACTGTGAGATTCTGAGAACATGATCTCCAAGGTCCTTTTAAGCCTCTGCATTCTTCAGTTCTCCATATTATCCTTTTTCTTTCAGAATTTTCAACTGACACCAGGCATCCCAAAAGGGAAGCATATTTTCCTTGTGAAATATCTGTCTTGTCTTCATTCTATCTCATGCTTTTTCTGAACAATATTAACTCAGCTTCATGCCTATATGTCATTCTCCTTCATCCCTAGTATCTAAATCCCTGTTAAAAATGTCCTTTAGAGTTATCCTTATATAACTTTCTAATCATTCCCATAACCTAATTTTGAACAAAATCATTTGTTAATTTTTTTCATTTTTCTGTTTTCTTCTTCTAGAGATTATATTCCATATTCCTTTACTATCCCTGATTTTCCTGTTTCCAATCAAAGGGCCTTATTATTAAAAATTATTGTTGATATTAATAACATTTACATAGAATGTTAAGGTTTACAAAATATTTTACAAATATCATCTCATTTGATTCTTCCAACAACCATAGGAGGTGGATGCTATTATTCCTATATTACATATGAAGAAGCTGAGGCATGTGGCATTTAAGTGACTTGCCCAGGGTCACAAGAGTTAGTCAGTGTCTGGATTTGAACACAGATCTTCCTGACTCCAGATCCAGTGCTCTACCTACAGCGCCACTTAGCTGTAGAAGAAAAAGACAATATGAGTGCCAAAATCATTTTGTCTTATTCACCTTTTCTCTTTTCTGAAATCAGCTTAACTCCAGGAGTCATTGTAGATATCAGCCACCTGCTCATTCTTTACTGTCAATATCTCCGAGAATCTAGTTGTCAATTGTTGAATGATCTCTAGAAAATGCATGGATGATTCCCAGATATGTCTCTCATTGCATCTCAGAATATGAATTTTCATCTCCATCAACCAAATTATTAAATAGTCCTTAACTACTGACACTCTCATATACCAGAGGGTGCTGGTTCTCATTGAATCACTACTATCAATGTCATTCTTATACTTTAGAACTATATTTAATTATACTAGATAAATGATACTAAAGGCAAAAGCATAACTCACAGGTAACATCCCCAAACCCAGACCCTCAGAAAGACAGAAACCCTTTCTAGACTAGCATCCATTTCCTTATCTGCTGGTCACTGGCTGCAAGAATCAGTATCTGTTTATAATCTTGTGGTTCCCAGTAAGACTGAAGGTGGATGTCCTTTTCAATATGATAAGATGTAAAAGAAGAATGTCCTTCATCACCACGTATTTTATATAGTGCTAGAAATTCTAGCTATAGTGGTAAGATGAGAAAAAAGGAATTAAGAGATTAAGTACAAAGAGAAGCAGTTAAATTATCACTTTTTTGCAGATGAGAGAATGGTTTAGAGAACTCTAAAAAGTGAACTAAAAATTAACTGAAATGATTCATAACTTCAATGAATTTGTAGAATATAAAATAAATTCACAAAAATCATCAGCATTTTCTATATATTATCTATAGAATTCATGATGAAAAGAAGGAAAGAAAAATTCCATTTAAAATAACTATAGAATGAATAAAATTCTTGGGAGTCAAACTACCAAAACACACAAAGGAACTATTAAAAATACAACCATAAAGTACTTTTTATAGAATCAAAAATAGGCCTAAAGAGAGAAAGATTAATTGTTCATGGGTAGACTGAACCAGTTATCATAACAATGATACTGCTACCTAAATTAATTAACTTAGTCTGTGCCATATCAATCAAACTACAAAAGGATTATTTTATAGGGATGGGGGGAAAAACAGTAACAAAACTCATCTGGAGGAATAAAAGGTCTAGATATAAGAAAAGAAAGTAGGAAAGAAAGGGACCTAGTAGTGAGAGATCTCCCTTCACTACAAAGCAATAATAATCAAAATGATTTGGCATTCATTAAGAAATAAAGAGACCAATTGGTAGAATAGATTGGCACATGAAACCCAGCCTAATAAGTATAGTATTCTAGTATTTAATAAACCCAGAGACCCCAGATATAGGTGTAATTACTCACTATTAAATAAAAACTTCTGGAAAAATGAGAAATCAGTTCGACAGAAATCAGGTTTAAAATATGTACTCAGATGAGTTTTAACTGAATACATCACTTAGATAAAAAGTTATTATTATAAGCAAAAGGGAATAAAAAGCAAAGAAGGTACCAGGAAGAAATTACCTTTCACATCTATGAAAAGCAGAAAAGTTCATGACCAAAGAAGGGGAAAAGATCAGAAAAGAAAAAAAGAGATAATTTAGATTACATATTTTTTAATTTCATAAACAAAACAATGTCAAAGTGAGAAGAAAAACAAGTAACTGGGGGGAAACTTTGCAGTGAGTTTCTCTAATATAGATCTAAATTCCAATATATTTGGAACTAATTCGATTTTTCAAGAATAAGAGCTATTCCCTAATGGGTAAATAATGAAAACATATTAGCAGGTAGTATTCAAAGAAAGAAATTCAAGACATCAGCATCTATATAGGTAGAAAAAATACTCCAAATCATTAATAATCATATGAATGCAAATTAAAGCAAATCTGGGGTTTCTCCTCACACTGATCAAATTGACAAATACAAAAAAAAGAAAAAAATTACAAATGTTGGAGGGGCTGAAGGAAAACTTGAACATTAAAGCAGATATTAATGAAGCTATGAATTAGTCCCAGCAACTTATCAGTCCCCAAAAGTTACTAAATTATACAAATCCTTTGACCTAGTAATAGTAATTAAGTCTATTCTGCAAAGGGATCAAAGAAAGAGGAAAATGACCCACATGTCTAAAGAAAAAAAAGTCATAGTAACTCTTTCATTTCATAGCAGAACTGGAAACAATATGGATTGTCCACCAATAAAGGAATAACAAAGCAAATTAAGATCTAGATATCAAACTAAATTAAATGGGGGTATACAGTATAGAAAAGATGATTCAAAAAAAGGTTTTAATAATCTTCTATAAAGATAATTCCTTATGTTCTGAGAAGTTAGAAAAAGAACTTAATTTTGGGTTGTTTTTAGTCATATTTCAGTCATGCCCTACTCTTTTTGTGAGCCCTTTTAGAGGTTTTCTTGGCAAAGATATTGAAGTGGTTCACTATTGTTTCTCCAGTTCATTTTACAGATTAGGAAACTGAGGCAAACAGGGTTAAGTAATTTGCCCAGGGTCACACAATATCTGAGGTCAGATTTGAGATCTTCCTGACTCCAGGCTTAAGGTACTGTGCTACTTAGCACAACAAAATCTATTTAGCATTGCCAAAAAAATAATGCTCCAAATAAGAATGAAGATCAGGACTGTAACTAGGAGAATCCAGTACCCATGAAACATTTCATTAGCTGCTCACTCTGACCCCCTTAGACATTTTAATGGTGAGTCTATGAAACCGGACCAAAAAATACTCTCTCTGCCACACAATCAAAAATGATTCTTCAGGATGAGCTTATGAAAGCAGTATGGAATAGCAGAGAGGGCAATGGAAATATAGTTATTGTACCGTAATATTTACAGATTTAGAACTAGTAAGGACCTCTGAGGCCACCTAATCCAGCTCCCTTATTTTACAGCAAAGGAAAGAGGCTCTCTGAATGAGTGTTTTTGCCCAAGGTTCCATTGGTAGCAGTGACAGAGACAGGATTTGAACTTAGATTTTATGATGGCAAAGGAAATGAAGATTTTTTAATACTTTAAATATGAACTGAGAGTCTTTGAGGTAGAAATTGGAAATGAAATTAGAATTATGGAAGAAATAATTATAAAAGAAATTAACAGGTTGGCCCAAGAGATATAAAACCTCAACTGAGAACACATTCTCTGAAAAATAGAATTAGCTAAATAGAAGTTAATTACTCCATAAGGCAATAAGAAATATTGAAACAAAATCAGGACACTGAAAAATAGAAGAAAATGGAAGTTACAGAGCAAAAACAACTGACTTAGAAAATAGATCAAGGAGAGATAAACATCACTAGATTATCTGAAAGCCATGACCAAAAAAAAAAAAAAAAAAAAAAAAAGAGCCTTCTTGAGATCTATCTGTCATTTCCAGATAATCTGATAAAGACAGTATAATTGATAAGGAAGTAAAGGACACGGAAGATCTTTTCATCAGCTCATGCTGCTGCTCTGCTCTCTCTCTTGCAGCATGGAGTTTATTATATATACTTCAAGACTCATTTCACACAAAAGAACTCCACCCCGAAACTTTGCATTTGCGCAGAAACACAAATTGTGTCATATCAAGGCACAATAAAGTTATAGTTTTACAAAGAATTTTCTTATGAAGATAATGCCAGATGAGAAAAAGTCTCAAGGTTAAAAATGAGCCTCACTTTATCTAAAAGTTATTTTGCCTGAGCTTGCTGCTCCATGACCTTGGGATGCCTGGAGCAGTTAGAGAGATATACCCACAGCTGTAGCTTTACTCTGATGAGTGAAAAAAGGTTGTTAACTCATTAAGTTCTGGTTTACTAAGAACTTAAAGTTTTCCTAGAAGCTATAATGTTTTTCAAAAAGACAAGGTATAGATCATAAAAGGGGTCAAAAGAAGAGTCTCAGATTTTCATCTATTTGAGAATCTGTTTCTCTTATTGGCCTCCCACAGAGCCTACTCATATTTTTCTTTTCTTTTTAAATAAATCCTTATGTTCTGTCTTATAATGGATATTAAGTATTAATTCCAAGGCAGAAGAGTGGTAAGGGTGAAGCAATTGGGACTACATGATTTGCCCAGGGTAACAGCTAGGAAGTATCCAAGGTCAGCTTTGAACTCAAATGCCACCTAGCTGCTCCCTAGTCATAATGTTTTAAGGAATCATAAAAGAAAACTTCCCAGATCTCTTAGAACCATAGAGCAAAGTTGAAAAAAGAAGAGTTCGCCTTCTAAGGACCATCTAGTCAAAATCCGGAACTTCCAGAGGAAAAAAAAAATCCAAGCAACCAGAAAGAATTGAAGTGCCAGGGGCAGCAGGGTAGCTCAGTGGATTGAGAGCCAGGCCTAGAGACAGGAGGTCCTAGGTTCAAATCTGGCCTCAGAAACTTCCCAGCTGTGTGACCCTGGGCAAGTCACTTGACCCCCATTGCCTACCCTTACCACTCTTCTGCCTTGGAGCCAATACACAGTATTGACTCCAAGACAGAAGGTGAGGGTTTAAAAAAAAAAAAAAGAATTGAAGTGCCAACTAATCTCAGTCAGGATCACACATGATTTAGCAGTCACCACCATAAAGGAGTATAAAGCTTTGGATATGGTATCTCATAAGACAAAGGATATATACTCTAACAGTCAAGAATAATTTTCCCAGAGGCAGTTAGGTAGCTCAGTGGATTGAGAGCCAGGCCCAGAGATGGGAGGTCCTGGGTTCAAATCTGGCCTCATACACTAGCTGAGTGACTGGGCAAATCACTTATCCCCCATTACCTACACTGTTGGAATCTATCCAACAGCTTCTTAGGTCTGGGAGGTGATGGTTTAGGTGAGAAAGAATGAAACAGAACTGGAGGCTGTTGTTAGCTCATGGCTGCTTCTCCAACCAGCAATAAGCTTGAGATTTTTTTTAAATAGTATTCAAAAAACCCATTTCGCACAAAGCACAATATTTCACAGCTGCGTAGACATGCCAAGGTTACAGAATTACATCATGATTAGTATATAGCTTTACAAAGAATTTTCTCATGAAGATAATGCCATATGAGACAATGTCCAAGGTCAAAAATGAGTCTTCATGAGAAAATTCTCATGAATGTGGGGTGGAAAGTACCTAGCTGAATATGAAGGGTGGCTGACTCTGCCTACTTTGACCTTGGCAGTCTAGAAATAGTTACAAGGCCAATCCAGCTTCTACTGATTTCTGCTCTTTTTGGTTTAGGAAAAATTGTTAACTCCTCAACTGTTGGTTTACTATAGAGTAGTACTTAGAAGCTTTTTTATAAAACTTAAGGCTATCCTAAAAACTAAATTAATATGCTTTTAATAATGAAAGGAGGGCAGCTGGGTAGCTCAGTGGATGAGAGCCAAGCCTAGAGACGGGAGGTCCTAGGTTCAAATCTGGCTTCAGACACTTCCCAGCTGTATGACCCTGGGCAAGTCACTTGACCCCCATTGCCTACCCTTACCACTCTTCTGCCTTGGAGCCAATACATGGTATTGACTCCAAGATGGAAGGTAAGGGTTAAAAATAATAATAATAATAATAATAATAATAATAATAATAATAATAATAATAATAATAATAATAAT
>NC_058134.1:90144888-90167168 GCF_016433145.1 Gracilinanus agilis | reverse complement strand
GGGGGGCGAAGGGGAAAGTAGGAGCATGAATCATGTAACCATGTTAAAAATGAATATTAATAAATGTTTGAAAAAAATACTATGTGGCATGTACTGTGCTAAGCAATTGGAATAGAAGTGTAAGGAAAAAAACAGTCCTATCTTCAAGAAACTTACATTCTAATGGGATGAGGTTGGGGCAACACATAAAAGCAAGACAGATAGGGAAGGGGGCATCTTAGAAATGTCTAGAAAGACAGGAATGGAGCTAGGATAGAAATGAGCTATAGTTATCCCACATGCTTCCTCAAATGGAGCTGTAGGGCATAACCTCACGAATAAGAGGAAAGAAGTAACCATAGGAGTGTATGCATCTCAAGGGTGAAAAGAACACTGGCATGGAAGTGGAAAATTTCAGTCAGAAGCTAAACCCTAAAATAATAGCTCTTTTTTAAATATTCAATAAAATGATAAAGAAATCTAGCAAGAATTCTCAGTTCTGCTTTGTCTAAAAGTTCTAACAGCCCAGCTAGTTATTCAAAAGCTATAATTGCTTAAAAGAAGAAGAATCTTTGTCCCCAGCCACCATGGTCATCTCAGGAGTTAGTATCATATGATCATAGACTTATAATTTTAAGCCTGGAGGAGATATTAGATACCAGCTACTCTAATGCCCTCTTTTTTCGCATATGAGGAACTTGAGGACCAAAATATCTAAAGTACTTATGCAGAGATACAGAAGTAGCAAGTGGCAGGGTTATTTAACCCAAAGCCATAGAAAACTCCATTCTTTCAAAGACCAGGAACAAGAAAAGATTTTTCAATTTGGTTCAGGAAGTTTATGGGAAGAAACAGGAGTAATTAATATACTCTGTTACATCAGAGAACAAACCACAAAATTAATATACATATGTGTGAGTTAGACAGATACATAAATAGATAGATATATATACAAGTGTATATATATATGTATATTTACATATGTGTATATATGTCTAGGTACACATATATTTGAGGAGAGAATAAGGAAAGACTTACAGTTTCCATTTTTCCCTCCTAAAAGGTCCAATCATTGTTATAGAATTTTATAATATATCATTGATATCAAAAAAGTACAGCCATGTAATTACAGTTATACTTCTGATGGGGATTTACAAAAACCAAAAGCACAGTTAGCTGATAGAATGCTATGCCCCTATTTCCCCCCCCACAAAAAAAGCTCCATATTGCTTCCAGCTGGAGCATTTGCCACATAACAGATATAACAACAGTTGCTGCAGTAAGAAAAAAATGTGTCAGAGCAGCATTTAGCAACCCCACGTTAATGTTCGGCATTTCTGAGGTCACTCAGGATGCATTTCCAGCTGGGCAGAATAGGATTTAAATGTATAGCCCCCATGATCAGTAACAGAAGTCACAGAAGCATCCTTCTGGAACTATTTACTGAAATGAATAAATAGATTTTGGGAGATACATCAGTAGTATCCAGTTATGGAATACTGATCAGCAGCTAGCTTCCACTAGTCAGAAGATGCTCTGGTTTCAAAAACTTGATGGTTGCAAATCTCTTAGTGATTTTGGAGTTGTAAGCAGGAAACCTGTTCCTCACATGCAAATAATCATTAGACATACCATTGCCATGATCATTGTATTCAAGTATTTGGGAGCGCTTCATTTGACTAGTTCACCTTGGCCCCAGTGGGAAGAACTAGAAGCAATGGGTAAAAGTTACAAAAAGGAAGGTTCAAGTTTGGTATAACATATAGCTGCACAATACTTAAAGTTATCCTAAAGGGGGGTGAGCAATCTTAGGGTACAATGGGTTTACTAATCATTGGAAATTTTCGAGCAAAGGCTGGATGGCCATTTGTCAGATATGGCAGAGGAGTAGCAAGTACTGTTCAGGTGTGATTTAGACCAGATAACCTCTAAGTTCCCTTCTAACTCTAAGATTCTGTGACTGTCCAAGGTCAATACTTGGTGTTGAGTGCCAGAATTCAAATGCAGGTCTTCTGACTCCAAATCCAGTATTCTTTCCCCTACTCAAAGCTGCCAAAGGACAAAAAGCTCTTCGTTGTCCAGATGGAATTCTTCCAGTGATAACAGAAATGATGAAGTGTCAGCCAAAAGAGGATGGCCCTAGTGTTGAGAAGACTACTGCATCATGCATTATACCATCCATTACATATATTGTTTTGATTCAGGCCAAAGAATTCTTCAAACATACAAAATAAAAAAGAATACTTTATGACTATTGTCATTACAGTGTCATTTGAGAAAAGGATTTTCGTAGTGGAAAGAGCACAGGCCTTGGAGTCAGGGTTGACTGGGTTCAATTCCCATTTGTATTTGCAAGTGGACAAGTCCCTTAACCTCCCTGAAACTCAGTTTCCTCATCCATAAAATAAGGATAACAATGCATAAAATGCTTACTAAACTAGGTGGTGTGATAAGCAAATAAAATAATGTATATAGATCCCTTTGCAAATTTTAAAGTATTAAAGGGTTATCTACTATTATTACTGAAAGCAAAGTTGTAGAAAGGACCAACAAACATCTTCATCAGAACAGCAAGATCAGGGTCACTGGATGTCAGAGGAAGTAGAGTAAAATAAGGTGTTAAAAGATTGAAAAGGTAGGAAGAAGCCAGGTTGAAAAGAATTTTAAAAGCCAAACAGGCCATTTTATATTTGATCCTAAAGGAAATAGAGAGCCACTGGACTTTACTGAATGGGATGAGTGACGTCGTCAGATCTGTGCTTTAAGAACAGTGAGAGAGCTGAATGAAGATGGAATAGAATGTGGAGAAATTTAAGGCAGGGAAACCAACCCAAAGGTTATTACAATAGTCTACTGTGAGGTGAGGCCATGGAAGTGAAGAAATGTCATCAATGTGACAGTTGTGAGAAGGGGATAAATGTGAAATGCCTTTCCTAACTTTCGTTGACACCAGGCTCCTAAATTTGAAAACCAAATGATAATTGTGTTCTTTAAAGTAAACACAAAAGATATAAATATAGCTGAATTCCACACCCCACTTGTTACCTCTGTTTTCACTCCTGAACTTACTTAATCAACACCATGTTTTCTGACGCTAAGCCAAATTTCAACCCTTTCCAACTGTCTGCCCTGGATCCTTGATTCTTGATTTAATAAATCTGGCTGTTAGACAGCAGGGAATCCTAGCAAATATGAGGACACAAAGACAGACTCTTACTCTCCATACTATAGCCAAAAGGCACAAGTCTGTTCTGTTTTTACATTGATGTCAAGCATCGGTTAGTATATATTCCCATTTTACTCTGTATAGTATTTTGTCTGGATATTTCAATTTTGGAAGTATTGCAAGAAATGATTAGAACCAAAGACGTAGTTTTCTTTAATGAAGCCAATTTTTATATATCCTGAGGATAACATCATATGAGAGTTTAGGAAAAAAGGAGAGATCATTTTGGTCTGAGAAAATCTCATCTGAATAATTTTGAAATTTCAAGAAGTAGGATAGTCATTAGGTGGGGATATTGTAGAAAAAGGATATGTTTCCCAGAGCTGCTTATATAGTATCATTGAGATAACTACCTATTCTGCCTATGAATATGCTTACAACAAGGGCTCTTAGCCATTTTTGAGTGTCATTGAGGTCTTCTGAAGTCAAAGACCCCTTCAATGCATAAAATAAAATTCAGAGGATTACAAAGGAAAATATTATGTATTCTGAAAAAAGAATGGAGGTTTTTTTCCTATTCAAAGTCACAGACACCTCCCCACCCAAAAGCTATCCTCTAATCCATGGATCTCAAGTTAAAAATCCCTGGTAGCATTACTGTCATTCCACCTTCTTAGCAGTCACTGACAATCTTCCCTGTTCTCTCCCACCCCTGCTGCTCCACTTTGCCATGTGGCAACTACATAGATTTTCAACAACAGAGCAAAGATGTAATTAAGAACCTGGAAGGTAGCATCAGACTTTGCTTCCAGTCTTCTGAGACATGAATTCATGTTACTCTTTTGAGAGAAAGCACTGCAGGCTCTTGCATTCTAGAATCTTAAAGATTTACAACTGACAAGGACTTTAAAGACCATGCAGTCTAAAACTCCTCATTTTAGTCTTATTAAAAATGCAACTGTTCTCTAACAAGGAGAGACTCACACAGTCTGAGTTGAAAGGGTCCCAAGAGGTCATCCAGAAGTCATACTTGAAGAGGCATGACTATTACAACATTCCTGACATCTCTCCTTTTTTCCAAATTCCCTATTATATCCAAGGAAATCGTATTACTGTCTTCTATCCAGGGCCAAAATTTCAGTTTCATCTTCAATTCCTCAATCTCATTCATGTCAGAGGTTCAGTCAGTTGCCAATTATTGTCATTTCTACCTTCACAACACCTCTTGTATATGTAACCTTTATTTCCATTTACACAGTTGTCACCAAGATACGATTGCAAAAGCTTTTTAGTTGGTCTCTCTGCCTCATCTTTTCCCACTGCCCTCCATCCTCCATTTAGCTGCCAAAGTGATTTTCCTAAAGGATATGTTTGACCTTGTTACTGCCCTACACAATGAACTCAGTGGTTCCCTATTACCTCCAGAACCAAATATTAAGTCCTTTGGTTCGTTTTCATTTTTTTTTTTTTGCTGTAAATATTTGTTTTGGTTTTTTTTTAAGATTTTTCCATGGTTACATAACTCATGTTATTACTCTTCCCTCCACCCACCCCCCGTAATGGACGCGCATTTCCACTGGTTTTAAATGTGTCATCGATCAAGACCTATTTCCATATTGTTGATAATTGCACTGGGGTGGTTGTTTAGAGTCTACATTCCAAATCATATCCACAACAACCCATGTGTTCAAGCAGTTGTTTTTCTTCTGTGTTTCTACTGCCATAATTTTTCCTCTGAATGTGGGTAGCGTTCTTTTCCATAAATCCCTCAGAATTGTCCTGGATCATTGCATTGCTGCTAGTACAGAAGTTCATTACATTTGATTTTACCACAGTGTATTCATCTCTGAGTACACTGTTCTTCTGGCTCTGCTCCTTTCACTCTGCAACAATTCCTGGAGGTCGTTCCAGTTCACATGGAATTCCTCCAGTTCATTATTCCTTTGACCACAATAGTATTCCATCACCATCAGATATCACAATTTGTTCAGTCACTCCCCAGTTGAAGGGCTTCATTTTCAAAGCTCTTCATAACCTATACCCTCTTCAGATCTCTTCTAATACTTTATTCCCTTCTATGAACTCTATGGCAGTACTACTCTGGCTAGCTTGCTGTTTCTCACACATGATGCTCCATCCCCTCTGGCTATTCCATATTACCTGGAGTGCTCTACCTTGTCATCTCTGCCTTTCTGTGTCCCTAACTTCCTTCAAGACAGCTCAGAAATTTTTATTCAGCAAGAGGCCTTTTCCCAAGTCTTTCTCACTTTATTAGTACTTCCCTTTCTGAGATTGTGGTCCTTCTGTATCTTGTATGCACCTAATGTACACATTGTCTCCCCCATCAGAATATAAGTTCCTTGTAGGCAAAGATTGTTTTTTGTCTTTCTTTGTATTCCCAGCATGTGGCACACAGTAAATGCTTAATAAATGCCTGTTGGAACTTTCTTAATTAATCAATAAAATTAAATTAAATATCTTCAAAAAAATAAAAATAAATGCCTGTTGGTCAAGTGATCATCCAGACTTTCCTTGAAGACCTCCAATGATAGGGAACCTATTACGTACCAGGGCAGACCTTTTCACTTTCATACAATAATGATAATGAGGAAGTTTTTCCTTTGGGTAAACTGCAATCTGCCCCTAAGCAACTTCCAGCCAATGCTTTAAATTCTACCCTTTGAGGTCAACAGAACACATCTAATCCCTGTTCTAAATCTGTGTGATTTAGAGCAAAACTTTCTGAGGCTCTGTTTCCTTTTCCATAAAATCAGGGGATTGGACTTCATCTCTCAGGTCCCTTCCAACTTTAAATCTATGACCCTAAAATCCTACTGGCATGTTCTCCATTCTTATTCCCAATTCTGTATGCTAAACATTCCTGGTTCCTTTAAATGATTTTCCTATAGCACCAGCTATATGGGGTGTTCAGGGAAGATTAGGTCAATGGCTAAGTAATCTGATACATCCATCTTAACTAAGGTTTAAATAACTGATAATAGACATATTAAAGAAGAACAGTGACAAACTGGAGCAGTTCAGAGGAAAGTAATCAGGATGGAGAGAGAAATGGAAACCATGCTATGGGTAGTGGTGGTGGGGTGGTGGTTGTCCTTTGTATTTGAAGAGGATCAAAATGGTGCCACTAGGGATGTCTTGCCTGGTGGAGGAGATGGAAAGGTATGGCTAGAGAAAAGTGAAGTAGATTCAAAACAACTTGAATGGCCACACCCAAAGAGGAGTCATTGATGCCATCTGGGAAGAAATATGCCAATGAAAACCTTTTCTAGTACAGTGTTAAGGTGAATTGGATTTAAGTGAGGCAGAATTGCACAAAGTTGTTGGCTTCACTCTCTCTTTGAGAGTCATTGAAGCTCAATGGCAAGACAAAAGTCAAGAGGACTAATGATGGTGGGGCATACAGTGGAAGAACTTGCTTCTTCCCTGTCTGTCCAAGCTCTAAGTGCTCCACAGTTTCTGTTTCCATTGCCTTCATGGCATCTCTCCCACATTGTATGTTCCCACTCTAGAAGGGCAGACAGACCTCTCCCACATTGACAAATGATGACAAGATAGATAATGGAGGAACATAGAACCTGCATACTGGGGACTGGCATTCCAGAAGAATCCCCCAAAGTTGCATATGCTCCTTTATTCCCTATGGCAAAAAACCCCAAAACATATATCCACTTGAGTTTGGAAAGGGATAGACCCCAATAAATAGGCCAACCCTAATCCACAGGGTGTGGAAGCCCCACTCCTCAGAGGAAGCTGCCCACCATGTAGTAGATTCCATATCAGTTACAAAGAGGCTTACTCTACTAGCCCCCAGGGTTTTCCATCAGCCCTAGCTAACCTGATTAGCCCTCAGACTATTCTACCAGCTATTAGGTTATTATACCACCAAAAACCACCTCTACTTCAAATAAAATTCTTTTCTTCTGAATTGAAAGGAGTTTGAGTCTCCCATTCTTGGGGTAAGACCCTGCTACAAACTTCGATGTGTTTCTCCCACATCAAAAGGAAAAAGGGGAAAATATAGAACATATTATTTAAGAGATAACTAGCTATCCACTAGAAAAGTTCTTCATTGGCATCTTCCTTCCCAGATGACATCAATGACTCCTTTTTGGGTGTGACCATTCAAGCTATTCTGAATCTACTTCACTATTCCCTAGCCACACCTTTTCCATATCCTCCACAAAAATAGCCTGAGAGATTTTAGCAGATGCTTTGCTGAAGTCTAGGTAAACTATATCTACAACATTCCTATGGTCTATTAGTCTAGTTATCCTGTCAAAAAAGGAAATGAGGTGAGCATATCCAGTTTTGAATGAAGCCATGCTGACTCTTTGTGATCACTATCTTCTTTTGCAAATGTTTTCTGATTATCCCTCTAAATAATGTTTTCTAGAATTTTGTTAGAAAAGAGTCAGACTTGCAGGGCTCTAGTGAGATTCTACTCTCTACTCTCTTTTGATCAAATAATTTCTCTTTCTCCAATCCTAAAACACTAGTTTTCATGATCTTTCGAGGATCACTGGTAGTGGCTCAAAATGCTGAGATGCTGTTCATCTGGGTCTGGTAACACCTCATCAAGCACAGGTATTACTTTTATATCTCCCTTCTTAAATTGGCTATAGTTTGCCATTTTTGTGATTTCTGATCTAAAAATCAATTTCCTTGCCAAAGAAAGCAAAAGCAAAAAAACTATGTAGTAGCCACACCCTATCTTTTACTCATTATCATCAATCCATCTACCCTGCTATATGGTCCTCTTCTTTGCTTGATCCTTCTCTTTTCCCCAGTTACCAAAGGTCCTTTTGTTGTCCTTAGCTTTTCTCACCAAAGTCAACTCATTCTAAACTTTAACACTCCTATTACTATTATATATGTATATATGTATATATATACATATATTACATTTTTAAATTGATTCTGCATTATATATCCTTGTTTCCAACTTTTGTACATTATTTTAAAACTTGGGTTGTACCCACATAGGTCTCTTTAGAGAACTTCTCCCCTTTACTTTCCAAGGTAAGTTTCCTTTTTATCTTCAGAATTTCATTCTTGAGAGTTTCCCATGTTTCCTAGATTGATTTTCCCTCCAGAATCCTAGTTTCAGTAGTACCATTGATATCAACCTTCAAATAGGATTTCCAGTTCTGTCTCCCCATCCCCTAGCTTATTATATAACTCATGCTTTTTACATTTGTAGATAGACATTAAAAATCATGGATTTTATTATAGGTTCCTTATTTGGATTTTGTCTCCTATGTATTTTGAAGTGCCTTTACTATTATGCACATTTCTATATTGTTACAATCCTCTAAGGCAGGGATCTTAACCTGAGATCTATGAACTTATTATCTTAATATTTTGATAAATACATTTCTATACAGTTGATTTCCTTTGTAATCCTATGTATTTTGTTTTATGCATTTAAAGAATTTACTCGAAGAAGTGTCCCATAGGCCTCACCCTGCTACCAAAGGGGTCCATACCAAAAGACAAGTTAAGGACCTCAGGGATAGAAGAAAAAAACACTTGGAAACTAGTAACACTTAGCACTTCAGTTCTCTAGTCTCACTTTCCTTACCTGTAAAATGAAAGATCTAGATTAGATATCTTGGGTAACCTGCTCAGAAATGTTTATGACTCTAGGGTTAGTATATATAAAAGTTTATTTGCTTTATTCATTACAAAGCTGATCAATATTTAGTTTTTGATGGCTAGGAGGACTGGCAAATGAAGATTAGAATTAGAATAAGCCTGAGCAAAATATAGAATCTTAAAATAAATAATCTCTAAAATACCAGTGTTCACTTTCTTTGGTCTCTGTTTCCCAAATTCTCAGCCCAATCTTCTCCCCTACTCCCCATATTTCCTTTTCCCAATTCCCCACCACCCACAAATGAGTCAATGGACTATCCAGTACTCTTATACTTTCTCTTTCTTTCAATATCATTCTGTTCACATGTGAGTAAGAATTTAAGCTAATTTCCCAGTCAGTCTTGTGGGAGATCTGTGACTAAAGATCATTTCCCTTTGTCAAGATGAATTCAAATAATGCATTTTTGTTTTTTTTAAGCCCATTTTTGAATTCTAATAATAGTTTGATGTTTTGTATGCTTACAGTTCTGTCACCTGTCAAAAGAAAACAGGAGAGTAATTACTAAATATTGCTTTCCAGACTTTTCTCAGAACATTCTTGATGTGCAGTCTTGGTGTTGAGCAATTTATTAATAAACCTATTAATGCCTGAAAATTTTTTCCTGAAGTTCCATTAAAATAGCATCAATGTTTAAGATGCTATCCACACAGGCTCATTGCCAGGAAAAGCAATCCCATTAAATTGGACCTCATGAAACATTTATGAGGTCCAATTTAAAATTAATATGGCAATAGGCCAATGTGTAATATATTTTCTACCATATGAAAGTTTGGGGGAAAGTTGTTATTTTCAAGAAAGACACAAAAACAAAACCAGAATATTATTCAGATCATATTTCTGGATGCTTCAATATTACTTTTCTTTATATTGATCAATGCCACTATATTTTTATTTCAATTTTAATATCCATTTCTTACTCAAAGAAGACCTGAGACAAGACTTCAATTATCTAATTATACTATAAGATGTTTCTGGTCTTGTTGGTGGATTCTTAGTTTTAATAAATTCCAGCCATGACTAAAATGAGTTCTTCATCTTGGTACTTACTGAAAAAGAAGGAAGCATAGCATTCAGAGTTTGGGATATATGTCTCTGGAAATAGATATTAGCACTATTGAGCCATTAGGCAAATTAGAAACATAAAATGTTGACAAGGGAGAAAGCCTAGAAGAATTATAGTCCAAAATTCTGAGCAAAGTTGTCAAATGAATAAGAAAGCCTGTAATAGCCTCCTAGTTTGATTCTCCCTAAATGGACTGTGGAATAAAACTGTTCTACACTGTTGGAAATCAACACTCACTTGCCTCCAGAATAACTAACAATTTATTACAGGTAATAAAAAATAATATTAATGTTATTCATTTTACTAATCCAGAGACTCTCAGAGGATGGATAGAGACAATTTCAAATAAAGATTCTTCCAATGACTAAGAAAAAAATAAGTAAAAATGACACCTGGATGACTTGTTTCCATGTTCACTGAAGCCTCCATTTCATTAATACAGCCCTGTGATACTAAAAGGATATAGCCTGAAGGCAGTTTGATATACTGGAAAGATTATCTCTATAGTCAGATGTAATATAGAAATAATACTGCCATATTTTCTTGGGGAAATCTGTCAGTTGCCCTGGTTGGAAAGTTGACTGTGACATGAGCCATAGGGCAAGTACCAACTGGCAGTTGGACCCAGGGCTGGGTTCTTTCCCTACTTCTCTTCTCACCTTCACTTCTACCCCTTGGGTGGGAACCAGGTGGTCAAGGGAGGTAGAACGTGGGATTTAGTTTTCCTAGGCCAGGCAGGTTTGAAGATCTTTGCTGACCAACTAGGAGCATCAATCTGATATACCAATTATTTCCTATCAAGAGATTGCTTTATATTCACCATCAAGAGATCATTTTATTTCTGTCCCCAGGCTGGTCCCTTGGGACAGCTGAAGATCATAGCAAGGAGTTTATCAACATCCTGAACTTAGATCTAGAAGGCAGTAATAGACTAGTTTCATAATTTCCTAAGACACTCTCCAATCCCTTTTCCTGAACCAATCTATTCAATAAATCCTTAGTTTAATTTATGAACTAGTGTGTCTACCTTCATCTTAGATCTAAATAGTGACCTCTGTTCAAGATTCTAAGAGACAAAGTAACCCCATTACTTTTTAGACAAGAAGCACCATATATCCCTTCCTGTCTAATCTCACTACCAACCAATAGGAGTTACTTCCTCAGCCAGGTCAGAGGCTGAAGGGAAATTATCTTAAAGGGGTTTAGTCCTTACCAAGGGAAATTACACCAATCCCTTGGCTGTCTTTGGCACTGGACATTTGTCATTCCCACATCCAGTACCCACAGTCTACAGCTTGTGACTAATCTATATTAATTTCTTGACTGCATTACAGACTTACCAACCTCCATTACTGATTTACTCATTACAGTTTTTGGTGAGTTCAGTTTAGGCAAAGAACCTACAATACCATCTTGAACATGGCTATACTCAGGATGGCTTTTATCATCAGTAGCTTCTCCTTGTTACTCTGGACTGTGACACAAGAAGCATTCGAATTTTGATTTCATAAAGTCCCACAATTTGTTATGAGGATGCTACAGATTTATGATTACTATAGATAATGTGCTGTGACCCTTGCTGAATTTATCTGTTTTATTCCTACATAAGTTGCAATTATTTTCGCTCTATTCCAAGGTTTTAAGGCATTCAAAAAAGTTATTGCACATTTATGACTGCTTTTCCAAATCAATTCAAATGGTACTTCTATTACAAATCCTAATGACACTTTATTGTAAGAAGTACTTGAACAAATTAGGCTATTGGTCCAAGTGGTGAAACAGATCAGACAGGGTAAAAAGCTAGACAACCACACTATTCTCCAATTGGAGATTATTGAGGCTAAACACATGGGGGCTAATGCAACGGGAAACAACAAGGCAATGGCAAATAATAGGGCAACTGAAGACAAGGCTACAGGGACTGAGACCACCTCTCTCTGTGCTACCCATAGTGAACAAGACTATTTTGCAGCCAGGGAATGGCATTATACATGTAAAATCTTACAAAGCCTTTACACCCAACAGTCTAGAAGTCCTCTGGTGTCATTTTCCAAAGTTCTACCTCTCCCCATATAAGTCAATAAAAGAAATGAAATGGGTTTTCACTCTTTTCAATCCCAGCTTTGATGACATCGAATTTTTACTGGGAGAATTCTATTCACCCTCAGAGAAAGAGAAGTTTTTAAATGAGACAAGGGCCAATCCCAACTTAACTTCGTGGCCTACTGTACATCAAGACCTGGAACTCACATCACATGCAAACATGCAGTACTTGGTGCAATGCAGAACAGACCTATTAGAAGCAATGTGTTTGCATGCAAAACACCCAAACTCGTGGTCCAAGTTTGAGAAGCTTAGGCAGGGGGAAGATGAACACCCCAGTAATTTCTTGGACAAGCTTATCGAATCAGCAGAAACAGTTTTTTGCCTGAGAGACATCCAAGCTCCAGAGACAGTTGACCATATAAAGAGGACAATTTGTAAAGGGTGCTTTACTGCCTATCCAGACATACTTTAGGCAGAGCTGTCCCCAATGGGAAACATTGTCTCTAGAGGAAATACAACAGCATGCATCCTATATTCACGATTCCAAAACCAGAGATGTTAGAACTGCTAGACAAAATGATTCAGAGAAAGATGCAGTAATTGCTGACCTTAGAAAACAGCTGAAACAAGCTAAGAAAGACAAGGAGATAAAAAAAATAAAAACTTCGCTCTCCAAGCCAGCAGGGGGTGTAGTCAATCTAGGCAGCCTACCAATAATTACACACCAAAGAATTCATCTCGTAGATGTTTTCTTTGCCATCATTTTGGCCATGTGTCGTTTCAGTGTTGTTTCAAGCAACAAACAGACTTTGGAAACAATAACAACAACAGCAGTTCTAGCCAAAGAGATGGGAACACTAGGAAAACATACTATAATTCCAGATGGTCCAACAAGTCTGGAAGGGTAGAGGGTGCAAAACACACTGACCAATGTTGTAATCATGCTTGTAAGAAGTTCAATCAGACTCCGTCATTAAATCAGATGGAGAGATATTTGAAGGAAGGTGCGATTCCCCAAAACTTATGGAGCCAAGCTTCTTTTAAAATTACTGACTTGACCAGAAATGATGTTTGTGAATTGAATATAGGATTAATGGATGTTTCTAAAAGAATGGGCATGGGAGAGCATATGTTTTTAGCAAGCTGCACAGAAGGCAATGACATTTCTGATGCAGAAAACCAAGAATGGGTAGACATAATGCAAATGCACAAAGAGATTTATGGGAGACATGAGGATGACTATAAAAGGTGTCAGCTTACATTCCACCACAAAAGGATTGGATGTGAAGCAAAAGGACTACGCAGGAATATGCAATAGCTTGTCTGCAAAAGCATTGCAATCCTGTTTGAAGTCATCAACATCTCTAACTCCTCTATTCCAAGTTTATAACAACAGAATAGCTTGGATAAAGAAGAAAACAGTAGGGATTTCCAATGTATTCATAAAGAAATATCATTTTTAACCCTAAAGGAGTTATGTCGCAAAGTGCTACACCATTCTCTTGCTCTAGACATGAAAAACCAAGATGTAGTTAGAAAGACTGGCAAACGGAATGTTGAGAAAGGCTTGTCTTTTACTGAGAAGAGCACTGTGTTACTGGGTGAGAGCAGTAACATAGACAATCCAAAACCTATTTTTCTCAATCCCCTGGCTGATGAATTCAAACTTGAAGCTTGGGGGAGAGAAGGTCATCATTTGTCATCTCAAGTGGCTAATGGGCTTAATACTGACATCATCGGGAACTGCTCAGTGGCTGGAGACACCAAACAACTAACTTCAACCACATAGACAGCAGGGCTGGATAGTGAACTCCAAACAGTCTTTGAGATGGGAGGAAATACACCAGAAGTGTTGAAGGGAATACATACTATCTGTCAAACACACCCTAATACATCTAATGGGAAAGCTCCTACTCTTGAAGACTGTGATACTCAGAATACCAGAATGGGAGGAGAAACAGTAGTAAAACCTCTACTTTTTCAGCTCTCAGCCAGTTTCTGAGAATTCTGAGAATTCCATGAGCCTAGCTGAAGCCAGCTTGGTAATTATAGTTACTCACAGATCTGCTCTGAGTGAGAAATGGGGTCTGCTCTCTAACTCAACATTCTATTTCAACTTTCCCTGTGACAGAGCTTCTGGGGCTGGTGTAGAAGCTTCTGTTTTGATTGGCGAAAGTGACACAAGACTTGATGAAGTGCTTGTGCAAGACCATATGCAAGACTGGATCCAAAATAAGTACATACAATCTACTGAGGATTCTCTATTACCCTTAGTCCCAATTAAGTCCAGTAGCCACAAGGAACCCCTAGTTAGCCTGGAAATTGGGGGGAGTTGTCTATGATGCACTTTTGGACACTGGGGCTATGATCTCTGTTCCCTGTCAGGCTCCGGAAGGATGCGAATATCAGGGAAGTTTGAGGGTGAGAGGTGCTTCAGGGCTAGCACAAGTCCCAAAGCTGAAGGCTAAAATGGTAAAACTTGGTCCTCTCACCATCGATCACACTTTTCTGTTAATGCCATCATATCCTTCCAATCTCATTGGGAGGGATCTTTATGTAAATTAGCTGCTACCATCCAATGCCAACTGGATGGGCAGATCTACCTCCATTTACCTAAGAGATCTCTTGTTTTTAGGCCCATGCAGTGAAGAACCAATTTACCATCAAAATGACTGTGAATATCATGTTCCTGGTGACATACCAGATTATGTATGGGCTAAAAATTCAAATGATGTAGGCAGAATTTTGTCTGCAGAGCCTGTAAGGATAGAAGTCAAAGAGGGAATACCACCATGAATTCCTCGGTTTAAATTGAGCAAGGAAGCTACTGAAGGTGTGAAACCCATCACAGAGAGTCTTTTAGAACAAGGAATTCTAAGATATGGCTTCTCACAGTATAACATCCCTATTATGCCTGTGAAGAAAGCAAAATTGACTCCTGATAGGAAGATTCAATGGTGATTGGTACAAGATCTAAGAGCTATTAATAACCATGTGAAGAAAACCTATGCAGTGGTTACTAGTCCATCTCAGATCTTAACAGCCATACCAAACACAGCTGCTTGGTTTATAGTCATAGATCTCTGTTCAGTCTATTTTTCTGTTCCCCTGAACAGAGATAGCCAATAGCTGTTCACCTTCTCATGGCAAGGAAAATACATTTTGTGGACCAAGCTTCCACAGGGATTCGCAGATTTGCATCAGTCTTCTGCCAAGTCTTGCAGAAAGACCTTGAGTCAATCACTTTCCAAGACAGCAAGATAGTGCATTATGTAGATAATATCCTACTAATGTCTCCATCAGCTTCCATTTGTCAAAGAGACAGCATGCACTTGCTCAGAGAGCTAGACAAAGGGGGACATAAGGTGTCCAAACCCAAACTCCAGTGAGTAAAAGAACGAGTCGGATATTTGGGGTTTATCTTAGAAAAGGGCACCAGGAGTATTTCCCAGAAGAGAACACAGGACATACAGAAGTTGAGCTTGCCAAAGACCAAAAAGCAGGTCAGGGCAATCATAGGAGTAACGAGCTTCTGTAGGAACTGGATTCCAGGTTATGCTCTCATCACTAAATCTCTGATAGAGCTAACCAGGAAGGAAGTTCCAGAGCTGTTAAAATTGAACAAGGAGCATACCCATGCCATCGAAAAGCTCAAAGTGCTAACTCTATCAGCACCAGCCTTAGGCATCCCTAATCATGAAAAAACATTCTTACTCTATGTTCATGAGGATAAAGGGATTGCTTCCAGTATTCTTACAAAATCATTTGGGAATACCCTCAGACCCATTGCATATTATGACTCAAAGCTAGATCCAGTTGTCTGTGGAATGTCAAGTTGTTTAAGAGCTATTGCTGCTATAGCATGGTAAGAAAATCAGCTTCCTTGGTATTAGGAGTTGAGCTGAGAGTATTTTCCTCACATTAAGTGGAATCTACTCTTCGGAATACTACTCTCCAAGCTTTCACTTCCCAAAGGTTATCACAATAGCAAGCAATCCTGTTGGCAAATGAGAACATCACATTTTACCGGTGCAAAAGTTTAAACCCTGCAACTCTGATTCCAGATCTACCTCTGGAAGGAAAAAGTTTACACAGCTGTGAAGATTGCACTTGACATCATGTACAAGACTAGGGATGACTCACATGATACACCTATGGATAATCCTAAATTGACACTCTTTACAGATAGGTCATCTTACATGGTAGACAATCAGAGATTTACCAGTGCAGCAGTAGTTTCAGCCACTGAAACCCTTTGGTACTCATCTCTTCCATCTACCATGAGTGCTCAAGGGGTAGAGTTATTAGGTTTGATCCACGCTCTCCAAATAGCCAAAAATAAGAGAGTAAACATCTTTACAGACTCTAAATATGCTTTTGGAATTGTACATCATTCCAGGGAACTCTGAAAAGACAGAGGCTTCATAACTTCAAATGGCAAACAGATAGTGTATGGCAATTTAATCAATGAACTGTTGCAAGAGATCCAATTACCATCCCAAGTCTCAGTAATTCACTGTAAAGGCCATAGTAAAATTCAAGGGCCAATAGAATCAGGGAATAGAAGAGCAGACATCACAGCTAAATTTAGGGCAAGGTATGGACCAATTTCAGTCCTGAACTTGTCTTTGGTGGATGAAGTTGATCTGAAAAATGCCTACTCAGCAAAGGAAGTGAAGGATTGGAAAAAGCATCATGGTGCATACTTAGCTAATGGAGTTTGGCTAGGAGCAAATGGAAAACCTATTTTGCCTAAATCCCTGTATTTTGTGTTAGAACATTTAAGAACTATGTTCAAATACTACCTCTGAAGTTTGTTGAGTGATCTTGGTCAATTTCACGGGCCTCAGTTTATTTAACTAAAATGATAGGATTGTAGGTCTCCAAGGTCATTTCTGACTTTGTATCTAGGATCCTGCATAAAAGCATCTCCTTTAAATCCTAAGGAAGGCTCTCTGCAGTCATGTTCCTACTTAGTTATCCCAATCAATTCTATTTTATAACTTCAATACAATAGAGCACATACCTTAATGCGAAACTTTAGTGTGCCATTATGATCATTATATTTGTTAGTGACCAATCCAGCTCTCACTTGGTTTCTTCTATGCGTTTCATGGCACTTTCACCCTCCACTGCTCAGCCTGACCCTGGACCAGGGCCAGAAGACCCAGAACTTTCAAGCATCTTGTCATATTTTGTACAGCTTTTCTCCTAATCTCCATTCCATTTCTCCATCATTCCACAACACACACTTCAAAGACCATCTCACCTACCCCAGGGACATTTCATCAACACAACATTGTTTATGGAGCAGCTGGGTGGTTCAGTGGATGGAGGGCTAGGCCTGGAATTGAGAGGACCTGGGTTCAAGTCTGACCTCAGACACTTCTTGGCTGTGTGACCCTGGGCAAGTCACTTAACCCCAGCCATCTAGCCCTTACCACTCATCTGCCTTAGAACCAATGCTCATATCAATCAGAGTAAGGTAAAGGTTTGAAAAAATAAGAGTAAAAATACCACTGTCAACAGTATTATATAGCAAAGAACATCTCTGGGACAGAACTCTCAATGTGCAAGGCTCACAAAGGTTTCTTACTTACATTACAACCCCAGCTCCCCATTGCTCTCCTTAACAGCTGAGGTCTCCTTGCTCCTCCTCTGTTCAGTCAGTCCTAGCATAATGGTGGCCCAGAAGGAAGGGAAACAGGTGCAGAAGAGAGATGGGTCCATGTGCTAACTCTCTCTTCCCACTCTTATGGAGACTTGAAGGGGGTTTCCCTCCGTTGATGGGTGTCGGGGCAGGCATGCCTGCCCACACATGTTGGAGGGGAGGCTTCCACACAAGAGGTATGTGGTGACCCTGTTTGATGTTGGCCAGAACCAGGGTTCACATAAGCCTCCCCTTAATCTGGTCGACAGCACCACAGGGGGTCTGGCTCAAAGTTGGATTGTGGCAGGCAAAGCAGTGGTATCTCCTTCCCTTCTTGTCTCAATAAACTTGGAACGCTATCTGACTTTCAAAGATATTTAATAAGAGTCTGGGTGATTGATAAGGGTAAATGACAAGAGTGGTGGTCAGAGGAAGTAGGTGTCCCTATGTCTAATCCAAGGTCCTTCACTTGGGGAGCCAATTCAGTCTCCAACCTGAGCCTCTCCTTCCCTTCCCCCTATTTCTAGATCTGATCTGTAAGCTTTAGCTAGACTTCAGTTGATTAGGTTCTCTCTATAAAGCAAGGACTGGAAATGGGGTTTGGGGGTTCTATTCCCAGATGGAGTCCAGAAATCCCCAATGGACAGGATGAATGGTCTTGGACTTGAGAATATGTCCGCTGGCAAAGAACAGGGTAACAGGACTTCAGTTCCTGATGAGAAAATTCACAGAATTGCCTTCAGTTCACTCAGAACTCGTTCATCACCTCTACTCCCCTTGAGCTTCCCAAACCAAAGATCTTGTCCTTCTGGGATTCTTGCCAGAATCCTCTGCTGTCCCCAACTGCAGTTCTTGTCCCATGCTCCTCTCTTGCAACATTCTGCCCCACCCCAAAGATTCTTCCCTTTACCCTCCATCCTTACACTAGGTAACAAACACTTACTATGTGCCAGACACTGTGCTAAGTTCTAGGGATTCAAAGAAAGGTAAAGGGGCTCTGTTTTTATCTCTGTACTTCATTTCATCTCCTAGTTACCCTCTCTCCATGGAGCCTTCCTACCTGAGAGGCCTGGAACAAGTCATTCCTTCTAGTTTCTTCATCTATAAAACTGAGGTAATCAGCAGAGATGTTTTAAATACACCCTCCCCTTCTTGGGGAACTATGAAGATGAAGCATGTGGTAAGTAGATGTCCCCTCTTCCTTATAAGGTCACATTTGTGTTTTATGGTTCACATACATGACCTCACTTGACTCTTACAACAACCCTGGGAGATATTAGCTATAGATATTAATATCCTGATTTTACAGATGAAGAAATAGAAGTTCAAAGAGGATATTCCATGGATAAAAAGAATCAAAAGACTCTTAGAGTTGGAAGAGACCTTGGAAGTTCTGGGAACTAACCCACACTTGACCAAGAATCCCTTCTATAAAGCCCACAACAAGTGAATATCCATAGCTGCTGGAAGTTTTAATATTTGTGCTAGTTTATATCCTAGAGTAAGGAATGCAGGGACCTGGGCATGATATGCCCACAGAAAACCCACTCTGTCCCTGAATGTGTCTTTTGCCTAATAAATAACTCGTTTATGCCATTGCTATGTTCTTTTGACATTATCCATCAAGACAGATACCACAGAGTAAGGATTCTTAAACTTTTCTGTGGCATGGGTTCCTTTGAAAGTCTGGCCAAACCTATGGACCCATTATCCAAAAAATGTTTTCAAATTCATAAAATAAAATATGTGAGATTACAAAGGAAATCAATTATGTTTGCATACTGTCATTAGAATATTATTTTTAAAACAAGTTCATAGTCCCCAGGTTTAGAACCTCTACACTATCCCATACATTCCCTCTACTCCTATATAATTATGAGAGTTGATCCATCTCATCTCCCTTTCCTCCTCAAATTCCATTACCAAGAATAAAGTCTATCTTACATATACACTCCTAAAGGGGAGCAACTATATCTATCTAACATATTCAATACAGGACCTAAAACCCTTCCATGCACAAATATCATCAATTAATTACTAATTATTATAACAAATAATTCTCCTCCCAAAAATCTCATATGATTTTAGTAGTAATCTCCAGTATGGCTATGAGCACAATTCTTTAACTATAATTAAACTGTAGAATTACTATTGGTTATCCAGATGTGTGTTTGTAAAGGAAATTCTAGTGGTAAATTGAAAAGAATGGTAGACCTAACATCAGGAAGATCTGAGTTAAAATTCTACCTTGGATACTTCCTGACTGTGTGACACTGGGCAACTCATTTGACCCCTCTAATATTGCATTTCCCCTTTTGTAAAATGAAAATAATTGCATTTCCCTGAGGCTTGTTGTGACAGATAATATGTACAAAACACTTAGCAAATGTTAATGCCTGTATAAGTATGATTTTATTGGCTTTAAGATGAAAGCCTGGGAAGATGATTCTCTAGGGTGGGAGGAAAGGAAAGTACACTGGCTAGGAGGTAGGAAATCTCATGGTTGTGGCACTGAAGTATGAGAAGGATATGGGAAAATTTGAGTTCTGGTGAGGTACTGTGAGTTTAGATTGAATGAGGAGATCCAGGATAACTATCATAGGTCCAATTTGCTATAAGCAAGCCAGTGAAGAGAATTTTAAATAAGCAAAGTGAGGCAGCTCTAAGGATCTGATTAGTGTCAGAAAGAAGAGAGACTTGCTCAGGAAAAGTCTAGAACAGAATCCAGATAAGCTATTGACTTGACCTTTAGGCAGCTGCAAAGAAGACTATTTTGACTTGTGAAGGCGGAAAGAGGTACCTAGATCCCAGACAGAAAGGACCTCATTTCCCCAGTCTCCAATGGAGTTACTGGGGAAACAAGGATTAGTTTATTAGTCTACTTTTATGTTCACTCTTGACAAATGTGCAAATGAACCTTTTATAAAGACATCAGAGTTATAACAATGTGTGAGTTAAATGGAATGAGTTTCTAACCTTAATGAAAACTACATTGCACGTTTCCTTGTAATCACTGTAATTGTCTCCCCTGGAGCTAAATCCAGGCAAAATTACCAAGTCTGCAAACTTTTTCTTCTCTTCTGATCACCTCCACTATCAGGACTAATGAATGCCCAGAACACTCTTCTGTCTTCTGGCTCCTGTTCCTGAATGCTTTCCCTGGTCACCTTGATCTTCTCTAGCTCCTCCCCTCAGCTCCCATTAATACTTAGCTCTAGGTTCTATGTCCTTCAAGAAATCTTTTCTGATTCTCTCAGACATCAGTGCCCCCACAAATTACTTTGTATTTTTATATATATGTAATATATATATGAAATATATACAAAGTACATGTATGTATGGATGATACCTTTTTATGTTATATATATTAACTATATCATATATATAGTTAATATATAAATGGATATCCTACATTTATTTGTGAACATTTTATATTTCCCCTCTATTAGTAGATTATAAGCATCTTGAGGGAAAGGACTGTCCTACCTTTACCTTTGTAGCCCCCCTGCCTAACACAATGGTCACATAGTAAGACCTTAAATATTGACCGACTAATTGATTGGCAGTCTAACCTCCAAATTCACTGTTTCAGCTCCAGCAGTATTTCTGCACCCTCAAGTAACATTATATAGAAGGTTTCTTCTTTGTCTACAGATAGAGGCAGAGTGTTCAGGATAAAAATTATGAATTGATTCAAAAGCTAATTTAAACAAATCATCATAACCCTGACTTTATTTCTCTAGTGGTGCCTTTTTCCATGATACTCTACCAACATGGGACTCTACCACTGGAGGCATACTCATGTTTTTTTTCATCATTCTATATTTCCAGTTCCCAAAGAAGCCCAATGTGCATGGTCAGTTAGTTGAGAAATATTTATTAGGTACCTACTATGTTCCAGGCACTGTGCTAAATACTGGAAATACAAAGAAAGGAAAAATACTCCCAAGGAGTTCATTGTCTAATAGTGACAACATTCAAATAACTACATGCATGCAAGATAAATATATAGGATAAAATTTTTAACCCTTGCTTTGTGTCTTAGCATCAATACTATGTATTGATTCCAATGCAGAAAAGTGATAAGGACTAGAAGCTGGAAAGGTAAGAGGGGTCTAGGTTATAAAGGGCTTCAAAAGTCAGAGAGGATTTTAAATTTGATCCTAGAGGTGATTGGAAGCCATTGGCATTTAGCGAATAAGAAGAGGAGTGATATAGTTAGACATGCCCTTTAGGAAGACCAATTGGACAGGTAAGTGGATGATGCACTGGAGTGAACAGAGACTTGAGGCAGAGAGGCTAATGCTTGCCCTTATGATATAAACATGAATAAAGGATTTTGCTGATGATAATTTAAAAGATGATCATAGAGAGGCAAAGTATCATCATCTAAATACCCCAGTAGATAGAGCACTAAGCCTGGAGTTCGGAAGAACTGAGGTCAAACCCAAACTTAGACACTAAATAATTATTGATTGATTGATCTCATTACCTTTAAATTATAATCTGCTCTTTTATTGGCTGAAATAGAAGAGACTGTCTGCACTTGTTCCTAAAAATCTCCAAATCTCCATCTTATGTCTCTTTGCGTTTTTATGACAGACAACTATTAGGCATGAACACATTTTTTAATTCCAAATTCTCTCTCTCTCTCTCTCTCTCTCTCTCTCTCTCTCTCTCTCTCCTGTCTCTTATACAC
>NC_058134.1:90046619-90144784 GCF_016433145.1 Gracilinanus agilis | reverse complement strand
GGCAAAGTATCATCATCTAAATACCCCAGTAGATAGAGCACTAAGCCTGGAGTTCGGAAGAACTGAGGTCAAACCCAAACTTAGATACTAAATAATTATTGATTGATTGATCTCATTACCTTTAAATTATAATCTGCTCCTTTATTGGCTGAAATAGAAGAGACTGTCTGCACTTGTTCCTAAAAATCTCCAAATCTCCATCTTAAGTCTCTTTGCGTTTTTATGACAGACAACTATTAGGCATGAACACATTTTTTAATTCCAAATTCTCTCTCTCTCTCTCTCTCTCTCTCTCTCTCTCTCTCTCTCTCTCTCTCTCTCTCTCTCTCTCTCTCTCTCTCCCCTCTCTCTCTTCACCCTTTGGTAAAAAATCTGATACAGATTTTACAACACATTTATCTTTTAAATAAAAAAAAACATTCAAGTTGACACCAAAAAGTTGCTCACATGCTTGTCATATGGCCATACCAATTTTTTCTTTAGGATTTCAACTCTAAGATTTTATTATTCCTTTGGGTTTTAAGAGATAGGGCCTAGATGCAGGACCTGTTTAGTTTTCAAGACTATTCCCTTCCCAAGTCTAAGAGAGCCAGATCAAAGACCCCAGTGAATCCAAGTATCTTTTTTCTTTTTTAAATGAGTCAAGGCCCAAGTAATTAAAGCAGTGTAATCACAGGAAGTGAGTACCTGATTCAGGGACAGCCAGTTTTAAGGGGCCCAGCCCACAGAACAGCACTAGAACATAAATGTTGAACAAGCTCCCTCTGTTTAGCTGTGCTGATAGTGAGATTAATTATCCTGGGCTGAGTCTCTAGAGCTGCCACAGTGATGTGTCATCAGCCACTTACCAAGTAGGGACTTATTCATCACAAGTGGCAAGCTTTGAAAAGAACTCACATTCCTGGGTAATATTTGTTCCTATGTTAATTTGGTTTTGAAAAACCAGGTTCTCATCCACCCCCACTCCCAACATTCCCCTTACCACCACCACCAACCTCAAGAAAACCAAAGAAGAGAAAGGGAAGAGAGGGCTTTAGCCCAAGTAAATGGGAGGAAGAATCTAATTTAATTTTTACTCATTTTACAGACCTTTTCAGATTTAATCTGCCTTGCCATTAGGGATTTTAAAAGGATCTGCTGCTTAACTTGTTTGTCCCTTTGACTTAAGACAAATCCAGCTGACAACAACAAAGCACTTTCTTTGTCTTCACCATCACTTAATTTAAAAGGGACATGTTTACTAACAGCTTAATCTATTTAGTAGAAATACGGTTTTTACATTCTTTTGCTACCTCGAAAAAATAAAAATAAAAACCCTTAAAATTACATGACTGAAACCTTCCAAAGTCCAAAGGTGGGCTTTGGATCATCTGGCTATATTAATATGTATCTTCAGTGTATAAACAGACCACATGGAGTCCCCTAAATGTCCTGCTTTTGTAAAAGCTAAAATGGTAGGAACAGAATCTGGTTTGTCTGAGTAGCTTGTCTTAATTTTTACAACTTTGCATTGCACAAACAATAAAAGTTCACTTTGATCCAAAGAAATTCCTTCCTCTGGGATTCAGCTAAAAGAAAAACAACTTTTATATTTAATCCCTTCCTCCCCAATAGTAAAACCAGTTAGTAGAAAATGGACAATGAACCTAAAGTAATTAGACTTGATGAACTTAATAAGCAAGTGATTGCTTGTAACACTACTGATGGCATCTGCCCAGTTGGTTTCCCTTTAGTTGTTAAGTAGCTAGTATAGCAGGAAACATTTGCCCTTACACCAAAGTTATCAGTTGTATGTATGATTTGAAATGAGATCTTTAAGAAAAGAGAAGAACTTTTCTTAAATATAGTACTTGCAGATATTTCCACTTTAAATTCAGAGGAATGTTTTTAAGTTGAATTTTACTATGAAAACTTGCCTATAAAATCAAAAAGCAACTCCAATAAAATCAAGTCAACCCTTAATTGTAATAATAAAAATTACATTAAAGTAATGGTATATCTGAGTTAATAGCACCATAAAATAGCAGCTGAAAAGCCAGTCTTTGTTAGTTGAGTGACTATTTCTTCAATATTACTATAATTAAAAAATGAAATACTGATAAGGATGCATCTCATTGGGCTTTCACTTGATAAGCTTCCTGTTAAGAACTAATTCCTGCCCTACCCACTCGTCAATGAAGATAGGAATATCACAAAGCCAAGAGTATCGGATGCAGAAGTTATGGCTCAATATTTTAACTTTAGGCAAGGGTAGAGCTGCGATCTTACCCCATGGAACTCACAAAGTGAAATATCCTTATTGGGACTTTAGCAAACTACCAGTCAGGGAAATCAAGGTTTCCCTTCCCACCAGTTGTAGCCTCTTCTCTTTATTATACAACTGTTATTCACTACTTTGTGGACTAAGGGATTTATAAGCACAGCTCTTAATGGATCATAGAGGAAGCTCGTGATGAGGTGCTACTTTTAAAAAGCATTCTGCCTCTGAAGAAAGCCTCTATCTTAGGGAAAATCTGAAAGGTAATAGCCTTAAGGACACTGCAGTAGCTCTTCTAGTCTCTGCCATACCCATTTGCACCCAATTACATACTAGCTTGTAATATTCTTCAATTATTTCATGAATATTAGTGTTGCCTCTTGACCATAAAGTGTAAAGTTCTTGAAGACAAGGATCATGTCTCACAATTTTGTATTTTCCACAGTTTCTCATATAGAGTGGAACACTATATTTATGCATCATAAACATGTGAATTACTGTTCCTACTCAGTATATCAAGATAATTGTATTTTATAAAAGTCTTTAATAATAATGGAACACACAGTCCTTACAGCAGTGATGTCCAAACTTTTTTGACCACATTTCTAGAAGTAAAAATACTTTGAGCATGCACCCTCAACATATACGAATATTTATTTATTTATGAATTACATACATAAAAATCTTTGCAGCAAATTTCTTTGATAAATTTCTAATATCCAAGATGCATAGGAAGTCCATTCAAACATATCAGGACAAGAGCTATTCCTTAAAAGATAAATGGTAAGAGGATACAAACAAGCAGTTCTCAATGGAAGAAATAAATCCAAGCTATCAAAAATTACATGAAAATAATGCTCTAAACGATTAATAATAAGGGAAATGTCAATTTAAAACAATTCTCAAGTTCTTCCTCAAACCCATAAGATTGCCAAAGATGAGAAGAAAATAAAATTGCACTATTGTGATTGTTCATAACCTTGATCAGAGTTCGAAAGGAAAACAACTTTTAAAGACTTAAGAACTCTGATCAAGGCTATGAACAATCACTACTGCAGAAGACTAATAACAAAGTATACTCTCTATCTCTTGATGGAAAGGGGATAAATTGTAAATATAAAGTGAAGCATACCTTTTGAGATATGATCAACACAGCACAAATTTGTTTGTCTATATTATTTGTTACAAGGGAGAGATTTTATTTGAGATGAGAGAATTGTGGGGAGAAAGAAGGAAAGTAAAGGTAGTAATGCAAAAATCAGAAGGAAAAAAGATAGGAATGTCAATGAAACATCTTAAAAACAGAAGAAAGAGAAAGAATTTCACAATGGAACATAGCAAGCAGGGAAAATTGGTACTTCCAAGTTAAATTGAATATATATGTATATATATATGTGTATATATATATATAAAATGTAGCATATTTAATTTTTCAGTAAGTTATATTAATAGATTCAAAATTTATTACACAATTCTCTTTTGCTGGTCTTATTTGTTTAAGAAAATGGTAACTTTTGTTCATTTTCCAGGTCATAATAAAAAATTTTTAAATGAAAACAAGTCATATACACTTATTACTATATTGTTATACATATTCTAAAACATGCAAAAATAAAAACTGAACGGAAATGAGATAAAAATTAAATAAGCTGAATTTCAAGAATAATCTATTTTGTGTTAAAATCACAAAAAAACTTTTTGCTCTTACAAAAATATTACTAATAAATTTTGTGATAGCAATGTGATTAAATATGCTTTTAATAATCATTTGAAAATCTTCATTAACTTTAATCACATTGTGATATAATGATTTGAGGATCTGATTCTAAATTCATTTTAATACTTGATTTGAATGATTGCCTTAGATGAAAAAATTACCTCCCTAAAATGTGTAGGTAGAAGTGAAAAAATTTTATCATTGACTATGCTTATCACGATATTTATTTTTCAATCCTATCCACCAATTTTACCAAGGTTTTTATTGAAATTTGGCTAATAGATATCCATCTTGCCTGATGTCAATCAATTGTTCTTAAAAACTAATCAGGAGGTGTTATATTTTTATATTTTAACAGATGGATTCAAAAGCCACTCTAACCCCATTCTGAAATATTTTAAATACATTAGAAAAAGTCTGCTTCCAAGTTTTTAAGCTTTTTTAAAGAGTTTTTATAGGTGACAGTTATATTGTTTATGGAAACAAAAGCCAATGTTCAATATCCTGATAATCATAATGTTTTCATACTCTTGTTAGCACAACATACATAATGCATTGGTTTCACCATTAATAATCGTAGATATAAATTGATATTCATATCAATAATTGATAATTTCTAATATTTTTAGCCTAATTGTTGTCTGATCTGATTTAAATCATCATTGTTTTTACTTCAGCTGATAAAAAAACTTATACTAGGAGTTGGAGAAATTAGTGGCTCTGAAAAGGCTTCATTGGAAAGGACTACATGAAATAATGAACAAAGAAATGAGTAGAACCACGACAAAATTACACATAGCTACAGAATTAATGCTGGAAGAACAAACTATGAATGTTACCTCCAGAAAGTGAACTGAAAGGTGAAAACATGAGAGACTTAATTTATATGAACATGTCAGTCTCCCAGACAATACCTTCTGTTGTTTTACGGGTAGGGTGGAAAGGTGCTGAAGACACTTGTGGATAGGACTTATGTAAATATGAAGTAAACTTAACATATAAGAGATTTGTAATTTTGTTTATGTGCAATCTTCATTGTCTTTCTATATGGAAATGCTTATTTTATTTGATTTTGTAAAATTTGGAATAAAAAAGAAAGAAAAGGCTTCGTGGAGGATATGGTATCAGAGCTGAACTGGATAGGAAGGGAAAGATTTCAAATGAAAAACATGTAGAATTCTTTCTAAGTGTTTGCAAAGGCATAAATACAGAAGAAGGCAAGACAAGATAAAGAAATGGCTAGAGATTGAAGTTTGGGAATCACCTGCATATATGTGGTCATTTAAAAATGGGACTGGATGAAGTCATCAAGGGAGAGAGCACAGAAAGAGGACTACATAGAAAGTCTTGATTGAGGGACCAAACAAAAAGGAAAAGCCATTATAGGAGATCTAGAGAGAATAATTCAAGAAAGAGAAGCTTCACAGTAGTCAATAGATGAGCAACTATCAAGAAGGGGCTGGCTAATAGCTACAGAAAGATCAAAATACATAAGCATTAAGAAAAGGCTACAAAATTCGTGAGTGACTGAAGTAGAATACTTCTAAGGCAAGTGTCACAAAAAAGTCACAAAAAATTTATCAACTATATCTTGTCCATGGTTACCTATAATTACATTGCATTGCAATCAGCAGAATATGTGAATAGTGCTATGTTTTCTAGTTCAAAAGGGTAACTGCATATGCTGCCACATTGAGTAAAGCATAATGTTCAGTGATACCCCAACATCCTTAGCTTTGATTCTGTACTCTACATATGTCCTCACTAAAGCATTTCTTTGGACTTATATCATGATTTAGCTTGAGTCCTTCTCTAAAATGTTTCACTCTCTCATAATTAAACTAACCATTATACCTCTTTCTTTCTCTTTGTTTCTTCAAAGAATTCATTCTCAATCATTTTGCTTATGATTTTGTACAATTTTAGTCTTTGTTCTCTTACATTCTCATACCATCTACAAATTCCCACCTTTCACCATCTTGCCCGTTGGGCTGATTCCTGCCATGAAAAGCAGCCATATTCCCCTCCCAATAGACTCTAACACCATGGCTGGATTGGGTGGGAAAGGAGATGGTTAAAAAATTAAGGGAAGGGAGGAAGAGAAGGAGAAAGAAAAGAGAAGAAGGTGAAAGGAATTCTTGTTGCTGCTCTTGCACTCAAATTGATCACCCTCCTTCCCATCAAGAATAACAGGTTTGTCAAATTCTACTCTTTCCTAATAAAACCCATAATGATCATTAAAGGTCCTCCCACTGTTCCTATATACTCTGGATACAGTGGCTCTAATTCCTAATTAGGAGATAATCCAGTGAGAAATACAGTGAGAACTGTTTTTGGAAAAGAGGTTAATCATAATCACAATAACTAGCATTTATATAGTTCTTTAAGGTTTGTAAAATACTTTACACACCTGACAAGCACTCTATCAAGAAAGTTTAAAATATTAAAAAATGCAAATTCCTTTCAGGCCAGGCTGAAAGGTAGCTGAGGAGCCTGGGAACTATGTAGCCAAGATTAACAGAGGATGTTATTCAAGGATAAGCCCACAGAATATGGAGGCAAAAGTGACATCTTAGACCAGGAGGTATAAGAGCAGCTCATTCAAGAGATATTAGTTTTGTATTACCTTCAATGGTACACACCACTGGAAAACAAAACAACTAAAAGTAGATTTTGGTCTAGGTTCATAGGTGTGTAGTGGAGCGGGATCTCTCTGGTTCTCAAGAGCTAGTTGTTAAATTTTCTGAGTGGGCATTTATACCCTAGAAATCAGCAAACTGTACAAATCAGGGCTTGATTAGTTTTGCTACTTGAGTAAACTTAAGTTAGAGCAAATGTTAATAATTCGTATCAAACTTTAAAATGTGCCTTGTATTTTCAGTGAGCCAGCTATTACCAGCACCATTCTGGCTACATATGATCTGACCTCCAAAGTATATGCGTGCAGGTGTTTATTATCAGCAAGGTCCTACTATTATGTAACATTGACATAACAGGGTTTTTGGTGATGAGCTAGAATCTTTGTAGATTAGGAAGTGCTGGGATTTCCCATGGGTTCCCAGGGTTCTGGGTAGGAAGCTCCAGCCAAAGGAAATTTGATGAATCCCCACAAGATAATAAGGACCTTAATGCCACTGATCTCCGCAGAAGGGTTACATTGGGAATGAAGTTACATTTTAGAACACAAAAACTTGAGCTACTTATCATTGGTTCTACCCCAACACCTAATACTTGAAGAAATCCTACTGCAAAAGTAATAGTTGCTATATATATTGAGCTAACAGGCTGGTAGGAAAAGCTGCCAATTAATTTTACTCCCCAACACTGATCTTTTCTGTGGCCCCTTTGAGCATGAGCAGAGGTATTCTGGTAAATATATAACAATTGGCTTCATGGCAAATTTTAAAGTTTGATGTGCATTATTCACATTTTCTCCTAAATAATCAAACAAAACAATAACTCAAGCCTTGATTGTACTGATTTTAGAAGTATAAAATGCTCATTCTGAACATTTATCAACCAGCTCTCTAAGTTGGTTCCATCTGGCTCCAGCACCCTCCTAGGAATGATGTTCTCTCTAGCCACTCTAGCCTTCCACTGTGGAAGCTAAATTAACTAAGTCAGGATCTGAGTGACTCACAGAAGAGAGAGTCCCACTGAAGATAGGAGAAGAGCTGAAAGGCCAGTGTCTCTGGCTGGGGTCTCCTCAACCCAAGCAAGTCACCAAAGCTAAACTCCTGAAGCCACCAACACCGAATCCAAGGCAGAATTCAATGCCTAATCAAGCTGAGCCACACCAGATTGAGCTGCAAAGAGACCAAGCCTCTGCCAAAGACTGCCTCCGTCAATGACCAAGCTGCCAAAGATGCTCAGGGTCCCAGAGGCTCCTGTTTATTTGCAGTTTTCTCCACCCATCAGCTCTCTCTGTCACATCTCAGAAATCAATCAAAGTTTCTTAATTTGCCTGGCACTACCCAGGGGGAAGTGTCTGTGGAATCCACCTCCCATCCTCTGAGGATGTGAACTTTTATCAAAAGGATCCTTGAGTTCCTGACTAAGTTAAAAGAGTAGAGGACTCCAAGTACTTGATTGATTAAGTTAACATAAAAAAATTCCCTTTTAATACATCTGATCTTCTTGGCAATGCTTATAGTGAGCATGGACAAGACAAAGATACACTTAATTCCAGTTTCCTATATGTACCCCAACTCTTTAGGCCTAAGATTTCATTAAGTAGAATGTAAGCTCATTGGGGGTAGCAACTATTTTTTATCTTTGTATCTTCTGCATCTACCATGGTCACTTATACATAAAAGAAACTTAATTTATGCCTACTGAACTGATAAAAGTAATTCTTGAGTATCCAGCAGAGGCAGATAGGTGGCATAGTGGATAGAGCAGCACTAGATTTGAAGCCCAGAAGATCTGAGTTCAAATCTAGATTCACACATTTAATAGCAGTATGATCCTGAGCAAGTCAAACTCTCTATCTCAGTTCCCTCACCAACAGGAACAAATAAAATGAAGAAAATAATATCATGTACATCCTAGTTATTATAAAAATAAAATGAAATATTTGTAAAGTGCTTCACAAACTTTAAAGCACTATGTAAATGCTAGCTATTGTTATTGTTTGGTGCTATACGAAGCAGGAGGGAGAGACAAACATTTATGTGTGTGTGTGTGTGTGTGTGTGTGTGTGTATGTGTAATGCTTTCTGCCTTTTAGAAGCTTATAATTTAATTGGGAAGACAAGATATACATATATTTGTTATGTTTGTTGAATGAATGAAACTTGATATCTCTCAATAAGTATGTTTATATAGTTAGGGGTTTTTTGTCCCTACATTGCTGGAGTAGTGAGTACAGATAAAACTCCACTGACATCTTTTCTTTGCTTCCTAAAGCAAAACCTCTTCTTACCAATCATAGTAAAGTTAAATGGACATTTCAAGTTGTACTTTCTATGGCCAAATATAGAAATTACATCACACTTGGACTATTTTGTTTCACATTTCAGAGAGATTAAAAACTGAGTTCAGTAACATCATTATTTTTAAGCAGTAATTCACTTTTAATTCCCTATTTATATCCAAATGCCCCTAGGTGGAAGTTTTCATAGAGAGGAGGAGGAGATTGCTAGAGTCAACAACCTCTTCCCCACCCTCCACCTTAAGAAAAAGTTCATAAATTTGACTGCAGTTGGCAAAATCTGAAAAGCAACAATGAGTCATGGAGGCAGGGGCATTTCCCACCTCACTTTATCTGGTGCCAGATGTTTGATTTTGCATTTGCCAACAAGCCAGGGGCTTGGTATGGGGTTGATGTCTTGTTATGTTGGTTTTGTTTTGTTTTGTGATTTTTTTTTAAACTAGATGCAAGTGAGGAACAAGCCAAGTGCTAAGCAAAGGTGCTAATGGCTTTAAAGAAACTTCAGTGCAACATAAAAGTTACTTTAGCTTATCTTCAATAAAGAGTAAACCATTGAAAATTACTTTAAGCATCTTTTAGGTCATGAGAAAAGATAGTTATGTGAAATTATGTAGATATCTGCAGTTCTGACAATTTAATTTTACAAAGTCTAGAAAGATTAGCATCTTTAACAATATAGGAAAGGGAATAAAAGCCAACTCTAAAGGTTAATACATTCCCTCAAAGGGTCTAATTTTTAGAGAATGACTTGGGCCATAAGAAGAGAGCACCTAAAAATTACTTATTATCAATTTATAATCAGAATAAAAATGAATATTTTCTAAATGTTTTACTTCCAGTTTCCTCAATATCAAAACATGAAGTTGTGAAAGCCAAAACCCACCTTAATTATGGCATATGTATATTCTTTGATAAAATTTGATCATTTTATCAATAGTTACCTTACAAACTCTTCTATCATAGGCAAGAGACTTGAAGTTGCTGCCATATGTCTATGTCTAAAAGTACTTCTCATAAACTTCTATCTCAAAAAGCAGAATATTAATTCTTGGCAAGAGCAATGGAAATGTCAAGTGGATGTTTAATAGTGAATAAACACAGCTTTAACAAGTTTAGGGCTTTTTTAGATTTTTAACATTTTTTTAGAACTCACTGCATTTGATGAGCTGGCCCATCTCCCTTATTGCTCTGATCCAAAGACATATATCAAATGGAATCAAAAAGTTTTTATGGTAGTCCCTATTCAGTAATGGTTATACCAATCAAGGCTGAAAATAGGAGCTAAATTTTGATGCTGATATTGAATCAAGATTCACTGCCCCATGGTCAAAAACTGTAACCTAGCCCCTAACTTATATGCTCTAAGATCAGTCTAAGAGAGGAATAAGTAGCTGACTATATGGTACAATTAGAGAAGCAATAAATAGAGGGACCCTATTCAAAAATATCTTAGACTCGTTAAAATGGTTCTGCTCAGTTTGGATACATGAAAGACTGATAATTTGTTAATATTTAAAAATATCCTTGAATTCTTGGTTATAATTTAGATAGGTAGAATTTTAGCCTGAGGCATTCACTCCCAGATAGGAGGATCTGTGATAGGACCTACCTCCAGTTTGCAGACCCCTGAACCTAACACAACTTCTTCCCCCAAGCAACTTGATTGGCTCCAGCTTCCTTGATAACAGGAACCTATCTGAAGGTGTAAAAAGTCCAGTCTCTTGTGGTTGGAGGAAACCTCTCAGACTTGGTAGGTACCTGAAACCATGTAAGTCTCCCTATCTTAATGACTGTTATGTAAGGGAATTGGGGGATTAGGGCAGTAAGTGGCTAATTGTGGAAACTGAGTGAACCACACTGGCACCATATTGTGACCCACTTCTGGACCCATGCAGTTCCCTTTCTATTCAATCATGGGTCTAGTACAACTTTTGTCTTGTAAGAAAACTTTATTCAATTGTGGGAATTGAAAGAAAATTTTATTGTATTGTTTAAATCTAGCCCTGAGTGGCTGTAATGCGGGACCACCTCTACTTGCTATTTAGAGACCCTTCATTAAGGACCTAGGTTATATTGACAGAAACCCAGTCAGATCCTAAGAGTGATACAAAGAATTTTCTTACAATTATACATCTCATTTCCATGTTCCTTTGATTATTCACAGACACTTGAGTGGGACACCTCTTTTTCTTATTTCTGGGAATTGTACCTATTTGCTCTTTCACTGCCAATTTGGAAAGGCCTAATCTTTCCTCCAATTAGAAATAACATTGCCTAATGTATCCTGATTGTTTTCTTTTATTTAATTTGTCTTATTTGATTGTTTTTCATGTATAAAAGTTTGTCTCTTCCTGTATTTGGGGTCTAGTGCCAAAGTTGAGGAAGGCTACTAGTCCTGATTTGCTGGGCAATTGGCATGCTCTGTTTAATAGATCAATATTCTCAAAAGCTCAAACCTTTGTTTTCTCAGTTATTTCATATTTCATATGCCATACATAAGGTTCCCCATCCTGATGATTGGCTGACCAGTTATGTTTCCATGGAGACAGAAGGGCTGCTGTCCTTATCAGTTAGAACTGAGGAGTTAAATATCAACTAATCCTTGTTGTTAGGACAAAGCAAACTTCATTTGTTCGATATTCAGTGACTTCTGTAAAGATGGGGGATGGGACAAAAAGAGCCAGAAGAAGGCCATTGGTGACAGTTACTGACAGTTGGGACCAGAGAGGATTCTGGGAGGCTTCGGAGGAAGAAGGAAGAGAGGAGGAACTTCCGGCGGAGGACTGGGAGAGGAAGAAGGTCGACATCCCAGCTCGGATCCAGTCCTGAGGGCTTCCTGAGGATCTTTCTTTGGACGTTGAAACCCCGATTCCCTGGTCAAAGGCATCCCATCACTTATCACCCAGCAAGACTTCAATAATCGAGTCAGATAAGTTTTTAGACTCCATTTTGATTTCTTAGGCTCCTTCCCCCATTACCCAACCTTGCTGAGAGACCCTTTCTGGTCTAACTTACAATCATAGAAAAGGATAGAAATAGAAACAGAAGGAGAAGGGACAAGGGGAGATGCTTAGGAGTGGGAACCCCAAAGGTTCCCACCCGAGTGATGGACCCCATAGAAATAGAGAAGAGGGCACCCCAAAATCCCTCTGCCCTTCACCCCTTTCCCTAATCCTTATATTGATATTAATAAAAGACACTCATTAGTCATATAGTGTTCCAAAGTGCCTGAGAGATGAGGGGGAGGGGAATCACAGCTTTGTCTGGCTGCCTCCATCTTGAAGCCAGACCACTTGCTGTGAAGTTGGTTGACCTGGAGGGAGGCTTGAATGAACCCCGCCCTCATTCAAAATCGGATTGGGGTCCCCCATACCTCATCTTATAGGGAAGCCTTGCCCCCAACTCCTGTGGGGCAGCACGGCCATCCAGGTCACCCAGTTTCAGGGTGACACCCCCTCGAAGTCTCCCAGTGTATATCGGTGGGAGGGGAGAGCTAGGAGAGAGTCTCACCTCATAGACTCTCTATCTCCCCTTCTATCATTAACATTGGCGGCTGGCTCTTATTATTATTACACTTTTCAGTGTCTAATGCCAACATCAAATCTGGACTAAGAGGGTGCTGGGGTTAGAGCCGTGCCTGTACCAGCAAAGTCAGTTGCTTATTATCCTGAAAGTCATGGTCCTACAACTTCTAACTACTAGGATGCTATAACCTCTGTCACAGGGATGTCTGAGAGTCTAGAAAGAGATTCAGAAGATGTTGTCAAGCATGCAGCCACTAATGGCTCTGCGATACACTGATCAACTGCCCAAGTGTTATGATTTCCAGCAATTGTTCATTTACACACCATATTAATAGTGTGTCCCCATAGTGCTTCATAGTAATTCCACAAGGGTTGAAATAGATGACCTTCAAGGTACCTTCCAACTCTGTAAATCTATGAACCTTTCTAAATTACCTCAATTTGATTTAGTAAAATAAATGTTATACCTGACCCCAAGAGACCTGTGTTTCAATTCTGCCACTGAAGTTTTCTAGCTGTATGATCATGGACAAATAATTTGATTTCTCTAAGGCTCATCTCTAAAAAGAGAATCAATATTTGTGCAACTTACCTAACAGGAATATGAGGGAAACACTTTGTAAACCTTTAAGTATTATATGTGGGAATTATCATTATTATTATTATTCACTAAAGCCCTACTCTAATGTATTATCATGGTATAAAAGTGATGCTAAGGAGATATTTTCTGATCATTTCCAAACTATGCCTTCTGCACTCTGACCATTCTCATCCTCCTCCTAGTGAGATTTAGACTATTCTTCCTCTCTAAACTCTCCCCTCCTCTGAACTTACCCTTTTTTGTTGAAGCCACCACCATCCTTACAGTATCTCAGGTTTATAATCTTGCCACTATCCTGAACTCTTCACCAGACATATCTAGTCAGTTACTGAATCTTGCTACTTCTAAATTCCCAACATTCCCTTTATCCAATCCCTTCTTTCTACTCATAGAGCTGCCACTTGATTTCAGACCCTCATCAGCTTTCATGTAGGCAATTGAAACAGCCTCCTAATTTTTCTCCCAGCACTTTATCTCTCATTATTCTACTCCATCCTACAAACTACTACTAAAATATTTTTTCTTAACTATGGACCTGACCAAGTGACCTCTCCTACTTAACCAATTTTAATAGTTTCCTATTGTTTATAGAATAAAACTTCTCTTTTGAGAAATGAACTTTTTTAAGGGGCAGGTAGGTGACTGAGTGGATAGAGACCCAGACGTAGAGTCAGGATGACCTGGGTTCAAATCTGGCCTTAGAAACTTCCCAGCTGTGCAGCCCTGGGCAGGTCACTTAACTATTTACCCAGGCCTTTCTGTTCTTCTGCCTTGGAATCAATACTCAGAATTGATTCTTTTTTTTAACATTTAATAATATTTATTTTTTAGAAAAGTTAACATGGTTACATGATTCATGCTCTTACTTTCTCCTTCACCCCCTGAACTCCCCCTCCCCAGAGTCAAAGCATATTTCCACTGGTTTAAACACGTGTCATTGATCAAGACCTATTTCCATATTATTGATAGTTGCATTGGTGTGGTAGTTTCGGGTCTACATCCCCCCAATCATGTCTGCCTCAACCCATGTGTTCAAGCTCTGTGTTTCCACTCCAGCAGTTCTTCCTCTGAATGTGGGTAGCATTCTTTTCCATAAATCCCTCAGAATTGCCCTGGGTCATTGCATTGCTGCTAGTACAGAAGTCCATTACATTCTATTTTACCACAGTGTATTGGTCTCTGTGTACAATGTTCTTATGGCTCTGCTCCTTTCACTCTGCATCAATTCCTGGAGGTCTTTCCAGTTCACATGGAATTCCTCTAGTTTATTATTCCTTTGAGCACAATAGTATTCCATCACCAGCATATACCACAATTTATTCAGCCAAATGAAGGGCATACCCTCATTTTCCAGTTTTTTGCCACCACAAAAAGCACAGCTATAAATATTTTCGTACAAGTCTGTTTATCTATGATCTCTTTGGGGTACAAATCCAACAATGGTATGGCTGGATTGAAGGGCAGGCATTCTTTTATAGTCCTTTGAGCATAGTTCCAAATTGCCATCCAGAATGGTTGGATCAGTTCACAACTCCACCAGCAATGCATTAATGACCCAATTTTGCCACATTACCCCCAGCATTCATTACTCTCCCCTTCTCTCATTTTAGTCAATCTGCTAGATGTGAGGTGATACCTCAGAGTTGTTTTGATTTGCATTTCTCTAATTATTAGAGATTTAGAACACTTTCTCATGTGCTTATTAATAGTTTTGATTTCTTTATCTGAAAATTGCCTATTCATGTCCCTTGCCCATTTATCGATTGCGGAATGGCTTGATTTTTTATACAATTGATTTAACTCCTTGTATATTTGAATTATTAGACCCCTGTCAGAGTTTTTTGTTATAAACATTTTTTCCCAATTTGTTGTTTCCCTTCTAATTTTGGTTGCATTGTTTTTGTTGGTACACAAGCTTTTTAATTTAATATAATCAAAATCATTTATTTAAATTTTGTAATTTTCTCTAACTCTTGCTTGGTTTTAAAATCTTTCCTTTCCCAGAGATCTGACAGGTATACTATTTTGTGTTCATTTAACTTATATATAGTTTCCCTCTTTATATTCAAGTCATTCACCCATTCTGAATTTATCTTGGTGTAGGGTGTGAGACGTTGATCTAAACCTAATCTCTCCAATATTGTTTTCCAAATTTCTCAGCAGTTTTTGTCAAATAGAATTTTGTCTTAGAATTGATTCTAAGAAAGAAGGAACTAAAGTCTTATATAACGTGTGTGCAACCTATCTCCCTAGCTTTGTAGGACATTGTTCCTTTCCTTATATTTTGTGATCCATCTGATCTGGCCATCTGTGTATTTCTCACTCACAGTCATCACTTCTATCTCCATGACTTTGCACCATATCTGGAAGTCACTCTTACCTTACCTTCTTACCTCCTAGCATCCTTCTTATTCCATAAGATGCAATTTAATCCCCATTTTCTGCATGAAGCCCTTCCTGACCCTTCCCCAATTGCTAGTGTACTCCTCACCAAACTACTTTGCATTTTTGAATATATAATATGCATATGCATTATTAACTTTATATTTATGCTACATATTTATGAGCTTGTTATTTCCATCATCAAAATGTAAACTGGATAAATGAAAGTGTATTTATTAAGCATATACTACTATTATATTGGGCTCTATACTAGAATATAAATACAAAAGTCAGCTAGACTCAATGCAAACAAAAATTTTTGTATTCTTTGTACTTGTATACTCAACATCTAGCACAATGCTTGCTACCTAACAGAAGCTTAATAAATACTTGTTGATTGATTTATATATCGTCTCCCCATATCAGAATGTAGATTCCTTGAAGACAAAGACTATGTCCTTTTATATTTATATTTGAACACTTAGCATAGTGTCTAGTACACAGAAGGTGTTTAATACATGTACTTTCATTCATTTATTTATTTAGTCTTTCTATCCCTAGTATCTAACATAGTTTCTGACACATTGAATAAATGTATGTTGAATTAAATTGGACTCAAAGCCAACTCCTCATTTAGTACTGTGCATGTAAAAGGAGACAGAAAAGTCAAGGCCAAAACCTAAATTGGCAAATTAGGAGACTAAGTCAAAACCCAGACATTCTTCCAAATGATGGAGTCTCATCTTAGATATTACATAAGGGGCCAGCTAGGGCTTTCCTGTTCTATCTAAGAGTAGGGAAAGGAATAGAGTCTAATACCTTCTACCCAAAAAAAAGCCCATTCAGAAACTGAATCTAGTGATATGAGTTGATAGAAGAATACACAAAACCCAGTGAAAAAATACCTTGGACTGAAAGAAGCCCAAGTAGTAAAAAAAAAAAGTAAAGAATAACTCCACAAGTCTATGTAAAGTTTAAATCAAAAGAATGTCTTTGTCATGAAGACTGTTAAAGTAGCTATATAAAAGGCAGCAAGGTGACTAAGTGGATAGAGGTCTAGGCCTGGAGTCAGGAGGACCTGGGTTCAAATCTGGCCTCAGACATTTCCTGGCTATGGGACCCTGGGCAAGTGACTTAACTATTGTCCTAGCCCTTGCTGCTCTTCTGCCTTGGAATCAATACTTAGAATTTACTCTAAGAGAGAAGGAAAAGGTGTTTTGTTTGTTTGTTTTTAAAGAAAAGAAAGAATACCTATAAGATATGAAAGAAGAGATACAAAATATGATATTAAAGGAAATTACAGCAAAGAAGGAAATTATAACAAGAAGAATTAATGGTAGAAAGATGGTGATAAACCTTACCCAAGAATTAAACTCTCTGAAAATTAGAATGGGTCAAAAAGAAAATAATTCCATGAGAAAACAATAATAAAGCAAAATCAAATAATTTTGTAGAAACAGAAGAAAATGTAAAATATATTTTATCATTAACAATTGATATAGAAAACAGATCAAAAAGAGACATTTTAAAAATCATAAGATGATCTGAAAATCATGATCCCCACCTCCACACAAAAGCCGGAATACCATATTTCAAGAAATCATAAACAAAACCTTCCTGGGTCTCTTAGAACAAAAGGGTAAAGTGAAAATTGAAATAATCTACCAGTTACCTCTAAAAATAACCCCAAAAGAATTTCATTAAGCTAGTTCTAGAACCCAGATATCTTAACTCTAGGTTCTTGATTCTGACTTCTCATACCATTTTTCTCTTAAATCATCTTCAGAAGACTATAAACTTTCTAGTACTTCTGTCAGGGGCCCTTAGTCAAATGCAAAGATTCTTACTTAGCAACTTCCAAAGGCATGAAAGTTGGAAACGTACATTACAGGAAGATAGTAAGTTGTTTGTAGGGTTTTTGCCTAATTAATTGTATATTAACTCATGCTTTCATTTCCACATAATAAGAAATGCTCTTTCTAGTAGAAGTCTTCTCAGAGTTAGGCATACCAAATCTCCATGATGTAATCTTTCACTCACATGCTCTCTCTGTTAAGTAGGCAATAGTTATACCTTTTATTTAAAGCTACCTTTATTATTAGGTTACAAATAGAGAGAACGGTACAGTGGAAAGAGAGGTGAGTTTAGACATAAAGGATCACTGGGTTCAAATGCTGGTTCTACTACTTGTTGACCTTGAGCAAGTCATTTAATCTCTGGTGTTCATTAAGGACAGTGGACAAGATGTTCTTTGAGATCTCTTCTAGCTAAAAATCTATGTTCCTCTTCTATATAGTTGTCTGTATGGTATAATTTGAGAATCACTCTTCTCCCTCTGATCATTGATGCCTGAAATTCTACCACAAATAATTCATACCATTGGATTATGGAATGTCTCCTATTTAAAGAGAAAGTCCCCTGGGAGTTATAACACCTTTATTCATTAATACCTTGATGTGAATTAGCTCTTTTGCGATCCACAGCTAATTTGGAGCCTGGTTTGATTGAAGGGGAAATAAGAATTTTGGAATAAAAGGCAGTTGGTGTCAGGGAGGGGAAAAAGGAAGAAAAGCAGGGAATGGTAATGGGTTAGGGGAGAAGCCCAGGGTATCCAGAGATGCCTGGGGGTGAGGGAAGGTTCCATGAGGGAAGGGATTGGAGTCACTGAAAGGGAAGGTAGAATAGTGCTCAAGACAAACTTCACCTACTTCATAATTTTGCCTAGAGTCAGATATGCCTTACATTATTGAATCTTTTCTTCCCTGAATAAACAAAAAGAAAGCTATAGGCACACAGATGCCAACTTAATAGAACAAATGCTAGTGCAATAGCCCCACTCCCAGGGCTGACCTCCTGAAGTTAGAGAAACCCTGTCATGTTAAATAATGCAAGATTAGATAAAAATAAAAGAGTTCTATCCATTTTTTCCTCTTTGCTTTTGATTGCTATGTCTGGTGTTACTGGCATTACAAACTGCACCAAAGACAGTATTAATTCAGTCTACTTAGATAAATGAAATAAACCAAAGCTTTGCTATAACATAACCTACTATAACACAGAATTGAGCATAAGGTGGGTCTGTTTTGGACCTTGAACAAAGGAGGTTTACTGCTAAAAGTACCAAGACACTGATTCTCTTATAACACAATCCTGCAGCATGGACCCCCTGAGGGCAGTGCTATAGTAAGATGCTAGTGTAATTGACTTAATAGATTATAAGCTCCTACAGACCAAGGATTGTGTCTGTCTAGCTTTATACAGAATCCATCACAAGGCTGTGCACCTGCGGATGCTTAACAAATGCTTTGTGATCTTAGTGATGACATGTTAATGAAAAATGGCTCTGTCGTTGCTCAGTCTGGTCATAGAAGTCCAAAGTGGGTCCAGGCTTGTTTGGAGAATTATTCTTCATTAAGTTTTAAAATGGCTTGCTCATTTTAAAAACATCTTTTTTTAATATTTTGCTTTGCCCTGTGTTTTTCCTTCCCCCCATTCCCACCATTGCCCCCCCCTTCTCCTTCCTCTCTTCCTCTTTCCATCTCTCTCTCCCTCCCTCCATCCCTCCCTCTCCTGCTTGTGTGATTTTTTTATCCCTTGGGCACATAATGGCTCATTCTGGATCTGAGTGACTAAATTAATATTGATTAAACTCCCACAGTTCTAAGTACTATTAGAATATAGAAGATATGTATCTCCAGCAGAACTAGAGAAAGTAGTAGGGATTCAATGATAGATAAAAGAAATTATTTCTAACTGAAATCTTTAAGTGTATGATCTATTAAACATATGTATATTGTCCTTAAAATAAATCAAGTATAAAAAATGGGCTTAACTAACATTTGTTGAACAAAGACAGAGTACTGGGTAGGGGAGGCGAAAGGAGAATGCATAATCTCTAATTTCATAGAAGGCAAAAAAAAAAAAAAAGAATCTACATGCAGAGAGCCAATGTCTCCTAATTCCAAAGAATGACCTAAATAGGACAGTATGGGATAGTGGAGAGGTCTAGATTTTAAGTCAGAAGACATGAGTTCAAATCATGTCTCTGATAATACTTAGCATTACCTATAAAGCAACTAAATTCATTTTTTTAAAACTAAGTTTCTGCATTTATAAAATAAGGGCTTTGAACCACACAATATATAAGGTACATTCTAGCTGTAAATCTAGGATTCCGTGAAACTAGGAAGTCACTTCAAATCTCTAAATATGTTTCCCCATCTCTGAAATTACTAGATTAGATTAGACTACATAATTTCAAAGGTCCATTCTTTCTCTTTTATTATATGATTCTAATTCCTAAAGGAAACAAGGCAGGCATTCATTTAACTTTTTAGGTAGATAGCAAATTTTATCTCTGGCCACAATGCACCAGCAGAGCCATATGGTTTTGCTGTTGACATAATATACAAATAAAGAAACGATGAACAAGATGATTTCAGAAAGATCTAGGAAGACTTATATGAACTGACTCAGAGTGAAATAAGTAGAACCAGGAAAACATTGTACATAGTAAAAACAATAGTATGGGATGATCAACTAGACTTAGTTACTCTCAGCAATATAATGATCGATGACAATTGTGAAAGACTTATGACAAAAAATATACCTCCAGATAAAGAACTGTTAGAGTCGGAATGTAAATCAAAGTATATGATTTTTCACTTTAGCTTATTTGTGTTTTTATTTGGAGGTTTTGGCTTTATATGAGCATTATTTTGCAACAATGGAGAAGTGTGTTTTTCATGATAATACATGTGGAACCCAGACCAAATTGCTTACCATCCCTGGGAGGGGGAAGAGAAGGGGAAGAAAGAGACAATTTGAATTTTACAATTTTGAAAAACTTATGTGGAAGATTATTACATGTAATTGGTAAAATAAAATATCTTTATAAAAAATAATAATATACAATAAAGGCAGAAAAGTAGGATATGGAGGAGAAAGAAAAGGAAATGAACATTTATATAGCATCAGGTCCTATGCTAAGTATATTACGTCATTTGATTCTCATAATAACCTTGGTAGGAGCTGTTATTATTTCCATTTTACAAATGAAGAAACTGAAACAAAAATTAAGTGACTTGCCCAAGGTCACATAGCTAGTGAGAGTCTAAGGCTAGATTTTAACTCCAGACTTTGTTTGTTTGTTGCATTAAAATTCCTAGATAATTCCCTTCCTCCCTCTTCTCCCCATTTACAGAAAACATCATTTAACCCAAAAACAATCTGTATATAAAAATTATGCCTTACTTATTTTTATTTATCAATTCTTCCCCTAGAGGTAGATATGTGCGAGTCAGTTTTTCAAGTAGTATTTCTGTTGCTTTGTAAAATGTTCTCTTGGTTCTGCTCATATCACTCTTTAAAATTTCACATAATTCTTTCCATTTTTTTAATTAACCTGTTTGTGATTTCTTATGGTACAGTAATTACAATGACATGCCACAACTTATTTAACCATTTCACAATTGTTGGGCATCCCTTCAACTTCCAGTTCTTAGCTTCCACAAAAAAGAGCTACTATAAATATTTTAGAACATATAAGTTCTTTTTCTTCTTCCCTGATCACCTTAGGAAATTAACCTAATAGAGGTTAAAAGGTATACACAGTTTTATAATTCTCTAGGTATAATTCCAGGTTGTTCTCCAAAATAGCTGGATCAATTTACAATTCTACCAAAAGTGTAATAGTCCCCTTTTTCCCAAATCCCCTTCAACATTTGTCATTTTGCCCTTTTATCATTTTAGCCAGTCTGTGAGGTATGAGATGATATCTTGAACTTGCTTTGATTTGCATTCTCTAATCAATGACTTAAAGCATTTTTTCACATAGTTACATATAGCTTTGATTTCTTTATCTAAAAACTGTATTTCATATCTTGACCATTTATCAATTGGGCAATAGTTCTTATTCTTAAAAGTCTGACAAAGTTCTCTCTATATTTTAGATATGAGGTCTCTATACAAGAAACAGTCTATAAATTATTTTCCCCCAATTTACTGCTTTCCTTATGATCATAGCTATATTAGCTTTATTTGTATAAATCATTTTTAACTTAATGTATTCATAATTATCCATTTTATATATCACAATGCTTTCTATCTCTTGTTTATTAATAAACTCTTCTCCTATCTATAAATATGAGCAGTAATATGTTCGCTATTCTTCTAATTTGATTGTGATATTTCCCTTTATGCCTAGGTCACATTCATTTTTATCTTATCTTGAAAAATGGTATAAAATATTGGTCTGTATCTCATTTCTTCCAGACTGCTTTCTGGTTTTCCAAAATAGGGAATTCTTATTCCAAAAGCTGGGATTTTTACTTTTATCAAACACAAGGTTATTACAATCTTTTACAACTGTTTGTTGTATGTCCGTTGAACTCCTGATTCAAAGTCCAGCACTCTATCCACTACATCAACCAGCTTTCTTTAGATAGACGAAAGAGTGGAGGGACAATGATCTTGCTGCTTTCACTTAGACTTTTTTCTGGCTTAAATTAACTTGCATGTCAAGATGGAAAGGATGTTGGGGATTTTTTACTCTAAAAGTGGATGATGGCCTCAGATAATTAAAGTGCTACTCTTCCAGTCTTTGACCTAAAGAAATATGAGAAAAAGCTTAATTATGGCCTGGAGGTATTCCCACTGGCTTTTATTTAGCAATCCTTAGTTAGTTATTGTAGCTCATTAGCTCTAGATATGATTATACAACTATCAGTCTTCCCTTTATCAGAAAGAGATTTTTTAGTCACTGTACCCTACCAAGTAGGGAGCTGATATAGATATTCAAAGCAATGAAGCCCAGAAGCAGTGACCCCTAATAGGCAAGAAACGAAGGAAGGAAAGCAAAGAGTAAAGGTACAATGCTTAGCAAAGAGTAGATTGCAACATGATGCTAACAAAAGAGTACATCAGTAGTCCTATAACACTGAAGGTATGAATTGACATAGCCATGTATGTATCCTGACCATGACCAAACATGGACCCAATGTAGATACCCTACACAAATGTGCCTTGGCCACATGCATGCCCCCATTGTGTAATCTCTGGGCACATATCCCACACATATTCCCTGCCTATTAGTCTCCTTGTTTCTTGGTTGCAATTATTTTCCTGGTGGTACCAATAACCTGTGGGATAGAGTATCCTATTTGTACAAAGGGAAAACCTTTCATTTTCATTTTATTTGTTGTGTTCTTTAATCAAAAGTCTTTTGTTTGAATTAATGTGTTTTCTAATTAGCTGGGCAAAGAAAAATCATCAATGAGGGCTAATAACCTATGGTTTGAGTTGTTGTTTAATCACAAAGTACTTCAAATCTCAGGTGACTATTTTAGGGTCCCACACACAAAAAAATGGTGCCTCAAAAACTATTATCTTTTCTTTCTTCTGCCACTTCCTCTGTTAACGTTCAATTCTGATGCCTGATCATGACATCATTGAGGAAACCAAAGTTCTCCATGGCCATACCTACATATTAGAAAGGCTTCAGGTATGAATCTGTTGATGGACAACATGTATACTATTCTAAAGACAAGCCTAGGTAAGTTCAGAGAGACTCGTTATGTTGACCACAAGAAGATGAATTTTTTTGACCATCATAACTCTCTAAGATTGCTTTTCTCTGGGAGCAGAGACTAAAGAAATGGGAGTTAAAATGTACTTATGGTAAGTTTGAAGACATGAGCCATTGGCCATCAAGGATAGACTTAGATGGATTATCAACTTTGAGACCTCTAAATAATCAGTATGAGGGCCATGAGCAGAAAACATTAGGTAAGATGGGAAAATCAATGTAGTATGGGACATTGGAGTAGGTGTCAGGAGCTCCAGGTTTTCATATTGCAGCTGCTTCTAACATGTGACCTTGGGTAAGTTAATGAAGCTTTGGGCCCCTTTTTATTCCTTTGTAAAGTAAGTCAATTGTATAAGGTGGTCCCATAGGACCTTTTCAACTACAGTTTTTTATGACTAAGAAAAGGAAGTGATAGGACAGGTAAATGGCCCAAAGGATTGAAAGTCAGGACTAGAGACTGAGAGGTCCTGGATTCCTCAGACACTTCCTAGCTGTATGACCCTGGGCAAGTCACTTAACCACCATTGCCTAGCCTTCACCGTGGGAAGGAAGGAAGGAAGGAAGGAAGGAAGGAAGGAAGGAAGGAAACTGTTGCCAGGTCATCATTGGTGACTATAAAATTTTACCAGAACCTAGAGAGGAAGAAGTGCTTATTGGTTAGTTTCAAAGCATATGTGCTTCTGACCCAGGCATGAGCAGTTTCCCAAATAAGGAAATAGGATTACAGATTTAGCATTAGATAAAACCTTAGAGGCCATCCAGCCTGGTGCTCTAAGGACCAGAGAGATTATATGATTTGCCCAAGATTTTACAGGTAGTAACTGATGGAGGCCAGATCTGAACCCAAGTCAAAACCAATGCTTTTCCCATTGTAACACAGAAATGTCACTAAAGAAAATACATATGGGAATAACAGCAAAATTTGACCTAACATTACTTAGAGTAAATTTGTACTGAAGAATACACAAAGCTCAGAACATCGAGGGATAATCAAGATACTCAAGAATACTGAAAGAAGGAAAGATAAAAAGCACAGAAAAAAAAACTCTGGCCCTATTATTACCTCCTCCTTTAAAAAAAAAAGCTGACCAAGAACCTGTTTTCTGATCTTCACAAAATCTAAATGAGAATAATCCATACATACATTGATAGTATCTTTAATAAAGGGTTTTTTTTAAAGGCCAGTTTTTACAAGAATTATTTCATAGCAATTTACTGAAAGATGTAGAGAGTAAAACATCTCATAGTGCTTATTGTTTGTTGACCATAAAAAGCATTTAATTAATTAGTTAAAATATCATCTCAAAAGCCCTCTTCTAACAAGGTACATCCCATGTATATGTCAAGATTATATATGATTCATTGAAAGATATTACAGAGACAATTTTGATAACTTTCAAATTGCTAATATTAAACAAAGTAATAAAGAATTAGGTATTCATTTGCCAAGGATGTATGCCATTGATATTTAAGATACCCAGCAAAAAGAACAAATGGAAGAGAAATTCCCTACACTTGATAAAGTCCTCCAGTTTTTCATGTTTGTGGATGACATTGTATTGTTTGTATCAAACCCCTGAGTATTGCAGAGCCTCTTATGTGAGATCCACCATCATTCAGAAGTGTTTAGCCCAATAGAACAAACACACACACAAAAAAAAGCAGATGAAGGAAGCATATTGTCCAGACAATGGCATACAGTTGGAAAAATAGCTCGTGAAGCTGACTAGTTAGACAATAAATAAACAATGAGCAGGGCCCAGAACTAAAAATTTGAAAAGTGAGCAATTAAAAAAATGACTTTGATTTGAAAAACTCTTTATCCTTTAATTATCCATGATTACAAAAGTCTATCAACCACAGTATTGTTATAATGATGCTACATTCATGAGCCATAGAATACAAGTGTCCAAAGAATTAAAGTTGAAGGTTATTGAAAGTGCAATACAAAGGCACATAGAAGGACGAGAAGGCTACAACAGATTGCTGACAAATAATTGTGCAAGAGAAGCTATACAAATGGTGTAATTAGAGAGAAAGGTATAATAAGAAAAATGAGTAAATTGGACAGGTGGTGAGGAATAAGAGATGATTAATGGACTTAACTTCACTGTTGCAAAATATCTAGAGGAAGACCCCAATTATATTGAGTAGAATAATACCTTCTAAGAATATATGGACAGACACTGATAAGAATCACAGAATGAGGAGATACATATGGCTTATAATTTAAACTGTCAGAAGTTTGGGTAACCATATTGATGAGATCACAGGCCCCTCAAAGCATATTTTTTCTCTGTACACATATATCTCTCTGGTAAATGCAAGCTTCATGAGGATAGGGAAGGGTTCCTTTTATCACTTTATGCCCAGCCATCAGCACAGTGCCTTACATATAGTAGGCACTTTGAAAAAGATTTTGTTATTGAATTATTTATACTATCAGTGTATTGAAAAGCCTGTGAATTTATCTTAACTATAGAAATCTTCATTTAAAAAGCTAAAGGCATCTTCAAAAAGAAATGTCTCCATTTACTAAGGGTTTTTAATGCTCTCATTATTCCTGTAACTAGAACAATATACTGACAATTCTATATGTTAGTTTTCATACTCCTATGAAAAATATAAAATTATTGATAATATTTCCATGCCATGGACCTGCATATTAAATCAAATCTTGTTTTCTTGGTTATTATAGGCCACATTCTTTTCACCATTTATTCTCCTTTTGAAGACCTAGATCTTATAAGATTTTCATTTATGCATGCATGTTACTTAATAAATACTTCATGGGAACCAATTCAATGTTAGCCCAATTCTGTGCTTCCCAGAGTCAAGTCAGAGTGGTAAAACAGGTAAAAGGTGATAAATAAGAAGAGAAGCAATGGCTGAAAAGCCATCTATCCTTATCTGTCTCTGACTCCTCCTAAACTGACAAATTTCTTCTACTCAGCTCTTTTATTTCATCTAACACAATTCCCCCTTCATCTTAATGAGATTATTCAGCAACTGACCAATAAAATGAAATTTTAGGCCTGATACCATCATACCAATTTAGCTTTTAAGGTAGTTCAATTAGTTCAACAAAAAGCACAATTTCACTAATGAAAAGATACTACAGGACAAGAATAGCCTAATTCCCCAGAAGGAAAGCCATGACTAATTAATTATATACTCAGTTCTACAACAGATATTCTATTATAATAATACTTATTCACAAGGGGACCAATGAGGCATAAACTTAAACAGAATTTAAGTGCTTGGAAATTATTAAATGAAAGACATGTGCAAAGTAAAATTTCCAATAATAGCTATAAAATGTATTTCCATTAAAATTAGATTAGAGCCATACAGAGCAAGTTTCACACAATTACCTTGATCTTACTGCCTAGAAATATGTTAAGGTGACCAAAAGATGTTAATACCCTGATGAGATAAATGTCAAAGTTAGTAGTGACTAAAACTACTCGTGCATGTTTTTATATAGGACATTTCTCTTCGTTATCATCAAATTATTTGTCAAAAGTATATCTGTAGAGGCAGCTGGATGGACCAGTTGATAGAGAGCCAGGTCTAGAAATAGGAGGTCTGGGTTCAAATATGGCCTCAGACATTTCCTAGCTATGTGTCTCTGGTTAAGTCACTCAACTCCAAATGCCTAGCCCTTACCAGTCTAGAACTTAGTATAAGTTCTAAGACAAAAGGTAAGCGTTTTGTTTTCGTTTTTATAAGTTTATCTGTGAGTCTAGTAAGTGGCATAACCCTGTAATCTAAGTTGCCACAAAGAGTAAGGACGGATGGATCTCTTGAGGTCAAGAGTTCTAATTGTATTGGGCTAAGCCAATCAGGTCACAAAATTTGACATTAATAATGTGAGCCCTTGGAATGGAAAAGAAGAAATTTCAGGTTGTCTAAGAAGGAGAAACCTGGCCCCAGTTAGAAATGGAGCAAGTGGCCAGACCTAGAGATGGGAGGTCCTAGGTTCAAATCTGGTCTATCTGCTCATGACATTCAAACAAATCCTATTCAAAATTACGTAAGCAAAATATCTTATACCCATGGAACCACACAATAAATCATATGTTTTTCATCTATGTTTCTACTTCCACAATTCTTTCTCTCAATGTGGATAGCATTCTTTCTCATAAGTTCCACAGAACTGTCCTGGGTCATTGCATTGCTATTAATAGCCAAGTCGATTACATTTGATCATTCTACAATGTTCCAGTTTCTATGTACAATGTTTTCTTGGTTCTGATCATTTCACTCTGTATCAGTTTGTGGAGATCGTTCCAGTTCATATAGAAATCAAGCCATTCATCATTTCTTATAGCACAATGGTATTCCATCACCATCATATACCACAATTTGTTCAGCCATTCCCCAATCAAGAGATATCCCCTTATTTTCCATTTTTTTGCCACTACAAAGAGCACAGCTATGAATCAAAATATCTTGTTGTTAAAAAACATATCTGAAACAGAAAACATGACATGCATATAACAAAATATTCATTTCTAGTTGATTAGTTATGAAAATATATTTAACTACATGTGTTAAAGTTCTTAAATCATAGCAAACAATCAGAATCAGATTGAAAATATACTTAATAGACTTCTTCCTTTCCTGTCTAGGACCATCCTGATTGGTTTCCATGAGAATATGTGTTTGAAGAGGAACCAAAACAGTTTGAATAGGAACCAAAACAAAATAAACAAATTTTTTTTGAGAGTGCCTTGATATGAAGGGAGCTTGCCTTAGATTTAGGAAGATAATATGCCCACATTTAAGTCATTCGCAATCCAGGGCACTCTGTGATGATCCTTAAATTTATTTCAACAAATATGTATTAAATGTATAGCTTGTTCCAGGTATTCCATGGCAAGGTGAGTAGTAATGCTATTTTCTGTTTTAAAAATTGCTTTCCTTCCCCAAACCCCTGAGGTAAGTAGTAAAAGTAGCATTATTCCTATTTTATAGGTAACTAAACAGGGCTCAAAGAAAACAAATTATTTACCCACACTCACAGAGCTGATACTTGTCATGGCCAAGACTCAAATCAACCAAGATCTTCTGATTACAAGGCTAGTTTTGTTTCTATTACCATGCTCTAATTATCTGAGGCAGAACAGACAGCAAGAACTATGACAATTGTAAGGAAAAAAAACTTCCTGTGTGCTAATAAGGAAAAATGCCATAGAAGGGGTAGGTCTTTGGAGGATTTAAATAGGTTTAAAGGAGGTAGGTTGGTGAGGGCATTCCAGGAAGCAGAAGTATTATGAGCAAAAGAAGGGAGACAGTCTATGTTTGAGAGACAATGACTGGAATGCTGGAAAGTTGTAAGAGATAAGGTTAGAAAGATAGGTCAGGGCCAAATGGTAAAGAACCTTGAATACTCAAGAGGCCTGAGGAATTTGGTCTTTACCCTACAAGTAATTAGGAGTCATTTAAAGTTTTGATCAAGGGAGGTTAGAAGACAAAAATGGTGTCTTAGTAAGTTTCACCTGGCTGTGATGTATAGGATGACCTTTATGGTAAAAAGAATGAAGACAGAGAAGTTGGTGACCACAATAATTCCAGTGTCGAATAATAAGGGCCTGAACTAGATTCGTAATAAGAAATAAAAGAAAGGAACAAATGAGAATGACATCACACAGGTGTTTGCTGCCGACTGATATTTGTGTTTGACCAAATGAGAGACAGTTACTAGAGTAGTAGGAAATTAGAGAGTGGGGAAAGAGAATCATTGGTGATGGGATGAGAGCAAATGCTACAGGCCAGTTCTTAGAGACCTAATAACTTCTGAGAACTGTCTTTGAGGCAGAATCCATTCTTATTTCTTTGCTATCTTTGAGACTTTCCTCCAGTGGCCTAGCAGTTTTTCTTTGGTTCTTTATTCATTTTGTCACCTATTTCAACTCTGATTTCAAGGTAAAAGTTAGCTCATTATCAAAGACCTTGCCAAACCTGTCAGCCAATTTATAGATTTTACATATAACTTGATTAGTACATAGCATCTTTAATGCTATGAAATCTATAGCCTTTTCATTATTATGAAAATACAATAGGCCAATACATACCAATTCTAAAGCCAGACCACAAAAATCTATTCAATCCTTAATAGCCACACATATTGGAAGAAATAATATATGCTGCCCATAGTTGTTCCTATATTATTGTCTTCATTGTATTGTTATCTCCTATATAATTGAAATTATTAAAAAGCTAAACACAATAGACTTAGCATGTGATAGAGAAAATTCGATGCATCTGGTAGGGGATCGAACTAGACAACTTCTGAAGTTTATTCCAATTATTGAATTTTGTGAATCTATGATTCTATATGTGTATGTCTTATTTCCTCAATTAGATAATAAACTGAAGGGAAGGGCATGCCTAGCTTAGTGCAATATAAATACTGGGCACTCAATAAAAATTAATTGAATGAATGAATCTGTATGTGTTGAAAGCATGACTATCCATCCCTAAGGGAACCAGGGTAGTAAGTTCATTCCTAGGGAAATTTAGATTAAGGTCAAACTAACACAGCATGTGAACATCAACAGTTGAAAATAAGTTAAGATGAACATAAAAGTAATCATAAAGGAGAAAAAAATCCAAAAAAGCAACAGTCAGCCAGGCAAGAAGCTAGTAAAGATTTATTATGTGCCAAGCCAGCAGGATACATAGAAAGGCAAAAAAATAGTCTCTGCCCTCAAGAAGCTTACATTCTAATAGAAGAGGTAATATATAAATAACTGGTACATGCAAAATATACACACAGTAGATAGAAGATAATCTCAGAAGGAAAGCACTAGCTGGGGCAAATACTGGAGTAATGCAGAGAGGGACCAGAAAAGGCCTCCTAGATGAGATAGGATTCTTACTGATTCTTAAAGGAATCCAGAGAAACACCACGGTAGAATAAAGAAGGAAAACATTCCAGGCATGGAAGACAACCAATACAAAGGTATAAAGACCAAAGACAGAATGTCACAAAGAGCATGGAGAGGAATAATATGTTAGAAGATAGGTAAGCTAGAAAGGGAGACAGGTTTTTAAATACTTTAAATGCTAAACAGAAGGCTTTATATTTGATCTTGGAAGTGATAGGGAGCTCACTCCAATTTGTCTTCACATTGGCAACTTTGAGGTTCTCATAAATGGATCACCATCACAGAGCTATTCTCAAACTCCCTTAAAGTTCTAGAGACAACCCTATTGGAGAGGAGAAACTCTTCAACTACTTGCCACTTTACTTCCTAAACTCTCAATGGGATGTTTCCCATTTACACAATCAGTCACCATGACATGATTAACTCTTAAACACAATACATTCATTTCATGATAAAACAAAATGCAAAAAATAAATAAAATATCACAGATGCTTAATATAATAATCACACCATTGTTATTATAATATATTACATATTACTATATTATTACCACATTTAACTGTATATGGTTATATATAACTATATTAAATATAACATTACTTCTATAATTTGCTAATATGTTACATTATTATTATAATCATATAATACTTATATTGTATATAAAATATAATAATCACAATATCACAGTACACACAGAAATCTGGGTCATGTTATCCCATGAATACACATAAGATGTAGAGGAATAGTGGACACACACTTAGAGAACCTTAAAAATGAGGGAAAATTGAGGGGAAATATTTGCTTAACTCATCTCTTAAATGCAAGCTTTGATGTTCTTGGTCCCTTCAAGAACAATTTATATCACACAAAACTGTCTCTCTCCTAGCTGCTCCAATTTTGCTTCTCGTCATTTTTTGTGAGATAAATCCAATCTTGTTCTGCTCTTGAAGTTATGAAATAGTAACATATTCTTTTATCACCCTTATAAAGGCACTGAAAAGGAAGGTATTCTGTTATAGTAACAATCAGTTCTTTTGTACTTATAGATCATGGGATCATAGATTTATAGATAAACAGAACATTAAGTCCAACATTCCCACATTTTACAAATGAAGAAACTACAGAAGAAAAGGGTTTAAATGACATGCCCAATGTTACCTAGCTAGAAAGTGTCTAAGGCAGGAATGGAACTCAAGTCTCTGGGTCTAAACTTAGCACTCAATCCACTTGGCCCACCTACATGACCTGAGGTCAAAGACCTGAAAAGCTACTCCAGATATAACTCTCTGGGGAATATAGACCAGACTAGTTAGCTCTTCACTTCACTAGCCAGCTGCATTGTCCACTCAGCTCTCAGCTGGCCAAGCTTATTGTCACAGCAAAACCACTATAAAACTTCTTTTCCTTTGTTTTCCCCTCTAAAACCAGAAGTGGCAGTTGAGAACAGAGGAATATCTGAAAGGATTCATTTCTTTCAAACTATAAATGGTGCCAGAAAGCAATAGTTCAAATAGCAGCAAAGTTCAACTCTATTCCAGTGAATCTCCAGCCAATCAGCAAAGTCCATACTTCCTATCTACTGACTCTCCTTGCTGGGTTCTTAACTGCCTCCAATGGCTCAGATCAGAGCCTTCTAGTCACTGACTAATCTTTCCCTTATGAGGCAAAACTCACATCAATTTTTCCCATTTCTGAAACTGTCAATCTTTATTTAATCTTCTCTCTGTCTCCAAACAGTTGACTTACCACCTTATAAATTTCAGCTTTTCAGATTCTAAAAACAATCACATATAAATGAACCAAAGGACTGCACAATGCCCTGCAGCCTCAGTCATTTCTTTGCCTTCAAACAGGTCTTCTCAGGTCATTCATTTAAAAAGCAATAAATAATTATGTAATCTTCTAATGTTCGCAGTCTCTTCTCACATTTTAAGAGGAAGACTGTATTTCTTCATATATGAATTATATCCATTTTTCCTGCACAAAGGTTTTTTTGCCCCTTTTCAATAAACAAACACCCCAAAAGAAAGGAGCAGTACATTGCATCCTTCACTAGTTAATTTTATCCTTTAGACAAAAGTTCTTTTAATGGCCTTCCAGAAACCAAACTACTCATAAAAGAAAGAAACAATTCCTTAGAAAACCATCATCTTTCCCAGTCAATTCAGTCAATTAAAGGGGTATTTGATGTTCATAAATGAGGTAAGCAAATATATTTAAAAAAAAGATAGAGCCGGCCCCGGAAACGGAGGCGGCCGACGCGGCCCGCTCCCTTCCCGCCGCAGCCTGCGGCCCCGCTAGAGCAGCGGCGGGCCCCGCGGGAGCCGGCCCCAGCATGTGGACCGCGGCGCGGCGGCCATGAAAGCCAGCACCATGAGGATACGCAGCAAAGGCCATCACCCGGCAGGTGGTATCCAAATAAAAAATGAGAAAACTAGACCATCTTTGAAAACTGTGAAAAATGATAACAAATCAGAAAACCTCAAATATAAGCCACTGTGGGGGAAAGTCTTTTATCTTGATTTGCCATCTATTGTGATCTCTGAAAGACTGGAAAAGGACCTCAAGGAACTAGGAGGGAGAGTCGAAGAATTTCTGAGCAAAGACATCAGTTACTTGGTCTCCAACAAAAAGGAAGCCAAGTACGCTCAGACACTGGGCTGTCTTTCCCCGGTGCCGAGTCCGGAATCGGCCTACACCGGAGGCAACAGGTTGCCTCACCCCAGCTGCGACGGGAGCTCCTTCAAGACTCCAGACCCCATGTGCATGAGCAGAGGAAAACTATTAGTTGAGAAAGCTATCAAGGAGCACGAATTCATCCCTTCAAATAGTATCCTGTCAAATGCTTTATCCTGGGGAGTGAAAATTCTTCATATCGATGATATCAAATACTATATTGAACAAAAGAAAAAAGAATTGTATCTGATCAAGAAATCAAGCACGTCACTCCGAGAGGCGGGGAAACGATTTGGTATTCAGAAAACAAAAACAGGAAGACTCAAAAAGCCATTTGTGAAGGTGGAAGATGCAAGCCACCATTACCGACCATTTTACCTCCAGTTGTCCAACATACCTCTCATCAATTACTCCGTTCCCAAGCCCTGCAGCCTCTTTGACTTGGACAAGCCGTCAACTGTGCAGAAGCCGACCCCGGCCAAGCAAAGGAACCGGGCGGCCTGCGAGGCCCCCGGCCCGGCCCGGCTGCGCGAGAGCAAGAAGAAGGACTACGGCGAGTGCTGCTCCCAGAACACCTGCTCAGCAAGCAGCACCGAAGCTTTGCCCAGAGCGCTCAGTATCAGGTGGTCGACGACATCATAGCCAGCCTCGTGTACGACTTCGTGGAGTCCAAAAGCGGCGTCTCCAGAAGAGTGAAACGCAGTATTGGATCTTTTATCCCCATAATTGGAAATACTTTTAAAAGAAATGAACCTGAAAAACAACTGGAATTGCACCATATTTCCCAGAATGGCCCTTGGGAAAGTACAACCAAAGAGGTAATAAAACATGATTTCCAATATTGAGAAAGCAGGGATCCCCGCACAAAGGGCTGCTTGTAGTTCAGAGCCCGCATTTTCATTTGCTTCCTGCAATCCGTGTACTTACAACTCAACAAGTAAACTCAGAGAACAGTTGGATTGTAGAAAGTCTTATCTAACAAATCCAGCAGAGAAGGAGAGTTTGCTGGATTTGGCACAACTACCTCCGCAGAAAGATTCCCAGGGATGTTCTGAAGTGGCTGAAACACAAGGAACTGTAAAGGAAAACAACTCAGAAGAACTAAAAACAGAATGCTGCCCATATATTCTAGAGACTTTTATGCAAGTGTCTGATTTTGATGAAACAGATAAAAATGTGTCCCAACTAAAACGCAAGTCTGACAGCACACTTTTTCCAGATACTTATCAGAAGAAAAAAGGCCCCAGATCTCCACATGATTATGACTCAAGTCTTAGAGTCATGAGCAATTCCCCAGAACAACCTACAGGCCAAGTCCAGGTAGGGTCCCACAAGCCCCCTGGTGAAGAGCCCAAAGAGGCGGATGGCAAAAGTTCAGAGAGTTTACCTTCAGGAAAGCTGCAGCGAAAGGTAAAAATAGTATTAGGAAGAAAAAAGAGAAATCAGAAAAAGAGTGTCGAATTAAAGGCAGAGAACGAAACAGAAGTTCCTGCCACAAAAGAAGAAAACAGTCTCTAGTGGAATTATTTAAAACCAATGGAGAAAATTCTGAATTTTTGGGTTTTACAAGCTATTCTGAAGACCGTGGTTCATGTGATGTGTTAGAAGTTTGGGAAGAAGAAAGTGAGAATAGCTTGTTGTCCATGTTTCTCTCTTCCCCTTCTTCAACCTCCACATTTACTGGGTTTTAGAGGGCTTTTTGGTGTTTTGTTTTTAATCTGTATTTTTCACAAATGGTGAGGATTGTATTCCTGAAAGTATTTTTTTATATATGTAAAAAATTCTTGTTTTATTTGTGTGTCAACTGTACATTTTAATAACCAACTGTAAATATTAAGAATAAAGATGATTATTAGTTTTTTCTCAAAAAAAAAAGATAATGCTACTAAAATTAGTCTACAGATTTATACTGGAATAGTATTATATATTATTTATATATTATATATCAAAATAATAAAAGGATGCTTTTTAGAATTATATAAAATAATAATACAAATTAATATAAAAATTCCTTTTCTATTGTTATAGTGAGGGTAACAAGCTTCCAATGTGGAAACTCCTTCCAAAACTGTAGATCAGCAACTTGTATGGAGTTTATACATGGTCTTGGAGAGTGGCCTAGAGGACAGAGATGCCAACATATGTGTTATAGAGTTAGTATGTGTCAAAGGTAGGCCTGGATCCCAGGTTTCCCTGACTATTATCTTACCCAAAGTCCTGCTCTTCTTATAGCACTTTATCCAGACCTCTCCTTTACCCTTTTCAAATTCTACTTTGTACCATGCTTGTATAGTTCTTAGTCATGTGAAATTAACATAGCACCTTGAAAATCATTCTTGCTTTTAAAGTGTTTTTTGAATTATTTGGAATAGGCTAGTTTTTTGTCCTTAAAACATAGGGCTACTCCCTCACAATAAACTTTCTTCCTCACCTTAAATTATTTCTCCCGTATAGAGTTTTCCACTTTCAAGAGACAGATTATTAGGTAAAATGGAAAGAATAACCACATATATCTACTGAAGTTTAATAAAAATCAATCTAATAGAAGCTCTTTATCATAGCATATGACTATAGCAAGGCAATTTTTATGTTATCAAATATGCTACATAATACCTATCAAATATATTACTAGACGTTAGGAAGAAATATGGAAACCTGCTTGTCAAAAAAGACATTTAATGATATCTGTTACTAATATTAATTTAATGTTTTATTATAATCATAATTACAAATATATATATATTAGAATTAGACAGCTAGGTGGTACAATGGATAGAATGCTGGGTCTATCTAAAATCAGGAAGACTCATCTTCCTGAGTTCAAACTCAACTCCAGACACTTATTAGCTGTGTGACCCTGGGCAAGGCACTTAACCCTGTTTGCCTCAGTTCTTCATCTGTAGCATGAGCTATACAAGGAAATAGCAAGCCACTCCAGTGTCTTTGCCAAAAAAAACCCAAATGGGGTCACAAAAAGTCTGGCATGACTAAAACAACTAAACAATATCAGCATTATTTAGTTAGACTTTGAAGGTATCACTTCCTATTTGTTAGTAAAAGAAACCATGGTCCTGAAAGTTGAAGTGATTTATCCAAAAGTACACAGGATGGTCACCCTCTCCAGAGTCAATGTTCCTTTCTGCTACACCAATTTACAGGATTAAGAGACACCATTATTTAAAATTATTAAGGTTGCTCTGGTGGAGACAAAAGAAACAAACTATATCTCTAGAGACATTTCAAAACCAACAGTCAACCTTTAGGGAAGATAGAAAATACCACCTAAAATTAGCCCAGAAACTGTCAAGAAAGTGAATGAGTATTTGTGAATCATATGAAACTTCTCTAAGAACTCTTGCTGTTTTTCAATGCTATAAATAGATTGACCAATCTGCACTAAACAGCCAATGTCCTGCTGCCACACAGAAGAACTACACAAGAAAACAAAACCACACACACACGTGTATACACATACACTATAATTTTAAAATGTCAGAATAAGGCAAAATTACTGACTTTTATGAATTAGAGGGTATGCCAACAAATGTAATTGACAAATCAAGGCTACTACATCAGACAAATGTTCATTACTGTATAATGAAAACCACACTTGCAGAATGACTGGAGTATAATTTTGTAGCATAGAAAGTGCTTTATACTAGTTTCAGCTTTGGGGAAATGTTTGTTTTTTTTAATTTGAAAACTTCCATGTTTTATGACTGAGTAAAAGACATGAATCACAAAACCTAGTAGTTCGCATGTAATAATATGCAATGAGAAGACCACTAACAGTGAAACATGAAGAAAAATTTACTTAAAATTCCATCTCATCAAAATGGAAAGAATTACCATATCAGGTAGCAAGTTTCCTGTTCCTGGAAGTCTTCGAGTAGAAGTTTGATAATCACCAGAGGCTTCAGAGAGGAGTTCGACTAGGTGAGCTAGGAGGTCCTTTCCAATTCTTGGATTCTAAAATCAATACTCTAAACCTGTCAGCCCAGATTCATCTCTCCCTTCTGTGAATGCCTATTATGTTTATAGTTTGTATCATACCATGTGGTTTAGTGTGGAGATCTCTTTATCATCTCTGATAATCTGATGACAGTTTAGTTGATAAGGAAAAAGGACAGGACAGGGGAAATGTCTTTTACTTCATGCTTCCAGCTCTGGCTCCAGGAGCATGGAGTTTATTATATATATTTCAAGACTCATTTCACACAAAAGAACCCCCCCCCGAAACTTTGCAGATGCGCAGAAGTTACAAATTATGTCACATCAAAACACAAAACAAAAAAAAAGGCTGAATTTTGACTAGGTTCTTATCAGAAAGCCAAGTTGGGGAGTATCTTGGCCTTAGCTATAACAGGCAGCAGCATTCCTTGCTGTGTTAACAGTGTTAACCCTTTAAATTCAGTTTTGATAGGAACTTAAAGCTTTTCAGTAAGGCCATAATACTTTTCAAAAAGAAATCACAAGGATCACAAAAGGGGTCAAAAGAGGAGTCTCAGATTTTTATCTATTCTTTTATTGGTTTCCCACAGTTTAGCATTTGTATGTCCTCTAATTCTTTCATAATCAAGAATCCATTGTTTAAAGTTGCTTTGTCCAATGCCTTTTGTTATAAAGTTGTTAATATGTTATAATTAAACCCCACTGTATCTCCAGAAAACCCCAATGTAACACCATTACATTTACACTGCTTATAACATTGACTCAAAGAACAAACACAAATTCTTCCTAATGGCATTTAAAGCCAATTCAAAATCTGGCTTTAACCTATTTTTCCAGGGCTATTACACATTACTTCCCCACTGGTTCCTTGACTAAAACATTCTAATTCCTCTCTCCAGGCCTTTGTACAGACTGTTTTACCATGCCTAGAATGTATTCCCTTTACCTTTGCCTCTTAAAGTCTCTAGCTCAAGTCTTTCCTGATCTTCTTAACTATTGATACTTCCTCTCCTACCCTGAAATTGCCTTTTATTTGCTTTTTTACATTTTGCATCTCTTTAAAGGAGTATATGTTATATATACATACACACTCCACCTCAGGAAAGCCCTCTAAGTACTGGGATTGTTAGGGTTTTATAATATCTCCAGGGTATAGCACAGGACCTGAAACACAATAGGCAGCTATGATGAGCTACCTAAATCTTTTCTTTTCTTGGCTAACTTTCCAATGATCTCATGTGATATGGCACAGGTAGAATATCTTTACCTGTTTGCTTATCAATGTTCTTCCTGAAAGGTGATGCCCAGACTGGGCATACTATTTTAGATATAGATATAATCTAGGTATAATCAGATGAAAGTAGAGAGTTAACTATCACCTCCCTCCTCCTGGACATTATACTTTTTTAAATGTAGCCTATGGTTTCATTATCTTTTTTGTCTATCATGTTATATTTATGGCTTATACTGAACTTGCAGGACATTAAAAGGTTTTTTTCTATATGAAATGCATCTAGCTTCATGTTTCCACCCCTGTTCTTATATAGTTGTTGTTGTTGGTTTTTTTTTGGGGGGGGGGTCCAGGTGTAGGACTTTATATCTGTCCTTACAAAAATTTATCTTACTTGATTTAGTTCTTTGTTTAAGCTTTTGGAAGTCTTTTTTTATCAAGATAATAGCATCTAGAATATTAGTTCTTCCCCCTAGTTTTGTGTCAACTGTAAATTAGATGATCATGCCATTCATGCTGCCATGTCACTGGCATAAATATTAAACAAAAAAAAGCAAAAGAAAAGATGACTGGAGCTCTGTGGACCTGCAGATCTTTCAAGATATATTAATCTAATAACTGCTTCTTTTAGGTCAGGTTATTCAACCAATTCCAAATCTATCCATGTGTGCTATCATCCAGCTAAAATCAGTGATTAACTAGGTAGTATCTTGTGTAGAACTCTGGCCCTGGAGTCTAGAAGACCTAAGTTCAAATCTGGCCTGTTCAAACACTAGCTGTGTGACCATAGACAAGTCACTTATCCTGTTTACACCAGTTTCTTTGCCTGTAAAATTGGAATCATAATAGCACTTAACTTCCCAGGGTTTTTGTGAAGATCAAATGAATTAATTGGAAAGTGCTTAGCACAGTGTCTGGCACATAGTTAGTACCATAGAAATGTTAGCTATGATTTTTATCAACACATTTATCATCCCAACCTTCCATGCACTTGAGCCACCTGAATATGTTCGAAGTGGGTGAAAGATTGGAGCACTATATAAATAAAAGTAGTAAACTTTCTAGTCTACTAGCCCACCATCTCCTGAGATGCCCCCATATAATTTCATTTAGTTTCTTAAGGAGAAAGGAAGACATCAGGATTCTTTATCACTCAGCTGACAAAAACATTACTCATTACTTAGTAATAAAAGCCTCTAAGGGGCAGCTGGGTGGCTCAGTGGATTGAGAGCCAGGCCTAGAGACGGGAGGTTCTAGGTTCAAATCCGGCCTCAGACACTTCCCAGCTGTGTGACCCTGGGCAAGTCACTTGACCCCCATTGCCTACCCTTACCAATCTTCCACCTATAAGTCAATACACAGAAGTAAAGGGTTTAAAAAATTTTTTTAAAAAAGCCTCTAATTTGTAAAGATTTTCTAAAATTTCCAATAGAACAATGACCACTATTTAAAGCTAAATTCTGGTCTAAAAGGTCTTAGGGAAAATACTAATCCTGTGTTACTATGTCATCATAACTCAAAATGGTGTGTGGGTATGTGGGTGTGGGTGGGTGTATTTCCTTTTTAGCCACTAATGAAAAAAAAACACGAATAGATTATGTTTGGGAAATGTTGCTTTTGATTAAGTATTAAGTAAACAGTTTCATGAAATAAATTTTCTTAGGCACAAATCATACATTTAGAATCCAAAGATTTTTCCTACTAGATTTGACTTAGAAGTGGATCCTAATCAACCAAAAGATGCACCATTCATTTTATTAATTAATAAATGTACAAAAATAAATTTCAGAAAATGTCCCAATGGTATCAGTACTCAAAAGTAAGGTGATTGAGTTAGTTTTGAAGAAATCCCCAATTTTTGAACCTCGAATACACTGCATATTTTCAAAATTATAAAGCACTTTATAAATAACTGCCATGAGAGTTAAAAGAAGTAATGTGTTTAAAACATAAAAGGATCTTATATCTATGGCATATAAGGGAGATATTCAATAGCATTCTCATTGTGTTAAAAGAGAATAAAGTTCTATCAATTTCCTCATTACTTTACCTGATTTTAAAAAATGGTAGCTAAATTATATAATCTGATCCACAACCTGATATAATTGAGTTAGAAGAGAAATGAGGAACGAACCTACCCCCAAATCTTTCAGGGGTTTCCAAATTACAAAAGGCACTGTCTTTATGGCTGCTCCCCAACCTTTTCAAGTCTGGAAGCTCCAGTATTCCAGAGTGTCTTGCACACACCCATTGAACCTAAGTTCCTTTAAAGTTTCAAAGAACCATAGCATTTGTTCTTTCTTTTTCTGAAAGGTTTTCAAGTACTTCAATTTTCAAATTCAGAAAGATGTTTGCATCAAAAAGTATAAATTTTAGGGGCAGCTGGGTAGCTCAGTGAATTGAGAGCCAGGCCTAGAGATGGGAGGTCCTAGGTTCAAATCTGGCCTCAGACACTTCCCAGCTGTGTGACGTTGGGCAAGTCACTTGACCCCCATTGCCTACCCTTACCACTCTTCCACCAAGGAACTAATACACAGAAGTTAAGAGTTTAAAAATATTAAAAAAAGTATAAATTTTGATGCCAATATAAGTCAAGGAAAGGTCTTTTTTTTCTATTTTCCTTTTTTTGTTGACTACGGGGTGAAAAGCCTGGAAAAAAGTGTACTGCTGTAAAGAAGAGACAACTGGATACCATTCTCTTTACCAATAAAGCTGTTTTCAAACTTGTCTGAGTAGGGCAAACTATAGAATAGATTTCAATCCTCATCCTTTTAACATTGTCTCTTTATTTTGTTCATTTCTTTCTTCTCACTCTCATCCCTCAGTTTCTCTCCTATCTGACAACCGCTAAGTAGGTCCTGCTGAAACAGATCAGATCTGGACCTTCACTGCCAACCACCAGCAGTCTTTTGCTTTATCCAAATAATAAGTTGATGAGACAAAGTCTTGGACTCAACACTGCTTCCTGAAGAACATAGAATGAATTGTGTGGCACCTCTGAATTCAAGAGGCCTATTGTAGGAGGCTCAGAGACTGTGCAGCTGGCAATTTGCCAGGTATACAAGCATAGACAACTTCCCAACTTTTTCTGTAGGGAAATAAGAAGAACGATGCCAGAACAGGTGATTAAGAAATTAGAACACTTGACAACTAAATAGACCGCAGGGCCTAATATACTCACTCTTATACTGTCTCCACTGACATTCCAGGGCAGAGGGAGCCAAAAGTGAATAGTGAAGGAGTCTACAAATAGGGGAATCATTCATCTGGCATTTCTCTGAAGAGTCTGGAATCTATGATCTCCATCCAGACAGACCTTTATGGAATATCACCTATGGAGAGGAATAGACATGTTGCCTTCAGAGTTTCCAGGATATCTAAAGTTCTGGGTCATGCTGCCATGACCTCAACTACCTGTTCAAAGCTATGTCTGGCCCCCTTCCTGAGGGATGAAAGTTTGGGGCTATCTACCTACAACAAGGGGAGAACATAAAGAGTTATTTTTTATATTCTTTTTCATATTATTTGATGATCATTCTTCCAGATACTATGGTGTCCCAGAGAGAAAAAAAAATGACAAATATGAAGGTAGTAGCACCAAGTGGCCATTTCCTGATTATCTCCATTTCAACAATTGTGCTCTGGCTAACTGAGAAATCTCACTCACATGTTCATTAATTTAGCAATAAGACTTTTTTTGCTATTGGCATGTGTTTATTCTTTTTTCAAAATTATAGCATTTTGTCTCATTGAATGTTTTTTTTTAAACCCTTGTACTTCGGTGTATTGTCTCATAGGTGGAAGATTGGTAAGGGTGGGCAATGGGGGTCAAGTGACTTGCCCAGGGTCACACAGCTGGGAAGTGGCTGAGGCCGGGTATGAACCTAGGACCTCCTGTCTCTAGGCCTGACTCTCACTCCACTGAGCTACCCAGCTGCCCCCCTGAATGTTTTTTAACCTTTACTTCTAGCAACATTTATACTCATGGAATTTTTTTTACTCCAACAGAGTTGGAAGTTGAAAGTTGAAAGTTCTCCAAGTTGAAAATTTTCCAAAAGGCCCCCAAAATCTCCCTCGATGAGTAATTATCAGTTTCTAAGAACCTAGGTAATTATAACCAATGGGTAAATAGTTTGGGTATTACAATTGATTAAAGGTAATTGAAAACTCCCTGTTAACAAAATACCGCTGAGTCATAGAGACTTTTAGAAAGAATCTACCTCATCATGCAAATAGAGATATAACTTCGAAAAATAGAATGAATTGGGTTAGTCACTACTGAAGAAACATTTGAGAATAATATATGAAAACTCTAGAACCTTGGGAAATAGTATAAATGTAATAAAAATTCAGGCAGGAAAATAAAGTCATTATAAAATTGATATTAAATTTCAGTGGTGGAAATGATTGCTGGAAAAAAATCCATTGGAAATAGATATATAGTTAGAAAAAATGAAAAAGGAAGTACTTTCTGAAAAACTAATTTTAAAAATATTCATAAGATGCCTTAAATATGAAAAAGAGGGAATTTGAGAGAATATCTCAAAGGCAAATACCAATAACTCATGGGACTCACTTATTGACTGGATGACTTCAGCGTCAAAGATTTGAAAAGTTCTTATTCATAGGGGTTGGTTTTGATAAAAGAAGGTAAATGGAGTGCTTCTAGGTCAAATCCACAGAACAATTTGCCTGACTTTAAATGTAACTTAAATTGAGGTACAAGTACAAATAATGAAATGAAATGAAAGAGAAAGAGAAATATGATGAGGGAAAGTATCATTTATTAGAGCTATCTTCCCAAAAGGGAAGGGAAAAGAAATTCCAGTGAATTTAATTATTTTCATCAATAATATAAAACTACTTGAAAATGTTTCAATCTCTCTTCATTTTAATGATGCTAAATTTTGCAAAAGAAAAATACTAAGTAATTTATAGAAGAGCAGTACATTCTCTTCCTTACCCCCTTAGTATCCTAGGGCAAGATATTACCAGTTTTTTTTTAAGATATATGGACACATCACTAAAATGTCATTTCTTTGGATCAAATGTTTAATTCTCCTAGTAATCTTTACAATACTGAAAGACCTTTTTCCCACCTCAATTTCAACATGAATTGATAGTTAATATAACTCCATATTTTTGCTTTGAAATTTGTCTACATTCTTATTTCTTGGATCTGAATATTTGAATTTTTGAGTCGTTTTAAGTTCAAAACAATGATCTCTTCTTTACATCTTATATAACACTGCTAGAAGTTGACAAATTAATAATAATTATTGTATAAAATGCCAGCGTTTAATTCTAATAATTCTAATAAAATTGTCATATATGAATATATGGTAACAAGGAGAGAGTTAGAAGAAATTAGAACCAAGAGTCTAACAAGGAAGAATGGTCTTATTGGTACCAAAGATCAGACAATGTCAAAAAGAGAAAGCAAAAAAAGGAATGGTTATGAAGATAGCATAGGTGTAAGAAGATAGGCATGATCCAATTGAGGAACTTAAATAAGCTGTGGCCAAAAGGTATTCATTTTATCTCCTATTTTATAATACTTGTTGGGTTAAATTGAACCTATGTGTCCCACAGGCATTATAGCCAAGAGAAGATAAGAGGACTACAAATGAAATCTGTCCCCAAGTGGAATAGGAGAATAGGAAATGTATGACCAGGAGATCCCTCCCAAACCATGGCAGATCTTTAATGAACAGGACAGTAATGTTAAATTTTTTAAGTGCTCTATAATAAGAACATACCACCTGAACTACATTTTACTTCTTATATCCTCTTGACTATCATTAAGCCTTCATATTCTGAAATAATCCTCTCAAAATGATACTATAAATCCATCCCAACCTTTTCAAATCTCAACAATAATGAGAAATAGCTGTCATCCCCATTGTATTAGGTATCCTCTGATTTGCTTTCCTAGAGACAGTATGGTACCCTTCTATGTATTCCCTGTAAATACATGACTGGAAATCATTGATAAGGGGGAAACAGGAGATAGAACATTGTGAGATGCTCTAGAAAAAAGAAACTAAGTATTTTCTACATACTAGAAATGCATTTATGACATGAAAACTTATGCTAATTAAAATGGGTGGCTATACAATATATATGCTTCAGCTGAATCCAGAAAGTCACTAATGGCAATAATTATTTTGCATAAGGTTACAGTAAAAATCAATATAATCAAGAGACAGAGAAACTACAACATACTTAAAGGCACCATGGATAATTAGTTTATACACAAACATATGAACACATGGAGGATCTATGATTTCATCCATGTGAGGAAATCCAAGTCAGCCTATCTATGAAAAGTCCTAGAGAGTCCCATGAGATATATAGAGTTATCCAAAATGGCTTGCCTGGGAATACAACAAGGAAATGTCATATATAGGATTTGAAACAAGATATTCCAGATTCCAAGCCCAGTACTCTAGCCACTATGGCATGTTGCCTCAATGAAAAAATATATATCAATATCAACATTAGATATTTTCCAAATAGCATAGAATTTAATACTTGAAAGAAAAACTTATTAAATTGCAAATAGATCTAGATGAAAAATTAATTTAGGTGACTTCAGTATGCATCTTTCAGACTTTGATAAATCTAAGAAAGATAAACAAGAAGAATACCATGGTTCTGAAAAGAATGTTAGATAAAGTTATAACCTAGCCTCTACTTATATTTCTTGCCTCATTATATATTAATTCCCTCCCATTATCAATGATCCAGACAAACTGGATTTCTCCCTGTTTCTCACATATAGTACATCTCTGTGCCTTTGCATTAGCCATCTCAGATGCCTGAAATGGATTCTTTCCTCGTCTCTATCTGATAGACTTCTCTTCTTTCAAGATACAACTCAAGCTCCACTACTGCTGGCCTAACCCTATCCTACTTCTATATTGCTGCCTTCTCAAAGGAGTTCTAAAGCTTTACTTCTCACTGCTGGAAAACCTTTTCTGATACACAAAAGCCCTAAAGTTTGTCCAATTCCTTCAACAAGTCCTAATACATTTCCTATATAGCATTATCTGATTTCATTCAATCACTCAAAAAATTTCCTTTCTCCTATTATTAAGGACTGGTTCAAACCTAATTTAAACCTTTGCCTGATTCTCTACCTCAATCAAAGATGCATTCTCACTTCTTAAAGGTGTCAGATCATAGTACATATTTTACATCTGAGGAGGTTAGAAGAGAAAGGTTGGGACATGCTTCTTATCCAAAAGGAGGGGGAGAGAGAAAGAGAGAGGAGGAGGGTTAGAGAGAGAGAGAGAAAGAGAGAGAGAGAGAGAGAGAGAGAGAGAGAGAGAGAGAGAGAGAGAGAGAGTAAAGCAAGGAGAAGGCAAAATTCTCTCTATTTGCAAACAAAATTATGGTTACTTAGAAAAGACCAGAGAATCAGAAATCAAAAAATAATTGAGATAATTAATAGCTTCAGGGAATTAGTTCAACACTTCTGACAAACAGTTTGTAATTTTGCAAGGAAAGTTACTAAATTGTTCTAACACTTTTACCTAAAGGTCCCACTACTGGGATTATATCCCCAAGTAGGTTAATAACAATGTGAAAAAGAGCCATATTCACCTGGATCACTGAAATATTCCCTTTTTCCAATTTCATCCTTTTCATTCCATTCACAATACTAGCAGGTTAATTTTCCTAATGCATAGACCTTATCCCATACTGTTCTGCTTAAAAGCTTCCCTTGAAGGTACCACTCTATCACAATCAGTTCCAAACCTTGGTCTTCAGGGTTATCTCATACTCTTCCCCTTCACATGTTCCAACAAGACTAGGCTACTAGCCTACCATTCCCCAAACACACACTGTTGTCCAATTATTTCACCCTGACTCATATTGTTCCCAGTGCCTAAATATTTTTAATCATAAAATGTTGGTCCAAATATAGACCACATTCCCATTTCCCTTTATCCCAATCCCATTAAATCTGACTCCTATAAAACCTGAATAAGGTTTATAATCAGTGTCATTTCATTTTTCAGAATATGCCTTTATATATACATTTTCCAGAGGGATATAGCCTATAATAGGGGCTGCCTATATTTGAACCAATGAACTGTTGTTATTTCTATAAAGTTTGGTTTGGGTTTTTTTTAATATTCCCTGATAAATATACATTCCTGACTTCACGTATAGTTATGACTCTTTGTGTGGTTTTGGAAGGAAGAGCAGAGTCAGGAGGGAAGACCTGGTTTCAAACTCTGCTTCATCAGAAGCCAATTTTTTTATAATTAGCAACTTATTTAATATTGCAAGCCTGTTTCTTCATCTGTAAAATGAATGCAACAATACCTGTATTACTTACTTCAAACATAGTGTTGTGAGAATCACAACACTACTGATCAAAAGAGAACCTTTTTCAGATTTCAGTAAGCCAAGTATGTCTATTTATAATATATTCTCTGTTATTTTGCAATCATGCCACATTGCTAAAATTACATATCAGTACATTTCAATAATATTATGTAAGCTCTTTTGGTAATCATTTAAGTTTAGCTTGCCTTTATATGCTATTTATGAATTCTAGTTATACCATTTAAGCCAAAGGTCCAGTGTATAGTCACAACCACTAGAATTATGCTGCTCAAAACATTTTTTCTAGTGAGCTTTATTACCAATTAAAATTCTTCAAGCCTTATACACCCATGATTTGCACAAAACACTTTGTTAAGGATGAAAAAGATAAAATAAATTAAAAAACATAAGATCTACTTCAGAATGTTTATTTCTGCTTCTGATGAAGCAGAGTTTGAAACCAGGTCTTCCCTCCTGACTCTGCTCTTCTTTCCAAAACCACACAAAGAGTCATAACTATACGTGAAGTCAGGAATGTATGAGTTCAAATCCTTCCTCAGGCACTTAACTAGCTATAAGATCCTGGACACATGATCCGATTTCTCTTAGCTTTAGTTTTCATATCTGTAAAATGGGGATAATAATAGCATCTGGCTTACAGGGTTGTTCTGAGGATAAAATTAAATAATACATGTAAAGTGTTCTACCAACCTTAAAATGCCATATAAATCCTAGTTACTATTATTATATGTAATTTGGAAAGACTACCACTCATAGGCAGTTACATATTTGCAGATAGGTAGCATAATAGATAGAGTGTTGGACTTGGAGTCAGGAATAGTTGTCACAGACACTAGTTGTGAGAATGTGGGCAAGTTATTTAATCTCTCTGTCTCAGATTCTTCATCTGTAAAATGGGGATACTTTCCAGCTGTTGTAAAAATCAAATGATATTACATAAAATACTTTACAAATCTTAAGGTGTTATATAAAGGCTAGCTTTTATTATTTATTTGCTTTTTATTATATTGGCATTTTTGGAAAAGAGTAGTCAGCACCATTTTGAATATAACTTTCTCTTTTTTTCTATTTACAAATTTTCTTTTTCTAAACTTACCATTTCCTATAGGGGAAATGATCATTTGATCTCTTCCCTTCCACTGATACCACCACAGAAAATAAGGGAACAAATAATAATGAGTAATGAACTATTTAGTGTGCTAATGAAATGCAAATATTTGTCAAACAAGAAAGTATACTCTCTCTTATTGAATTAGAAGGGGGGTCTAGTCATTGCCTGGGAAAGATTGCCTGTGCCTGGATGGCCCCTAAAAATGATCGAGTAGCAGGTACAGTTTGAGACTTTTGAGTTACTGCTCAAATGTTGGAATTGCTCCCTGCTGGTTGTGATGTTTCCAACTGGAACAGAAACTCTGCTTCTAGAGGTTTTGGCCAATGGCCCTTACTTTCTGTCATTATATCAAATGTTGGGGAACCAAATACTGTTCTCCTTAAAGAAAGACTTTCTATACCATGAAACATAATTACTTTGAGAATAAATTCCCTTCAAACCAAAGTCTAAAAACTTAAAATTCAATGCAATAACAAAATTGCAATTTTAATAGAAGAAAAATGCTAAAAGAATACATTCATCATCCATTAAGGCGATGATTAGTAATTTGAAAGTACCTACTATTGATGTTTCCCTATCTCTTTTTTTAAAGATGCTAATCAACTAAGAAAAAGATTTTTCATTAAATATGGCTCTTTACACATCTTTTAGATGCAATTGACCTCTATTGAAATTATTTGTCTTAATGAAAATCATTTGAATTGTACTAATGAACAAAATCTCCTCTCAAAGATACAATAGAGGGAATTCCTGCCTTGAGACAGATGTCAGACTATATAATAATTATATTCTTTCTCTCTCTTAGTTTCTTGATTCTGTGAAAAGGCCTTGACAGAGCAAGAAACTCTAATAGCACCTAAACATAGAATGGAATTGACAGCCAATTCTCCTCTTCCCACCCTCTTCAAACAGTCTATAAAGACTCCATCTCCAACTCTTTCATACGGACCAATAAGACAAGGATTTAAAAGCAAGAGAGAGTTTGCCTCAGATCTCATAAAAAGTTGCAGTAATGTGTGTCAAGATATATAGCCTCTAGATTTTCAGCTTGTGTGGATTTAGAACCACAACATTAAAGTCAATGAAAATCTTATAAATATTTTACAATATGCCCCTCTAAAAGTAAGCCTGCTGGGCTTCAAATAAGCCCTACAATACTTTCAGAGATTTGTATATGTATATACTTGTGAATATGTCTTTGTTATGGTTAAGTTGTACTAGCAGCAGTAGCATACTCTGTTAATATTTCCTGAGAGTCCATTATAAGGATTGGACTATTTTATGCACAATTGTTTAGACCAGTGATGGGCAAACTTTTTAAAGAGGGGGCCAAAGGAAAAGAAATGCTCATCTGTCAGTCTGTTTTTAAGGCAACTCTTTCAAAGATTCATTGAATTGTAATCTACTCCTTGTATTCATCAGATTAGGAATAATATCCCATGGCTGGATAGAACATTTCAGGGGTCCGCATCTGGTCCGTGGGCAGTAATTTGCCCATCACTGGTTTAGAACATAGTGTTAATAGTGGACAAGGGCATGGGTTTAACCCCCTTGCATGCCAGTTGACTTTGCTCTAATCTATATCCAAATATTTAGCATTTAATCAAAACCAGTTAAAAGACTTTGTATAGATCAGAACAAATCTGTGATCTTCACTTTTTTTTTTAATCTTAAAGTGTAAACCCAAATCATGATGAGATCAGAATCTAGTTTGATTTAAATGCTTTTGGAGCAAATACCCAGATCACAGACTTTAAAAGGAGTAAATTACTGGAAGGGAGATGAGAAATGAACAATCATTACAAATTCCATTTTCTGGATAAAAAAACTGGATCATAGATAGGTTACATATCATTATCAAGATTGCATAGCAAAGATAATGACAGAATTTAAAAGAACTCAGATTTCCCAGAGCTCCACTTTGCCTCTTACACAGATGATATACTGAACCAATTCCTAGGTAATCTGTCTTTAAAAGACTATTATGTGATGTCTACACATATTTTATAGAACAGATTTGAATCAGTTCAGTTGTTAATAAGACAACAAAGGGGGCAGCTGGGTAGTTCAGTGGATTGAGAGTCAGGCCTAGAGACAGGAGGTCCTGGGTTCAAATCTGGCCTCAGACACTTCCCAGCTTTGTGACACTGGGCAAGTCACTTGACCCCCATTGCCTAGCCCTTACCACTCTTCTGCCTTGAAGTCAATACACAGAAGGTAAGGGTTTTTTAAAAAAATAAAAATAAGACAATAAGCATTTACTAAGTACTTACTATGTTCCAAGCATTGTGCCAACCAACAGGAATTCAAAGAAAGGCAAAAATGAAGTTTGTCTTTGAGAAGCTTACATTCCATGTAGGAAAACAAAATGTAAATACATAGATACCCACAAGATATATACAGAGTAGATGAAATGTGATCTCTGAGGGGACAGGAGTAGACAAGGAGATTGGGAAAGGTATCCCAAAGAAGATGGGATTTACTCTGAGACTTGAAGGAAGCCAGGGAAACTAAGAGACAAGAGTAAAGAGAAGCATTACAGGCACAGTAGACAGCTGCTGCAAAGACAAGGATAGAAAAATGGAATGTCGTGTGCAAGGAACACTTTGACCATGCCAAGAGAGCAAGAGTCTAGAGATAACTAAAGAATAATACTATATAAAACTATAAAATGGAGGAAATCTGGTAAAGAAGAGCTTTAAATTCTCTTCAAGACCTAACTCAGCATTTCCCCTATGATGCTTTCCCTGACCTTCCTGAGATAAAACCACTATCTCCCTACTCAGATTTCTCATAGCCCTTTGCTTAAATAAATCCTTTGTATCTATTTCAGTCTTCCTAGAATCAAAATTAATTGTGAATGCCTTTTGGTATTGCATTGTAACTTCCATGAGAGTAGGCTCTGTTGTATCTATTCTTGTATCTGAGGTATAAAACTGTCTTAATAAATGTTTGAAGGACTTAACTGAATACAACCCTTCAGCTTGGCCCTCCCATTCACCCAACCACTGACCCGGCTATATACAATTTTAGAACACCTTAAATTGATGGGAGGAAGCATGGTTAGCTGTAAGACTGATTTAATAATTACTTGTATGTCACTAGGAATTATAGCCATTTCTCTGGTAATGCTTTTTCCCCTTGAGTTGTTAATAAATACAGTTGAGCAGGAGCAGCAGTCATTATAGTAATCTCTTGGGTAACCCGCTATTAACCTCTTCCCAGTCATAGTGTTATCTATATTTTTCATTGTATTCAATCCAGGACAATACAGAACTTTACCTCTCACCTCTAGTTTCTTTAACATCCTCAACTGGGAAGAGTTTATTGAGGGACATTTAAAAGTTCAAATAAATTATAAACACCAGTAATTCTTTAAAGTAAACCAGAATTTTGTTAAAAGTTACTATTAGAGAAAGATTTATCCTTACTAGTCACACTAAGCAGTATCAGACAACTAAAAAGAAACTTAGTAGGTCCATTCTCCTTAATTCTAGGCAAGCCCACACTTGAATTATCACAAACAGATGAGAATTTATCCTATTTTTAATAGTTCTCAGGAAAAGAATTGCCATGTCCTTCATTAGTGTGTGCTCCTATAAACAGTTACGGCAGCATGTTATAATAAGCATTCCTTAGGCCTCAATTATCCCAATGGTATACAGCTTTAATTTTACTAGATTCAATTAATTTCTAATCATTTCACTTCAAACCAATAAATATTTATTGAGGGCCTATTATGTGGCTAGCATTGTGCGAGGTAGACCCATATGAGGTTTCCAAAGTCATATAAGGTAGACCATTTGCTCTCTAGGAGCTTATAATGTTGAGAAATTCACAGTGTATTTGAGGAATAATTTGTAGAGAGGGCAGAGATTTAGTTGTTGGGGAGGGAATAGGTGGAGCTGGAAATATTTGCCCTACTTTCTCCCAGCAACCCAGTCACTATATTCCCTACATATTTTTAGAGTTTTATCCCTGTCACAGTTGGAAGGCACCTTCTAGATTATTTAGTCTAATCCTACCTGAAGCATGACTCACATCAACAACCCTGACTATTTCCCAAGGCAGCCCTTTTGAGAGAACTCTATTGAAAAGTTTCTCCTTTTATTGAATGAAATCTGTCTTCCTATAACTTCAAATCAGCCAATCAAAAGGTATATTTATTAAGTAACTACTGTGTTCTAGGCAGTGTCCTATGTGCTGAGGTACAAAGAAAAATATAATAACAAGAACAGTCCCTGCCCTCAAAGAGCTAACATATTAACAGGGGAGACAACATGAATCTAAGGATATATAAGCCATATAGTAATTCATAATCAATAAACATTTATCACTCAATAACAATGCATTAAGCACCTACTATATGCCAGACCTTGCTAAGTACTGGAAATACAAAAAGAGATGAAAATGGTCTTGGTCCTCAAAGAGCTTACAATCTAAGGAGATCCCAAGTAGAGGGAAGGTAACCTAATAGGGGAAGGCACTAGCAGCTGTGGGGCTGGGAAAGCATTCCTGCAGAAGGTGGGATATGAGCTGAGTAGTGAAAGAAGCCAGGGATTCTAAGAGACAGAGGTGAGGAGGAAGAGCACTGGGCATAGGGAATAGCTAGTTCAAAGGCACAGAGATGAACAATGGAACCCAGAAATATGGCTGAACTATAGAGTACATCAAGGGAAAGGAAAGTATGAGAGTGTGGATAGCTTCAAAGATGCTAAAAAGGAGTTTATATTTCATTCTAAAAGTTTAAAAAAAAAGTATTTTGTAGGGACAGAGGGCTGACACTAACTTGAATCTAGAAGACCTGGATTTAAATTCTGCCCCTGCCATTTATTATCTAAGTAACTTTGGGCAAAACTTAAAGTCTTTGAGCCTTATTGTCCTCATTTGTAAAATGAAAGGTTTCTACCTGATGACATTTTCTTTAAGAAAAACAACGGATCAAATACAATGCAAAAAGAGAAGATCTTATTAGTGCCTAAGCATTGAATTTAACTATAATAATTATTTCTAAATTGAATGTATAAAACCTTTACCTAGTTAGCATTTACACAGAATACTAGCCTTAAAATTTTTTCTTTGCAAGGAAATATGACTATATCCTTGGGAGTAAAGATACTTTCTGATCCTTTCCCTTCCTTAAAATAACCCATTGTATCTAGAATGGTCATAAAATATTTTTGTCCTTGTCATACTTTACCATATTTCAAAAGTTAAATTTCTGGTGCACTGCTCAGTAATCCTTTCAAAATAGCTTTGAATTTATGGCTAAAGGGATAGCTTTCTGCTTTATAGATAGGAAGGCTAAAACAAATAAATTAAGTTTATAGATACTTTGCATATATTGAAACAACTTTATAACAAAAGCACATATATTATATGCTATAGATTTGAGGTAATTTTCCATTAGTATTAAAATCTTGAGATTTTTTTCTATTTTAAAATTTCAGTACTTATATTAGGCAGAACTGAATTTTTAGTGATTTAACCTTCTATCTTAGCAATGTGGCATTAATAACATTTGTCCATATTTATTAACTAAGCTAATAATAATAAATCTCAATTTATTATTTAAGGGCCATTTCTAATTCTCTTTTTTTTCTACACTGGAATTACAGAGCCTATGTATAGTGGAACAAGTACTCATTTTGAAGTCATAAGACCTACGTTCAAGTCTGTTGTATATTATATGTGCATGACTTTGGACAAGTTACTATATATAATAGTCTTAGTTTCCTCATCTGTAAAATGACGGGTTAAGAAAATGTTCATCTTAAAGTGTTCTTTTAAGCTCTGAATCTATTATCTTATTAGTACTGGATAAGAACTATATTTTGATACAAAATAATTATGCCAGAATTTTAAATAATGGCAAAAAACTCCATATTAAAATGGATACCTATTAAATAATATTTATTGACCTTAGAGAAGGAAATTTTTTAAATCCTAGTCAGCTCGTGAAAAATTAAAAAATGTATCCCTTTAGAAAAATAGTTGGGAAAAATTTAAACAATCACTTGAAAGATACAGTATTTTATTATTATGCTTGATTTCTGCTAAAAGTCACAGGAAGTAATCAGACAAAAGAGTGATCTTTATTTCCAAAGGAATACAGAAAAAATAAAGCTCTTATAATCTCTCAAGAAGTAGTAATGTTAGTTCTCTTCGAATCTTTCAATATTTGGGTGCTCACACATTTTCTCACAGCCTCTTTTGATGTCCTCTTTTTTAGAGCAGTTAGCAAGAACATGGTGTTAAAGAAGTAAAAATTATGTGTTCAGTCCTGTATGGACTAGTCAGCTTACTCTGAAGCATGGTGTTGCAAATACATGTCATTGTTCAGAAGGAAGGCCAGGCAAAAGAAAGTGAATGGATCAGTGCAAATCCATCACCACTATAGAGAAAACAGCTACACTGATCATTGTATCATGATCTTCATATGTTATTTTTAACTTTTAAAGTGAGATATGAATCCACATTGCAGATCCTAATTAATATATTAAATGTTTAATCTAAGACAATAAGCTTGTTTTCTTTAAAATATATATGTGTATTTGTATTTGCAGAGCAAGAAGGTAAATTGATGAAAAATGTTTTATGAATTTGTCACATCTAACACTTGTGCTTCTTTTTCAATTGTCTTTTATTTCTTCCTTAATACCCTTTCTTCAGAGTATTCATAATTTCTTAACCATGACTTTGGTAGTAAAAAGTAGTAAAAAGCCTTTTTCATATGTTATGCTTTCTATTAATATTTAACCTATTATAATTGTTATCACTGTCTATTTTTAAAATGAATCATAAAGAGCTTGAGTTAGAGTAGATTTAAACACTAAGACATGACAGGTGTGTGCATTCTGTAAGCTATCGTCACGTTTTGTGTATATTATGATGGAGGAAGATGAATGCTGAATGCTGCCACCTGCCCCAAGTGATAGGCATCCTAATGTAAATGTCCTCACATGCCTTCTTACTCTTTAACTAAGAGAAAAACATCACAACAAAACAAATATAGTTCTTAAGAACTTTTATTAAGTTGATGATCCTGTTGTAGTTTTAAAATATAGTATGAGATAAAAGAAATATAATCATTTGAAAAGCTACATAGTATTCATCCATTTATATGGGATGGACCACTATAAACCTCCAATAAATTCTTACTCATCTTTAATTAAATTTCAATTTATTCCAACAGGCATTTGCCAAGTGCTTATTCTATATAGAGAATTCTGCTAGACATTAGATGTCACATAAAATTTAAATTAGATATGATCCCTGCTCTCAAGGAATTTATAGTCTAGTAGGGAAATAAGCACAAATATATAAGTATAATATGGTATACATAATAAAGACTTAATAATACTTTTTTCATTGATTCATTTTTAAACCCAATTTGAATCATGAATGAAGCTTTCCAATTTCCTCCATCAGATTTTATTTAATGTTTTTCTGTGCTTATTCTATATACTTAATACATACTTTGTTCTATATTTATTTGTGTCACAGCTCCTAATTAAAAGATAAAATTTTTAAGGGCAGGGATCATGGCTTATCCAAACTTTGAATTTCTCCCAGTGCCTAACATAATACTCTGCACATGATAAGCATTTAACAAATTTGATGAATTGAAATTAAATAGTATATGTTTTATTTATATGAAAATAAATAGTATGTTGTTTTAAAATTATGTAGCTATTTATATATTTATATTGTACATAAATATACAAATTTGTTACATAATTACATATAAAAAATTTTAAAAGAACTAAAACCAACGTTATTGAATTTATGGTTGATAAGCTACTAAAATTAGGATTTAAAACTTTCAGAACTTTCCCATGAAGAAATATTCCATTTTTATTGGTCTGATATTCTTCAGGTAAAATAAGAATAATTTTCCCTTTAAATCTGGAAGCATCCATATTAAGAAATTGACAATGCCTGAATATTAACTTTTGTCATCGTGACTCACATGTCGAATTAACTCTATTGTTTGGGGTAGAGAAATAGAAATCTGGAAGAAATTAATGTTCCTGCTGCAAACTTCTGCTGTTAAATAACATGACACTTTAATTGCCATTGCTTATTAAAAGTGGCACCTTGTAGTAAAAGCTTACACAGGAAATACAATAGGTAGCTATAGCTACTTTAAACAGATTAACAAAATTAACATGTGCCCTGTTTAAGAAGCAGCTAAGTGGTTGTGATATCTGATTTTTATCCTGTGGGGTAATGTGATTTTTCTCTTTAATTTTCAATGTTAATTCTAAGTTATAAAATTGCTGAATGAAAGAATCAGTCTAGGATGGAAAAGTTTGATTCCATTTTTTAAAATGACTAATCAAAATCTTATTATAATTAATCACAAACTAGATACTGAAGGAGAAATAGTAAGTCATTTAATAATTGGTAGGATATTTAACCAGGAGAAGCAACTTGATTGACTCAAGAAAGCAATGTAAATGTATCTTTTCATCTCTTATATTGCCATTGCTATTTAACAAAAATAATGCCTTCCATTTTAATAGGTTCTTATATGCTGTTTTGGAATCAACAAGAAAATCCAACTCTTCTAATTAAAATAAGAATCTCTGCATTCTCAAACATAAATATTAAAATGATAGTATCCATAGTAGTTGGGGGAGAGCAGTTCTCTTAACTTTTAGTAGATAGTGTATTTTAACATAAGATAAGTAAATGCTCAATTAAAAAATAAAAGAAACTAAATAAAAATGTGGAACAAAGTATAATTAGCCAGACCTATCATTTCTCTATATTCCAAGACTGATATACTCTATTTTTATAGTCTCTAGTAAGCACAACAGCAGATATTTACTTTGGTTGACCACAATAATGTTTTTAGGTTTAGATTTTATTGTTTCAGGAGCCAATTCAAAAAAAATGCATTTTTATTCATTTATTTTTTAAAGTGGCATACAATGTCTCAGGGTGGTATGAAAGTAACTGACTTTGGGTTCTCCAAGGCCATACAAGCAGAGTGCAAGCTTTGGCAAGTCCTTGCCAAGCTGGAAAGGTTTAGAGTATGGGTTCTGCGACAGGCTGTGTGCCTGTTGTCTGGCTAACATAGCTATTTATGTCTGAGTAGCTTAGCTAAGTTCAGAGAGGTTCATCACCAAAAGGATAGCCACCAGATGATGAGTGTTTTTTACTCCCTCTAAATAACAAGGATCCTCCATTAACGCATAAAGCAGCTGTACATTGCTGCTAGGTGAAAGAAGGTCCCATACTAGATGAAATCATGCATCTCTGAAACATTGAAATAAAGAAAAATAGAATCACTTAGTTTCTATCTGACACTGAATTTCTTTTTGAAGTGAACCCTGGTTTGGAAACCACTGGCTCTGTCCCAGGTATAAAAAAATTTAATTATTTTTCAACTGATATGTAAAGATATGCTTTATGATAAGTCATTTTTGTTGAAGCTTTCAAATTGTTTTAGACAAGGGCAAAGGGAAACAACAACTCTTGAACCAATAAAATTCTTATTATCTTTAATGCGCAGGTTTTGTTTATTCCTTTTCCTTGTTATTGAAAGCTACTCATTCTTTGAGAATGAAGTAAAGTTCTTTCATTTCAGACCTCAGAATTAAGCACTGAAAACATGGGATTCCTTACCTGGGTTGATGAAAGTAATTTCTTGTTTGCTGTGTCAAACAAAGCATGCTATTTGTCACATTGTGGTTTGTGTATCTTTTTAGAAGCTTTCAACTTTGATCTGAGTCAAGGTATACTCAGTAGCACAGATGACAGAAGTAAAAAAAAAAAACAGTGATGCACATTGTCACTCACAGAAACTCTTTAAGTCAACAAATACAGAGACTTAGAAAAGAAAAAAATCATATTACTTTGGAGGAGGCTTGTACATTCTTGTGAGAAAACACAGACCTTTGCCTTCCTTAGTTCAGACAAAGGTGTGGAACAATTTATTAAAGATTGAGTTCAATGTATGCAATCAAAAGGTGCCTCTTCAAGTCCAGATTCTGGCCCTTGCTTGTATTTTTAGGTACACAATTGCATTTAAAAGACATTGCAGAGCAGGGCTCAGGAGCACATAAAAGCTGCTTTCTTTAAACTGTCATCAGAGTAGATTTCAGAACGTGCTTTTAATACTTCCAGGGTTGATGTTTGTCTTTAAAAAAAAAGAATGCTATTTAAAATGGCTTTTAAAAAAAATTAACTTTCACCTCCGCATGCCTTTCACCTGATTTGTAGTACTATTAGGAAAAATCACCTTGTTGTGAGACCAGACAAAGGTTTAGAAAAATGTTTCACAATATGACCTTTTAAAAGTCAAGGCTTTAATAAAATCCTTGTTTAAACTCAATAAAATCTGAATGTAAAACAAAGACATACAATCCTAACCTGAACATTTGGTTTCAGATTCTTTTTATTACTCCTCTTTTGATTATTTTGTGAGATAAATTAATTGTTTGCTTTGGTTGCTTTTGTTCCTTCAGTTCTTTTTTGGTTTTAACAAACAATAGCTCAGGACACTAAAAAGTTAGCATTAAAAGGTTTGGGAACTAGCATCTTTATGTCTTTATGGGTAGACTCCTCTAGATTCATCGGCATAGAGAAACAGGACTTTAAAAATAATCAGTCTTAGAAATGTCACGTTAGGTTTTTAGTGTCACAGCCTAGACTGCATAGGAAACAAGGAGGGCCTCCCTCCTGTTTATGTAGGAGGAAGCCTTGGAAGAAGAATCAAGAGATCCACATCCCTCCACTTTCCACCTTTATAAAAGAGGGTTAATAATCTCTACCCCTGCCTACTTTATATCTGTTATGAGGACTAAAGGTGTATATGAAATTTTTTGTTTAAAAAAAAAAGGGGGGGGGCAGCTGGGTAGCTCAGTGGATTGAGAGCCAGGCCTAGAGACGGGAGGTCCTAGGTTCAAATCTGGCCTCATTCACTTCCCAGCTGTGTGACACCCTGGGCAAGTCACTTGACCCCCATTGCCTACCCTTACCACTCTTCCGCCTATAAGTCAATACACAGAAGTTAAGGGTTAAAAAAAAAAAAAAAAGATTTTAAGTGATAAAGCACTAAGCAGATGTATGGTATTTATATGTGAATATCCTATTATTATAAGGTAATGACTTATATGAAGTGGAAGGAAGGTTGCTTTGACATGGAGTTAAATCATAATTAATGAAAACACTAGAACAGATACCATATCTGTCTCCTGGTTTCTCAGGCTAGTAAGGCAGCCTCATATTTTATTGTTGATCAGGTCTCTTATAAGTCTCCAAATACATAAAAATATTTTGATTTCCTACAAATTGATTGATTCACTCAGACTTGTCCCCAAAATATAATGATAGGATTTGTAATGTCATTAAAAACTCCCTCTACTAATTCACCATGAGGCACCTTCTTAGCAACTTTTTGTGTTACAGAGTAACCTAATGCAATGATGTCAAAAAATTAGAGATGAAAACCACTAAATTATACATAAAGATTCTTGCTTGTACTTGCTTAGAAAACCACATAGTAGCATTATTTATCTTTATTATGTTTTTACTTATTTTGCTAAAGATTTCCCAATTATATTTTAATCTGGTCATTGCAGGATTAAAAGGTGTTCCCAGCCACAATGCAGTTAAGTGTTTGACATCTCTGGTCTCCTTCTCTTAAAGAGAGAAGTTAAATTATTTGCCCAGCAACAAAGGATCAGTATGTATAAGGCTGAACTTAAAGCCAGGTCTTCATGATTTCAAAGCCAGATCTCTGCCCTCATGCCACTGTCTCTCTATATTTACAAATATGGTATCCTTAAATTCACTTGTTATATCAATTACTTAACAAAAGAAGAGGAAACAGGTTAACACTAAAAGGTCTTTTAAAAAGTCTTATATAATTAGAAACTCTCTTTTTTTTGTCTGATTCCTCCTGTCACTAATCAACTAGCAGAATTGTATTTAAAGAGTAGAAAGTAAAATATGATTAATTTAGGAATGATTAAATATAGACATATAGGAAGGAACAAGCATAGACTTTGTAGACAGGGTAATTTATTCCCATAAGAAACTTTTTAAACAGAAAAATAACTTGGGATTATATTTTTTAAATGAAATCAGAATCTCCCTAACCTGAGTTCTATTTTTATGGAGCTTGATGTTGTCCATTTAATGTCTGTTTCTTTTTCAATGTCACATGAAGTGATATATAAATTAGATCAAGAGAATATAATATAAAACATTTTTATTATCCTTTTTCAATATCACCTTCATATCCCAGTACATCCTCATTCTTCACCAAGTAGTCCCTTATAAGATAAAAAGGAATGTAGAAAAAGGAACCAACCCATCAACTAAGTACCAGAGTAATTGCAATATCCCATTCCCATAAATCCCTAGCTCTACAAAAAAGGGAGAGAGAAACATTAGGAGAATATAATTATCAGATTATTCCTTCTAAGTACCCAGTTTGACTATAAGCCCATAAAATAGATCCTAGTACTCTTACTTGTTGAAATTTGGATTAGATAGCCTCTGTGGTCTCTTCCAGCTCTAAAATGTTGATCATCTAGAGAAGCACATGTAATCGAGGAGCAAGTAGACTTTTTGAGTTTGACCAAACAGTTCTGAATGTGACTGTATGACCACCTAATCCATATCTCTTCATCATCACCATTAGAATAAAATATGATATTTTAGGAAATGCTTTGTTAAACTCTAGGTAAACTATTTCCCAACATTCTCCTCATCTACTAGTTTAGTAATCCTACAAAAATAGTAAATGAGATTGTTCTGGCATGATCTGGTCTTGATGAAACCAAACTAGTTCTTTGTAATCAGCACTTCATTTACCAAGTATATGCCAACAACTTTTTTAATGATCCATTCTAGAAGTCTTCTAGTATTTTCCATCAAGTTCACTTGTCTATGTGAGCTCTTTGGTGATACAGTAGTTGGAAAGATACAGTTAAAATCATTTCAGCCCACTTAGTTCTAACATATTTATGAAGTGAGAATACAGCTTGGTTGCTCATTAGATACGAACAAGGCTTTTACCTCTCCTAAGATATAAAAGGAAATCTGTTTGGATTGACTAAGGGACTTAAACCTGCCCTCTAGGACCTGTATTAAACCATAGAGCTTTTAAAAATTGGAGATTGGAGTCAATTGAGAACCATTCTGGCCAAATCCCTAAAAAGGAGTTGATTGGTGAATAGTAGAACACTCCTTGGCCTCAGCCTCGATCTCTCCCCTACTCCTTCACTAATAAAGGATCTCAAAATTTTTCAAGGAGTTATGGGTTTAGACTTTCTCATTGATATTCTATTCTTAGCAGTGAGTGGACACTAAAAAAACTGATGAATTCTCTTTAGTGGTTTCTAAAAACAAACTAGATACCCTGAAAAAGGCAGCTTCAAAACTCTGCAAGTACCCCAGCAGAAAGTGACACCATACCTAAGGGGAACTTCTTAAAGAGTTCAAACAAAGAACTTTGTGCTATGTGTATGTTCTAAGCTAGGAACCATTTTCCCCTAAACTGTATATAATGAAAGCAGAGTATGCCACAAACATTTGGGATGATGTTTCATAGCAAATATACTACTGAAGTAAACAAACATTTCTAAAAGCTATTTAAATCTTCTGATTGATTCATATCAACTCATAATCAATGGGAGAGCACTCCAGTATTCATGAACTATACTATAGTGGGAAAACACTACCTAAACCCTCAGAGCTACACCTAAGGTACTGAGGGGAGTAGTTAGTGCTATAGTCTTGAGACTTGTCAATGAAAGTAAGAATCAAAAAGTAACTCCGGAGCATCACTATAGTTATTTTTACCTTTTCTGTATCACTAATACTTAATGCAGTTCCTGGGACATAGAAAGTGATTAGTAGATGGTTTTTAATTGATTGGTTGACTCTGTTCTCTTCTCTTTAAAAAAATAATAGTGACGTTTGCCCTTGTATGATCTTGTGTTAACTCTCCTGTTTTCCATGATCTTTCAAATATTGCTGATAAGACAGTGACCAACAACAATTCCAGAAAAGTCATGTTGTTTTCTAAAAAACTTTTCTTTATTGGATTTTTGTGCTTCTTTTTCTAGTTGACCAATATTGCTTTTTAAGCTATTTTCTTTTTGCATTACTTTCATTTCTTTTTCCAATTTTTCTTTGACCTGTCTTATTTGATTTTTTAATTCCTTTTTGAGTTTTTGTTTGAGTGCTTGAGGCCAGTTTCCATTTCTCTTTGAAGTTTTGCATGTGCTTGCTTGGATTTCACCTTTCCCTGTTAATTCTGTGCTTTACTCTTTATCACCATAGACATTTTCCAGGATTAGGATTTCTTTTGCTGTTTGCTCATTTTCCTAGCCTTTTTTTGCCTGTAGACTGGGAATTCTGAAGGCTACTGATTCTATCTTCTCTGCTGTTGGCTTGCAGGGCTTGGCACTGTGAGCTATTTTACTCTGGAGCTAGGTCTTTACCACAGCAGTGCAGGCTTTAAGGGCCCAGTGCTATGGACTTCTGGGCCTTACTGTGAGTTGGTGCCAAGGCCTGGGACTTCAAGGGATGAATCTGAGCTGCTCTTTTGTTGGTGTAGTACAGGTCCCAAGATACCAAAGTTAGCCTAAGTCCAGGTTCAGAATCTGGCACAGTAGTGAGTTGGGGGAAGGGGAACAACTAGTACACCTCTGTGTGCAGTTTTACTTCACTTTCCCATTTATCCCATGAAAATCAACTCTCTCTCTCTGCCTACCTTTCAAGCTGTGTTCAGTGGGAGGTCCCCTTCACTCTGTCTTGCTGTTGGTTTTTAACCCTTGTCATTTTGAACACATTATAAACATTGGTTTAGAAGGACTGACAGAGTGGTTTCAACTTTTGCTGCTACTAAGCTGCCATTCTGGCTCTGCAACACCGCCCCCACCCCCTACAAAACAGTCATATTGAAACATGTTACCTACCTCCAGATGGAAAGGTAATGGACTCAGTAAAGATTAAAGCAGACTGTTTTTGGCTTTCCTTGACTGTACATATTTGTTAATGTATAATTAGAATTTTGAACCCCAGGACTCTCTTTCCCACCTTCCCATGTTCCTTCTCTTGTTATGTGCTAACGTAGGAAGGATAGTAGTTTTGTGTAGCTCTGCCTTTGTTCTCTTCTCCTGGAAACACAGCTGTGAAGGTAGGGTGAGGTAAGAGGCAGGAGAATTTTACTCAAGTGTTTTTTACTCAGGTTTTTACTTTTGTTCTTTTTATTTCTTCTACTTCAAGTGATTATTAATAAACTTTATAAAATACAGTACTTGGAATTATTGGATATTAATTTAAATTTTACGTTGTGGGTTTTGTTTTTCTTGCTTTCTCACTGGGGAAAGGAGAAGGCGGGAGAGAACTAATAACTGAAAATAAAATAAAATCGAATTAAAACAAATATTATGGACAATCACCTAACAAAGGTTCTGGCCTTTCTTTAAGCCTAATATAGTTTTTAAAACAAAAAAAATGTACCATTATCTTTAATTTCCTTTCCTAACCAGATCATTCTAATTTTTTGAGTCCCTGACACTATTTTTACAAGACTGTACCATGTTCCTACATTCATCTTCTAAGCCTGGCCTGGCTTCCATTGTCAATACATTTTTTTTCTAACTTAGTTTGTGAGGATTTTTTTATGCAACCACATTGGCCTCTAGACAAGTTCAACTTTCCTACTCAATGGAATTATTTATTTGCCATTGTGCCTCCAGAATTTCATTCTTGAGCATGTTCCTATTCTCTTGGACTGACTTACCTTGAAGCATGTTAATCCATCAGATCTTGAACCCTTTGAAACCTACTGGTTATACATATTACTTTTTGCCTATGACTTATTGTTTTGTGTTACTGGTAAACTTTTCACAAGTATATGTTGGATCTCCCTCTCCACATAAGCTCCTCCAGGACTAGGACTGTGTCTCAGAGTTCTTTGCGTTGCCTTCATTGGCTAGCATAAGTACCTTGCATATGAAAAATGATCAATAAATATTTATTCATTACAAGAGTTGCTGAAAATGAACAAAGATTAGGTGGAAAGGAGAAGGGGAAGAGTTCTAATTACTGCATGCACTTGTAATCGATTAAATATCTGGCAATGTAGTACAAAGGAAGGAGGTAAACAAAACCTAGGAGTGTGGAAATTAAAAGGGAGAAAACTGGAAGGTGGTGATCCTGACAAGAAATTAACCAAAGTCCAGTAAGTTAGAAAAGTGGAAAGAAGGTATCTTGAAGTTAGAGGGCAAAGGAAAAGACAACAAAGAAGAAATTAACCATTCTCATAGAACTACATAGGGGGATGTCAGAAAATCAAGAATCAGTCTCTGTACCCTTACTAATAGTAGCAGAGCAGCATGAGCCAACTTTCAGAGGAATTCAGCTGCAACTGTGTAATAGGTATAGACAGGTCTGAATTTGCCAGGTCATTTGGGGCATGTCATGGTAATCTGGCACTTGTAATTCTTTTACATAGCTGCCAAAACTCTGGATTTGTGGAGGTCATAAATATCTCAATAAGGCTCATGTTACCTAAATCAAACTCACTGGATTGAAAGAATTTTTGTATAATCAGTTTTGGTGACATTTTTAAAGTATGTGGTATGAGACTGTTGTGATCTGTAGTACTGAATACCATCATGTCCAATGTTGGATCATCCTGGTGAACAGAATATAGTACATATCATGGTACAGTTTGTCAAAGCCAATTTTACTGCATAGCATCTTGGATTGAAATAACAAAAGGTGGATATTTTCTTTTTTCCCCCTCAAGAACATACTTAAAAAGTGTTTCCTGTCTTTATATACAAGATTTCAAAACAGAAGAGAAGTTTGCTGAGTTTGCTGAGACTGCTCTTTCTATGATACTCTAGTACTATTTCATAAACTGGAGGAAACAATTTGTTGATAATATCTTATTTCCACCAGAAAAAAAAAGTGTTTTAGCAGAGGAGTAGAAACATCCCAAGCCATCATTTACTGAGTCATCTCCTTAAAAAACAGCTACAAGGGAACCTGTGAGAAAGAAAACATTTTAGGAAGCTCCCTCTAGAGTATCCACCCCAGGCTTTTAAAGAGACTGTTGTTACCAGAGCATTGGAGAGACTGGCAAATTTCCAAACAGCTGCTGAGCCCCACAGCTGTGACAAGATACAGGTAGGGATACTGAACTCTTTGAAATACAAGGACTTTGCTGGGAGTGGGATTAAGGGTAGAAATTGAGTATGATTCTGTATATAATATGATAGAGAGGGTTAGGATAATAGCATGGATTCAAGGGAAATAGCAAATTGTGGGAAAGATCTTAATGGACTATAAGTGAGAGTTAAGTAAGAGGGAAGATTGCAATAGTGATTTTTACTCCTTAGATTTATTCTCAGCATCAAGGTTGGAGGTTAAACAGGAAGGAGAGCAAAGAAAGGAAATGTGTATTGATAAGACTGGAAATAATATTTTGTGGGTGAGAAAAGCATAGAGAAATATGATAAATAAGATCTAAAATGATTTTTACAATTGTATTCTATCAAATTAATGTTTTATTAATCACCTAGACAATTTTTGTTAAATGCTAATAATGAATTTTTTTATTTGTACACTATGCATGAGATTCATTTTAGCGTATTTTCATTTTCAAATTAAAATTCAACTTATTGCCACCGTAAACTTCAGACTGTTCAAAAATGAGGGTATTGATGCTTTTGAAACTGATCTGACAGTTTCTAGCTGGTCTGACAGTAAAATAGAGTTCTTGCTATTTATTATTTTTAAAAATCATTCCTGGAAACTCTATAGCTAGAATGTCTCCCATAAAATCAAAATACTTCGGAATAAATGAGGACCATCACATCAGTTTGAATTTTGTCATTCTGGCTAAAAGAAAAGTCATGGTTTAGATTTTTTTCCTTTTTTGTTTGGAGAAAATATTTTAAGATTTCAAATGCATTTTTTAAAGTAACATTTATTTTATTTTCATTTTTTCAATTTGACTGAAAAGGCAAATAATGAGATTCCAGAAAGATTAGTAGTTATGTTCTATATCTTATTAACATTGTCTGAAATAAAACTGTTTCTTACCCCTTCTACCAAGGAATAGTGTTGCATATGGTTTTTACAAGTGTACTAAAATTAGTTGTTTACTGTTTTTTGACATTCGTTTATTTTCTACACAACCAAATTGTTAGATATAAAAAATGTAGACACAATAGCTTTGCATTTAAAATCTGATATTCTAGAATATGATACAAAATGGGGGAACTAAAGAGTAGTAATGGAAGAGAAGAGCTGTGATTCTAATAGTATCATCCCAGTGTGGAAACTTCCCTCCCTCCACTGATATAGATAAGTAAATCTTCAGCAATTATGGTATTAGAGACTTGCCTAGTGTTATTCTGCTCAAAGCAGTCGGGTAACTAGATGGAAGGATAGACAGAAAGGTGTTTCTATAAGCTGGGCCTGATAAACTGACCCAAGATCCTCAGGGTAAATGGATCTAGGCTGAGTGGGATAGTGATGCCTGTGTAGCCACCAAGGTGTGCTGGTAATACCACCAGGGCTTATGGATGATCAACTCACCTAAGCACCTGACCCCACTAACAATGCCCAAGCCAAAGTTATGGAGGGAGAAGTTATATATGTTGTTCAACTGCCCCTCTGGTTCCTTGGCTTGGGGTTAGATAAAATGATAAAGGTTGGCAATGGGCTAGTTGTTGGAATTTGAATGGATAACACTAACTGACTGTGATGTTGATAATTCCCTTTCCCCTTTGGCTGTAGTTATTCACTTGCCTCTTGGAATGAATGCCAGTCTTCACTTGAATCAAGTTTGAAATGGAGTTTAATGCTTTGACTCAAAGGGGGGGTAGAAATTAGGATAAGGAAAGAGGTGTTGGGAATGGCTATGCTAAATCTAATGAAGGTTAAAGTAATCTAAATCCATGAGCATCAGGTTGGTACTTGGCTGGAGATTCTTCTTCCCCTCACAGACCCTGGTCAGACCTGACCAGATCAAAGGAAAGGAAGGGGTAGTGGTAATCTTCTTGACAGCTGTGTTGTTGTTATCTCTCAGCTCTGTATAGCAATAGATGAATGAACTTCTAATGGCAATGAGGTATGGATGCTGGATCTGCAGGTCTATAGGCCTACCCACCCTTCACCACCCTCTGCCCTTCAGAAATTCCTTCTCAAGACTGAGACCAGGAGTAGCTGAGCCCCTGGGCTTTTATAGAGGTGGTCCCAACTGTCTTTTGCCCTTGAATCATGCCATCTGTGTAAATTCCAAGTTGTATAACCAACGATCTATCACTCAAGCTGTTCTCCATCTTTTTCCAGAAGTTATCTATAACACTAGGGGCTATAAATGATGGCTATAAAGAGAATCTCTATTTAATTTTACCACTAAATACTACAAAATCAAATGTAGATCACTAAGTTTAACAAAAATGTATACATTTTTTCATTTTCCTATTGTAAAGCGTTGGTTTTGTTTGAGATTTTAAGAGGATATCGAGAGGATGAGCAACTACTAAATAGTGGCTTAAGTATTCCTCAGGACAGTGATGTAGTTACATTTTTTTTCTCCATCAATAGAACATAAACCATCAATGTTGTTAAAACTAATTCCACTTCTCAGTTGCTTTGGACAAGTTACTCTCTCTCCTTAACTTGCTTGTTGGTAAAATGAGGAAAAACTATGTGATTTACTTAGTTCACTGTGACATGATTATATGAAACAATAAAAGTGGAACATTCATATTTTGTTTAATAAATGGTTCCCAACCACAAGGTCCATGGTCACCCAAAGGAGACTGGGTTGGTAATTCACAAAAATATAAATTGCCACACTGTCTAGTTATTTACTTGTCTGTCTCTCCTCCATTAGAATGAGCTCCTTGAAGCTGAGGATTTTTTTTCCCTTTCTTTGTATGCACTTAGCACATACTAAGTGTTTAATAAATACTTGTTGACCAACTTGTAGAAAGCAGGTATATCTGACAAATAAGTAAATAAGTAAACTGAGGTTGAGAGAGATTGTGACTTATTCAGATTCAAACAGTAAATAAACGTCATTGTTGGTAAGATGTCCCAGCATACTGGCTTCCATTGGGCTTCTTTACAGTTAAGTGTCATCACCTGTACCAGGTCTATTATTATCTCTCTAGTCAATTGCCCCCAGCACTTGGCAATTATTTTGTATACATGTTATATTTACCTTTTTGTGTACATATTATTTTCTTTTTAAACAGAATATAAGAGTTTAGAGGGCAAACACTCTCACTGAGCACAATCTGACTTTTTTTTTTTTTGGTCTGAAAATGGGATTTCATTAGTGTAGGGAGCTCTAGGTAAAGAAACTTCCTCTACCATGTGGATGTACAATTATTTTACACTTACAGTCATACTGAGTTTCCCAGGACATTCAGAGTTGAAGTGATTTGCCCAGAATCACATAAACAGCAAATATCAAAGAAACCTATTTAACCAATTTGATGGCCAAACAGAAATCAAAGATAGTATACATAAGAGCATATACACCAGACAATATAATATGAAGGAGTTCTTCCATTGGTAAGTGAGATAACTCAGCTCAAACAAGAGAGAGAATGTCCTAGATGTCACCAAAGAAGGTTTCCTAAAGTCTCTAACATAGCAAGCTGGGAATAGGGGCATGATGGAGATTGCCAGTTCCTCTTATGTCAGCTTCTTCCTAGGTTTTTTTTTCCTTCATTGGTTTTGTATCATCCATATCTCTTTCAAACCTAAAAGCCAGAATTGCTCAAAGCCCAAAATGATTCAAGACGACTTGAAGAAGGTCCAAAGATTTGAAAAAACTGAAGACCTTTCCTCTCTTCTGCCCTTATCAACTCTTCCCCACCTGTCAAGCAGGCATGGAGGCAGTAATCTCCACCAATGAGAGAGCCCCATATCAATAAACTTTTTCAAGATGCAGATAGAGTAAATGGAAGATAATCTAAAATGAGAAGGCAGTAGTAATTTAGAGAATCACTAAGGTCACTGTAGAAGGTAGGATTTAATATGAGTTTTCAAGTTATGAGTAATATGAGTAGAGAAGTTAAGAGATAGAGGTGAAGGGGCAGAGCATTCCAAGCATGTTGGAGAGCAGAAGAAAGAGAATGGCAGATGACAGATGAAGTTCCTTCTTTATTCAAACAAGTAGTCCAGAGTGGTCTAAATACTCCTTAAATATGGGGGGCAGTAAAGGTGCAAGAAGTCAGCAAGGAAGGAACCAGGTTATAAGGAGCTTTAAATGTCAGAGATGTTTATAGGTGATCCTGGGGGAGTAGGATTTACAAGACTATGCTTTAGAAAAATCACCTTAGCATCGGAATTAAGAATGAATTGGAGAGAGACTTTAGACAGGTGGAAGAGTGTTTTTGTTTTTGTTTTTTAGAGTAGTCTCTTTAAAAGGCTATTCCAGTAGCCCAATCTAAAGGACATGAAGTAGGGAGACAGTTGCTGTATGAATGGAGATTTAGGGAAACAGAAGAGAGAAGTTGTCAAGGTAGAAAAACAAGATATGACAACTGGTTACCTGTATAGCATAAGAATGAGTAGAGGATAACATCTCAAATTCAAGAAGTTCACCTTTCAGGAGGCAACTAGGTGATTCAATGGATTGAGAGCCAGGCCTAGAACAGAAGTTCCTGCATTCAAAATGTGACTTCGGACACTTCCTAGCTGTGTGACTCTGGGCAAGTCATTTAACCCCCATTGTCTAGTCCTTAACTCTCTTCTGCCTTGGAACCAGTACTCAATATAGATTCAAAGATGGAAAGTAAGGGTTTAAAACAATAACAACAACAACAAAAGTCCCCTTTTCTTTTTTTTTTTTTTAAACCCTTGTACTTTGCTGTATTGTCTCATAGGTGGAAGAGTGGTAAGGGTGGGCAATGGGGGTCAAGTGACTTGCCCAGGGTCACACAGCTGGGAAGTGGCTGAGGCTGAGTATGAACCTAGGACCTCCTGTCTCTAGGCCTGACTCTTACTCCACTGAGCTACCCAGCTGCCCCCAAAAGTCCCCTTTTCTGACTCACACTGACTACAAGAATTGTTTAAGATCATAAATTTAACACAAAATACTGACCTAAAGAGGTATGAGGAGTTTCCTCATTGGTGAGTTCTTTGTATAAAACAATGGATCCAGCAAAAAAAAAAAAAAAAAAAAAAAAAAAAAAAAAAAAGCTTGCACAGATAACTGCACAAGATTGTGAGGTTCAAAAGGAAAGGAATTAAACTTTGAAGAGCTTTGAAAACCTTAAAAGCTCTATATAAATGTCAGTCAGTGACTGTCATTGATGATAAACATCGATTTCGCCAAGATCCATCCCACCCTTCCCCAACCATCCCCCTCAATCCTGCAGGGTTCATTATAAGGAAAGAAACGTTCCTGAAAACCCTATAGCTAGACTGTCTCCCATAAAATCAAAATGTCTCACCACGAATGACGACCATCACAGGAATTTGAATGTTGTCATTCCAGCTAAAAGAAGCTGTCATCTGTTAGCATTTTTCTTTTTTAGTTTGAGAGGAAAATGTTTTAAGATTTCAAATGCATTTTAAAAAGTAACATCATTTTCATTTTTTCAAGATGTCTGAAATGGTAAATAGTGAGATTGTTGTTTCTGGAAGGATCTGGACTCAGGGAGTAGAAGAGAACCTTGCCCAATCAACTCTCGGCCTCTATCTTCCCTCAAGACTCCCCAGCCAAGGTTCTCTGAAGGGAAAGTCCATGTGCCCGCGCACGCGCGCTCGAGTGTATTATGAGCGCCATGCCCAGCCCTTGTAAGGACCCCGCCCTCAATCCGACCCGGTAGAAGCCAGAGTGCGCACGCCAGGTACGAAAAAAAAAAAAAATGGCTCTGTGCCCGAATGCGCACGCGCCCTGGGTGGGGCGGGACGTCATTGAGCCTTCCTGGCGGGTTGCCACAGTAACGGCGGAGCTTTCCGGGCGGGGCCTGGGAATTGGCGATCGGTATGAAACCTGAGGAATTCCACGGTGTCTGGCCCAAGTTCCCAGGGGTTGAGGAGAGGAGACTAATAGCTGAACGCTGTATAAACAAGAAAGAAAGGAAAGGCCGCGGGGAGAGGACGCTGCGGAGATGAGTGACTGAGGGGGGACGGAGGACGCTATTAGGTGCTGATGCGGCGGGTGTTCGGAGAAAGGGAGGGGGAGCTTCGATAGGAAGTGAGAAAAAGAGACCCGGCCTTTGGGATAATTGAGGAGGAGACCTTACTGGAGCTCTGTAGGGTATTCCAAACGTCCTAGGGCCGTTTTATTTTTTTTTTTTTAATATTTTTTAAAATGCTTTTTCTCATTTGGCCCCCACGACAACCAGGTAAGGTGGGTACTATTATTCCCGCTTAACGGATGAAGAAACTGAGGCTTAGGGAGGAAAAGTGAGCTATTAAGTATATGAACTGGTAGTTAAACCACGAGTCTTCTGGATCAGAGATCCGGCACTCTCTCTGTTTTACCAAAGGACTTCTCAAGTTAATTCTTTTAGATAGGGAAGTGATTCAAATGAGTCATGTCCCAACAAATTTCAGATGCAGGATTTTAGATAAGTATAGTGAATCAAGTCCATTGCTGCTGAGCCTTGATTTCCTTGAAAGAGCAAGAGATTTGGGATCAAAGAACCTGATTCTATTCTAATTTTTTTAAGACCTATTCTCTATTAAGAACTTTTGTTCCAAGGAAGAATGCAGGGGAACAACTAGATGGTTCAGCGGATTAAGAACCAGGCCTAGAGAAGAACCTAGAGAACCTGGGTTCAAATGTGGACTCAAACACTTCCTGGCTGTGTGACTGTGGACAAGTCACTTAACTCCCATTGTCTAACCCTTATCACTCTTCTGCCCTAGAACCAATATTGGTTCTAAGATGGAAGGTAATGATTTTAAAAAGAAGAATGCAGCAATCAAATTCCAAGTTACAAAAAACGGCCAAAACTCTTCTGGTGGGCAGGTGAAATTCCTTTACTATAAACTATCTATGTAAAATATTTTTGGTCCTTTCTTTTAAGTAACATTGTGATACCATAAGAGTGGTTTATTTGTTCTTGGAGAAGAGAAAAAGACTATCCTGCTACTATTATCCAATTAGTTCATTTAATGAAATATTATAGCATGTTTTCCCATTGGTTTTTTATCAATATTTAAATATTAATGTTTTTCAATTTAGTGATTTCAAGATTTGTACATTAGTATTTACCTCTGAGCCTTACTTTTACAAATTAACCTCTGGGAAGAAAAATTTTGAGTGGGCTTTTTTACTGAAACATTTACAATTTTTATGTTTTGTTTTGTTTCTTTCAAAAGTCATTGAGAGAAATTTTGAGTTTTCTTATGAACCTTCAACTGATGCCTCTTATGTTGGAGTGATGACCTTGAATTCTCAAAAGTTATGATTCTAGAGTATAAGTGATTCCAAACTGGTAAAGTTTTTGGTAAAGTTCTGAGGACAGTCTCCCTGTTGTCTGAGAATCAGCCTACTTTCTTACAATGAATGTTATCAACAGCAAGTTGGACACTAATGTTAAATTCACCTACCATGAAATTTACCTTCTCTTGCTCTAAAAATAATAAATCAATACTGCCATTGCTACTGGAAAGGGCATGATGGTCAAATGTGCTATGTTTCCATTCAGTAATCCCCATGAGTCCCCAAACCAAAAGGATCTTCCGTTACCTACTATTCCTCCATATATATTTTATCTACCTAATAGATGTGAGCTCCTTGAGGGCAGAGAACTGGGTCACTTCTGTATTTGTATTCTCAATGTCCAGTATCCAGTAAGTACTTAAATGCTTTTTATTCATTCATTAAATTAAGAAAAATACAAAATGGCCTTTTCCTTTTGTTTCCAGTGTGATGGTAGTGCATAATAGACAGTTCTTAGACCAACCTTAAGTGATAAGATCTTTGCCTAATGGCCAGTGATTATAAATTCACTACTAGAGAACCAGAACCACATTAATATTCGCATTCACTGCAAATGCAACCAGAAAAATTGAAACTTGTACTTTGTGCATTGAAATTAATTTAAATGTAAATAATCGCAAAATAAATATAGTTGTTTATATTTTTTGGTGTACCTAATAAAAATTTAATTTGTCAAAATGAAAGCAAAGACATGAAGAAATGGCAGCTAATTAGGACATCTCACAATTCTCAACAGATAAGCAACTAAAGGAATTGCCGAAGTTGGTCTTATCAAGCCAAATAAATAAGCATTTATTAAGGGCCACCTATGTGACATACTCAAAGGAAATAAAAATGTAATTTCTTGGTTGAGCATAAGCAAAAAAGTCACTATGGAGATAATTGTAGCTTATGGACTAGCATCTATTTAGAACAAGAAGGAAGATGAAACTATAAGTGGTACAAAAGAGAGAGTGCTAGATTTAAAGTCAGAAGATCCAAGTTAAAATCACATCCACCTTGTGTGACAGGTCATTTGAACCTGACATATGTTCCCTCATTTGTAAAATGAGGAGGCCACTTAAATCAATTCCAGCTTCAACTCTTTTCTTTCTCAGTGAAGACAGATAAAAGAAGAGAAAGAAGAATCTGTTGGAAAATATGTTCAAAATCAAGAAATGAAGAGGTGAAAATTGTAGACTATTCCAAAGTCTCATGAGTGAGCCTCAAGAAGAGAGTTATAGAAGATGCTAGATGAAGAGACTTGGCAATGTAAAGCAAAGATGATTTATAGTTAAAACTGATTTCCTAAACAGCAAAGAAGACAATTAAGAGATTAGGACCTATACCACCTCAGAAAATGTTGCAAAGCAGTAAATGGAGAAAGAAATGAACTTTCTATAGAAATTTGGTATAAAACTCAACTTGGGCCAGATCATGCAAAATAATGTTTATAAATGTTAATCATCTTAGTCCATGAGCTAGGGGAGTCGCTGGAGAATTCACAGAGCAGAGAAGTTTGAATTCCAGCTAGGCACTGTGTGGTTTTAAACAAGAGAGCAAGGTTTAGATGATAAATCAATGCAAAATAGTCAAAAATTTGCTAATTTTGCTATAATAATCTTATCAGCAATGGTGCTGGAACCACCAAATTTGGACTTAACACTTCAGTTCGAGATGAGGAATTTGAAATAGTACCTAAAAAGTTGACGTTGATAGAAGAAATCCATACCAAAAGCAAAATAGTCTGGCAATTTGATATTCAATATATTTCAAAGAATGAAAGATACCCAAAAGTGAGGCAGGAATCATTGATAGTGTTATTATAACTCTTCCCCGCAAAAGAAGTGATTAAGATATAAATCGTTATCAACCTGCATACCTGAATTTTGTGACCCTATCAAAACTTTCAACAATACACATCTCAAGATGATCTTTAATAAACAATTTAAATGGGAACAGGCAATCTTTTGCCGATAACTTTCTGCCTAACCTAACTGTACAGTTTTCTATACATTCACAATCATACCTGGCTGAAAGTTGAAGAAAACACAAGATATTGCTTTGTTTATTATTCATCAATTGTTTTATTATTTTAAAACCTTTTGACATAGAACAAAATAGTTTCTTCATCTGCAAAATAGAAATAATAATATATGTTCTACCCATATCAGGGTTTTTGTGAATCTTGAATTAGATCCTGCATGTAAAATATTTTATAATCTTTAAAATCATATATAAATGTTAGTTATTTATTAGTATTACTAAAGACTTTAATCAAATAAAGAGTTTCCCAGGAATAGGTTTAAATAACACATTGTTTAACAGCCTTCTAATTAAAAATATCAAGGCACAAAATGAGGAAATAATTCTTACAAAAGATGTTTGTGACTATTAGGAAAAATCTCTTGCTCAGAATCAAAATAAACAAGAGAGGTCCTATAAAAATGATCATCTTCCATTTGCTCTTTTTTTGTGGATCATTGTGCAAAATGCATCAAATCCCCAGAGTAGTAATACAAGGCTCCCTCAGTGAGATCCATAGCCACTCAAAGGAGAATGACACTGAAAATATGTATATTCTCCAAATTACGACATATATCCCAGTCTATAGGAAGGCAATAAAATGGACTTATAAATTACTAGAGTGGCTTGGATTTTATTTGAAAAATTATTCAGCATTTTCAATTACTGCCAAGATACTACATGAAAAAAAAATCATTTTAGCAGCAATATTTGAATGATGATTTCTCATTACTAATCATAGCTGACCACAATCTCTAAAGAATCAAAGCTGCGGATGACCCAAAGGGAGATGAAGAGATAAATGATGAATAGACTTTTATTAAGAATCTAGCTAAGGGGAGCAGCTGGGTAGCTCAGTGGATTGAGAGCCAGACTAAAGAGATGGGAAGTCCCGAGTTCAAATCTGGCCTCAGACACTTCCTAGTTGTGTGACCCTGGGCAACTCACTTGATCCCCGTTGCCTAGCCTTTACCACTCTTCTGCCTTGGAACCAATACACAGTATTGATTCCAAAATGGAAGGTAAAGGTTTAAAAAAAATTTAGCTAATGAACCAAGCGCTGTTAGGCATTTGAATACAGAAGTGAGACAGTCCTTGCTCACAGAGAGCTTTCTAATTCATTCTAATAGGTGATACCACACATAAAAAAGAGTGATAGCTAAGTTTTGTATGATGGTTGTTCTAAAATACAGAGTTTGAAATCTTTTGGAAGCATTTTAGAAGAAGAGATTCACCGGCTCCTCAAAATGGGAAAGTGAATTTTTGGAAAAGGGTGCCTTGGAGATGCCTGCAGAAACCACACACTGCATCAAGAGATCCAGAATGAACTGAACTGAAGGGGGTTGAACACATTTATTCTGAATGTAAATACTTATGCCAAAGGGAAATGCCCTGTAATTGACTTTTTGTCAGTGCATCTATTAATTTTTGTTTTTTTCTTTCTATTTCCCTCTTGTTCCCAGGTTGCTGTAATTTCCCCTTTTAAAAAGTGCAATGTTTTATACACCTTTAACGGAAGAATCCTTAGAGGTATATGTTAGTTATTTAAGATGATTCATTGGGGAGACTAGGCTTGTTAATCTCCAAAGACCCTCAATTGGGGAGATTTCAACATGCTTATCTCCCAATAGAATCACAGGGGGGATTGTGAGAAGGGAATTTGTGTTTTGACTTGATTAATCAGAAATTTGAACTTTCCATTTGTTTTAAATTTGAGTCAATCAGCAACCACAAAATTGATCCCACAGGCACTGCCCCCCCCCCGGGTGGTGGCAGGCTAATTGAGGAGCTGTGATTGGTTCCTGGGGCAGGGATGATGTAAGAGAAGTAGTGGGTGTAGTGAGGATTTATAAGATGAGACTCAGCAGGAAGCTGGGGTGGGGGTGGGGGTGGGTGGGGGAAGGCGATTTCGGTTTAAAAATCATAAATGGAGCCATTGGTTGGAAGTTATACATACCCTTTCATGTAATGATGGCAATATTGATTTTATTTTCATTCTTAGAGCAAGAGTAGCAGCAAGGTCGGTAGCAAAATTTAATGTAAATATAAGAAAATTTTAAGTTGAATAATCTTTTAAAAATCTTACTTTAAGGGGCAACTGGGTAGCTCAGTGGATTGAGAGTCAGGCCTAGAGATGGGAGATCCTAGGTTCAAATCCGGCCTCAGACACTTCCCAGCTGTGTGACCCTGGGCAAGTCACTTGAACCCCATTGCCCACCCTTACCACTCTTCCACCAAGGAGCCAATACACAAAAGTTAAGGGTTTAAAAAAAACCTTACTTTAAATTTTGATCCCCTCCAAATTTCAGTGCTCTGCTTTGAGTCCTTCTATATTCTGCTACTGTCATCTCACCTCTAGAGTGTTAAGTTCTAGTAGCCACATTTTTGAAAGGACATTGATATATCCAGAAGAGAGCAAACAGAAATTGGGGATGGGAGGACAATACCTAAAATAATGTTACTCAAGGAGCAGTTGAAGGAAAAGAGAAGCTTAAGCCTATAAAAGTGAAGTCTTAGAAATAGATATGATAGCTGCCTTCAGGTATTTGAAGGCTACCAGGTAGAAAATGAATTCGATTTTTTTTGTTTGACTTGAGGACAGAATTAGTGACAACAGGTGTTGAAAGATCAAGAGAAAATAGCAGGCTTAGTATCAGAACAAACTTCCTGTAATTAGAAATCTTCAGAAATAGAATGAGCAGCTTTGGGAGATAGTTATTTCCTCTTCACTGGAAAACTTCCAGAAAAAGGCTATCTAGAACTCATGAGGGAATGTAATATAGGGAAATTCTTAGACAGGTATAGGTTGGACTGGATAGCTTATAACAACTCTTCTCACTAAGGTTCTGTGATTTAGGGCAAATTATTTTTGAAGAACATCTAAAGTTCCACAAAGAAATAATCTCTTTTATTTTTTTTTACTCAAAGTGATATTTAATAGTAATGGTTTCATTTACATTTCACTGTGTATAATCAAAAATTCTTTAGGTAGTATCTACAATAGAAAAAAACTATCATTGAAACTATTAACATATTTTAGTCATTTTTAAATTTCACCATAAATTTAAAGCTAGAATTTACCTTGGAAGTCATTTGACCCAACACTATAGTTTTATAAAAAAAAAAAAAGGAAATTAGAGTAAATTTACAGAGAAGTTACTTGGCTATACAAAGTAATACATAGACAAAAATGAATAGCTGGTCTGTCGCCTGGGAATTCTGAAAGCTACTGATTCTGTTTCCTCTTCTGCTGACTTGCAGGGCCTGGCACTGAGGCCAGGTCTTCACCACAGCAGCACAGGCTTGAAAAGGCCCAAAGTCATGGATTTCTGGGCCTCACTGCAGGGTGATGCCAGGGCCTGGACTTCAAGGGGTGGGTCTGAGGCACTCTTTTGTTGGTTTAGCCCAAATCCCAGGATCCTGAAGTTGACCTGTGCCTAGTTATAGAACCTGACGCAGTAGGTAGGGGAAGTGGTTGGCCAGCAGTCCTCTTTGTACAATTTTGCTTCCAGTTCCCCCTTGTCCCATGTAAATCAACTCTCTCTACCTATCTTTCAAGTTGTGTTCAGCAGGGGAGCCCCCTCACTCCATGTTGTTGATTTTTTACTTTCCATCATTTTGAGGTACTTTTTTTAAAGACTGGTTTGGAAGGATTGTCAGTTTCAGCTTTCACTGCTACTAAGCTGCCACCTTGACTCTGCCCCCTACTTTTCATCTTCTGCAACAGGTATTCATCCATAAACCCAAATTATTTTTGTAATAATCAGATTGTTTACTTTGTGTGAATTTCAAGATGAAATAATCAGGTGTTTTATGAGATGAGATAGTACAAAGTAGTGGACAAAGAGATGGCACTGGGGTCAAGAAGATCTTGTTTATATTCCACCTCTGACATGTGACATATGACCTTGGCCAAATTACTTAACTTCTCTTTACCTCAGTTTCCTCATCTGTAAAATTAAAGGAATGGGAACTGATGGCCTCTAAGATCCCTTTCCACTCTAAATCTATGATCCTATGGCATTTCAGATTACCTTTGGGTCCGTGATATAACCAACTATGCTTTATAATTTCCTTTCTAGGGAAAAGCTCTTCCCATTTGGCAGCAACTACTTTATGTCTTCTTATTTGAAGTTTAATGAGAATGTTAATATAAATGAGGTACAATTATTCTAGTAACCTGTCTATTCATTGGTTACTAGATAAAACTCACAAATTAAAAGTACCAATTGTTAAATGTTTGTAGATGGTTTAAGAATTATGTGATTCTTTGTATCCCCTTGTCATTTTAAAGAGTGTCCTTAGGACTGTACTTGAAACCCTTCTGGCTTGGTAGAAAGTACACTCCTTTGGTATAGCTTTAAATCATCTTGCAGGTACCTCCATGCCATAATGAAGCTCTGAAGTAGGAATTTTGTGGCAGTTACTATTCTTTGTGAAAACCTATCAGAAATTATTAATTCTCCCTTTATCATTGTTAGTCAGCAATATTTAATGAGTACCTCTATGTAGTAGGGATCTGTACTAAGCACTTTAGTCTGCTAAGGAATTATATAAACTGCAGGCCTTGCCTTTTAGGAGCTGTAATCTAGGGCAGTAAGACTATTCAAAAATGAATAGCAATAAAGAAACTCTCTAGAAGCTCCAGAAGCAACCTAGACGCATAAGGTTAGAGGTCGTTAAAAAAAAAAAAAAGAATCCAGTGCCACCTTCATGTTATTGTGAGTCTTTGGAATAGAACTTTAAAGGAGAAATAATAATTGTCGCTACAATCAATATAATGCTTTATGTGTAAGACTGTAAACTCAGTGGAAATAAATTCATTTAATAGCCTGTAATAATGCTTTTTTTCTATATTCCCCATAATGTCTTCATACTTCTCAGCAAATAGTAGTTGTTGAAGAAATATTTTCTCAATCAAATTAAATTCAGTTTGTGGCCTTATATGAGAGGCTGGGGATGAAGATAGATTTAGGAAAAGCATGTTTCCTGAGTGCTTTACATGTGTTCTCATTGGATCTTTACTTCATTGGTGGCTATGGTACTTGACTGGGATTTTGAAGAAAAATACGGATTTTAAAAGGCAGAGGTGTGAGATAGAGAGCCCTGTAGACACAAATGACCAGAAGCACATGTCCTACAAGTTTGGGTGAAGGGAAAGAACAAGTTGGAGAGATGTTGTAGAGATCAGATTTGTAACTGATTGGACATACATCAGGAAGAGGGAGAGAGGGGGATGGAGTCAACGATTACTGAATTTATAAACCCAAGTGTCTGGAAGATGGTATTGCCTCCCCATAGCAATATGGAAGTTAGAAGAAGGAGTATTAGGATGAGGGGAGAAGATAATCAGTTACAGTTCATATTGACTTGTGTTTGAGTGTTCATGGAGATAGCTGGTAGGATGAGAGGGACAATGGAGCAGGAGCTCCAGCTCTGAACTTACTATGACACCTGGTTGTTGTAGTCTTTTCACACATTTCAGTCATGTCCATCTCTTTGTGACCCCTTTTGGGGTTTTCTTGGCAAAGATACTAAAGCAGTTTGCCATTTCCTTCTCCAGCTTACCCTAAAGATAAGGAAACTGAGGCAAACAAGGCTATATGACTTGCCCAGGATCACACAACTACTACATGTCTGAGGTCAGATTTTACACACAGGAAGAGGTCTCCTGATTGCAGGTCTGGTGCTCTATCCACTATACCACTTAGTTGACACCTAAGGACAGTTAAACTCAGCTTTCTTTTCTGTCAGACTAGAAAGAGGATCTCTAATGTCACTTTTAAATCTAGGATTTTGTAAATTGCTTTTCTCAAAATTTCAAGTTAAGAATATTTTGAGTGAACCAAGTGTACAGCAAAATATTGATGTCTTTTAACTTAAAAACATTTCCATTTCTTGGTGCCTCTCTTTTGCATGCTATTTTAGTTAGCATAGGTTTAGTAATTAGAGAGAATACAATCCCCTAGATCAGTGACAGGCAAACTACAGCCTGCAGGCCAGATGTAGCCCCCTAAAATGTCCTATCCGGCTGTGACATTATTCCTAATCTGACAAATACAATGAAAAGGATACAATACAATGAAACTTCGAAAGAGTTGCCTTAGAAACAGACTGACAGATGAACATTTCCTTTCCTTTGGCCCCCTCTTTTAAAAGTTTGCCCATCACTGCCCTAGACAAATTGGTCACTAATTATGTTACCATTGAGATGAGGCAAAGAAACTGGTGCTGAAAATGAATAGTAACCCTATCATCAGTTGTTCCTCCTACATAACATCTCAGCTCCCTTCTCTATATCCTCAATAGCAGAACATACCTCCTCCTCCCCTATACCTCTTAGAATCTCTAGCTTTCCTCAGAGCTTAATTAGCTCAAGTGCCACCTCATGAATCCCTCAAGTGCCCTGCCCCCTTAAAACTAGTCTGTATTTACTTCACATGTATTTTATACTTAACTTTTATGTGTATATATCCCCTCCAATGGAATATTAGATACTTGAACTTCAAGACTATTTTATTCATCTTTATAACCCCCAATGCCAAGCAGCATCTGACATATGAGAGTGTTTTGTGAATGAATAAAACACCCATTGAATGAATGCTAAATGATGTTGCTTCCATAAATGATACAGCCTCCTTTCTTCATGTTTCCGAAAGAACAAAGTGAAGCCATCCTCCATTATCACAAGACTTGAAGGTGGGAGCACCCATCAAATACTATCAGCATTTAGCAAAGGCTTGTTGACTGAACTTGGTGAATGTCTGCCTTAATGACCTCCTCCCTCACATTCAGTACCTGGCTCATCGTTGTCTTCTCCATTATATTTTGCACTTAAACTAACCACAGTGCTCTACCAGATCATCAAGGCCCCCAAGTCCCAGCATCTACGTCTCCATTCCATCTCAGCCTACATAGGGAAAGCCATACTCTTGATCTCACCATCATTATAACTATTTTATCTCTGTGACTGTGATCCAGAGCTCTAACATTGTTGACATGGTCTCCTATCCTGTTGTCTCCCCCTTTAGCTTCTTTCTTCCTAACCCCATTTTTCATCTTCATAATGGCTTCATTCTCATCACAACTTCCAGTCACTCTCATCCCTTAATGCTCCCCCAATTCATCACCCACTCCAGTCTCATGTTCCTCTGTTAGCAGTCTTGACCTATAATACACCAATTAAATTGTATCACTCATCCTCTCACCTCAAATCTCCTGTTCCTTCTTATCACTTCTTATGCCTGGCTAAACCAAATCTAGGTTACTCTGTTCTGCCTGATGGGCATACCACTGAATGCTGTGGAGGTCATCTAATCATGCATATGGAATTTACTAAACATTTTATTTAATCTTTCCTGTATAGTGCTTCCCCACAACTGTTTCAACTTTTTTTTTAACCTCTTCAGAATTATCTGCTTTATAATACCAAGATCAGTTAATAAACCATCTTCAGTTCTGGGCACACACTAACCTATGGACTGATGACTGACAAAGAACTAGCTAAAAGTTCAGTTCCCTCAGTATTATTCAAGTTCCTTAGGGCCAAAAACTATTTTTCATTTCTGTCTTTGTATCTCTAGTGCCTTGCACAGAGTACATACTTAATAAATGTTTGTTAACTGAACTGAATGAACTAATTCTCCCCTACTTTAATAGATCTATGAACCCATCATGAGTGACATGGGTGACATGGAACCAAGGATCCTTTCCTTTAATTTTGATTGCACTTGGAGTAGTTAGAATAATTTGGAATGGTCCAAGCCACTTGGGTTCTAACACAGACTTCCTAGTGAAGTTTCTGGTGTAAACATAATCTCCAGGTTGGAAGTTGTGTAGATTAAAATCAAAGGGTACTCTTTGATGTATCAAATTTGTGGAGTTGATTTAATCATTGCTTGAGTAATTTAATATATTCATAGAGTTTGCATTCCATACCCAGGTGTGATAATTTGTGAATGCTTTGAGGTGATTTGCCATGGAAAGGTGGATGTCCATACAGCATTTCAAATGGTGAAACGTGTTTAATGCTGTTGGGTTGGGATCTTAGGTGGAATAGTGCCAATGGTAATGCATCAGGCCATTTCATGTGAGATCCTGCACATAATTTTGCTACTAGAGTCTTCAAAGATTTATTCAGGCATTCAATCTGTCCGTTCGACTGTGATCTAAATATTGAGTGAAGATGTCGTTTGACTCCTAAGGTTTCATAAACTGTAGCTAAAATTTTATTCATGAAATGGGACCCAGAATCTGATGCAATATGTAGCAGAATAGAGAATCTAGGTATCAATTCTCTCAGTAAGATTTTCACAACAAACGATGAGGTGTTAACGTTTTGCTGGAAAAGCTTCTGGCCACTTAGTTAATCTATCCACTATCACTAAAGCATATCTATAACCTTGACTCCTTGGCATTGTGATGTAATCAATTTATAAGCATTCAAATGGTGTGTAAGCTAATGGTTTTCCTCCCAGACTGTGGACTTCCGTGATTGTCTGGTTGAATTGCATACAAATTTTGCACCTCTGTGAAACTCTCATAGCAACTTCATATATGCCCCTTGCATTCCAATACCTATTTATGGAATCTGCCATGTCCAGACTTCCATAATGCCCTTTCTGGTGTAGTGCATTGCAAAAGGTGAAATATAGGGATTTAGGTAACAGGTTTTCATTTGCTCCCAGCCAAACTCCATTAACAAGGTATGCACCGTGATGTTTCTTCCAATTCTTCACTTCCTTTGGGGAGTATGCGTTTTTGAGATCATCTTCTTCCACCAAAGATAAGTTCAGAATTGTAAGTGGTCCATACTTTGCTGTGTATTTGGCTGTGATATCTGCACGTTTGTTCCCTAATTCCACTGGCCCTTGGATTTTGGTATGAGCTTTGCAATGAATGACTGACACTTGGGCTGGTAATTGGATTGTGTCCAACAACTGATTGATTAAATTCCCATACGCTATTTGTTTGCCATTGGATGTAATGAAGCCTTGATTTTTCCAGATTTCAGCAGAATGATGCACGACTGAAAAAGCATAATTCGAATCGGTAAAAATGTTTGCTTTGCGATTTTAGGCAAGTTTCAGAGCGTGTATCAAACTGATTAATTCTGCTCCTTGAGCACTCATGGTAGATGTTAATGATGAGTACCAAAGGGTCTTGGAGGCTGTCACTACAGCTGCTCCGGTAAATCTCTGATTGTCTACTACATATGACAATCCATCTGTGAATAAGGTTATATCAGGGTTTTTCATGGGCTTATCTAAATCAGGGCTTGTTTTATGCACAATGTTAAGTGCATCTTCACAAATGTGTAGACTTTCTCCCTCCAGAGGTAAATCTGGAATCAGAGTCGCAGGATTTAAGTTTCTGCACCAGTGAAAAGTTATATTTTCATTAGCCAACAAGATTGCTTGGTATTGTGATAGTCTTTGGGAGGTGAACGCTTGCAATGTGGTGTTTCTTTTTCTTTTTAATTTTTTTTATTTTTAACATTTATTAATATTCACTTTTTAGAAAAGTTAACATGGTTACATGATTCATGCTCCTACTTTCCCTTTCACCCCTCACACTCCCCCCACCCCTGGCCGATGCACATTTCCACTGGTTTTAACATGTGTCATTGATCAAGACCTATTTCCAAATTGTTGATCATTGCATTGGTGTGGTAGTTTTGAATCAAAATCCCCAATCATGTCTGCCTCAACCCATGTGTTCAAGCACCTGCTTTTCTTCTGTGTTTCCACTCCTGCAGTTCTTCCTCTGAATGTGGGTAGTGTTCTTTTCCATAAATCCCTCAGAACAATGTGGTGTTTCTTAAAGTAGATTCCACTTGGTGTGGGGAAAATACTTTCAGTTCACTCCTTAATACCAAAGATGAAGATTTTCTAATCATGATGGCTACAGGCAGCTATGGCTTTTAAACAACTAGGCATACCACAAATCATAGAATCTAATTTAGAGCTGTAGTAAGCGACTGGTCTTAGTCTGTTCCCAAATGATTGTGTGAGAACACTAGAGGCTATCCCTTTATCTTCGTGTACATAAAGCCAGCAAAAGACATGTCCCAACAACAACTGCAAGACCCAGATACTATACAGCACAAAGATCAACTAGCACCAACCTATCAACAAAATAAGTCCTCAAAAAGTCCACAACCTATACATGAGACCATAGAACCAGAGCAGCAATCAGAACAACAATCAGAGCATGAATCAAAACCAATATTAGACCAAGAGCCAGTAAACAATCAGATATTACAACAAATTTTATACCCAAATGATTATCCCAATCCCAATCACTTAGAAGAATCATCTGTAAACAATTATGACAATGAAAAAGAATCAATGAAAGAAGACACAACATTTGATTTACAATCAAACCCAGATCTAGAAACTGATGATGACGAATAAATGAAAAGCACAAAGACTTAATAATGAACTCTTTTGTTACCTATAATCATCTTAACTAAACTGCAAAGGAAAAAAGGAAAGAAAAATTATTCACGTTTGATAGACATTTGAACTTTGTTCCTGATACAAATCAACACACTAGAACATCAGTTCCAGTGCAAGATGACAAGCGCAGGTGCATCAAGTGACACAAGTGCAAGTTGACAAGCGCGGGATAACATCAAACTACACAAGTGAGGTGTTGCTGACTTTGCAGATCTTCACGAGGACAGCAAACCTGAGAACTACAAAGACATCCATGACTGAATACATCAGTCATAAGAAGGACATCCACACTGTGAAGATGAGCATCGGATCAGCGTTGGACACATGTATTTGAAGAAGATAACTCACACCTAACAGAATTCTCACTGCACACAACACTAGATTCCATCCAAGCAATACATACACTTTGAAAAAGAATTCTGGTGGAGTAAGTATGAAACACATCATTACACGGATAAGTCACACTAGACAACACATAAAACATTTCCTGACTTCACATCTACATGTGAAACACTAAACTTACACTTAAGAGAGAAGAGCATGTCTGCCTTAGTACAGAATTTTCTCTTACTTTGGTTCAGACGCCTTCTCCAATCACCTGACACTTCATGTAAATAAGTAATTTTGCTTACTAACCCTTAGCAATAAGTTTTACTAACACACAGGGACAGTTTAGTTAGTTTGGTAAGTTAGAAAAGGGACAGTTTTCCTAAACTTACATTGTAAATATTGTACATAGCATAAGTCTATGGTTAGACTTACAAATAATTATAACCTTTCTTATTCTTACTAACATTTCTAACATAGGCATAAGTGTACTAACATATTCATACACTAACTTTAAAAAGTGAACTAGAATTTAGGAGCTTAATTTGCAAATTGTTTTTCTTAGTTAATATTTTCTCATTAGTTCATAAAATTAGATAGATACATAAATAGAATTCATTACTTTATTCTAGTTAGCAAATGTTAGCCTTAAGAATGTTTGTGAATGTTTGTTTAAATTTACTTTGTTTTTCCTTTCTGTTCAAAAATTTTTTGCAAACTTAAAATCCCCATTCCTTTCTTTACCATAACCCATCTTAGTTTAGCTTAGTCTAGTCTTATCATAGTTTAGGAGATAGCAACCCTTTTTCTTATTTTTCAAACTTAGGGATAAGAGCTTAGTTAAAATTTAGTTTAGAATAAGAGTAGTAATCCATTAGACCTTAGTAACCACTAAATGTTACAAGATGCAAATTTAGAAAGAGAAAATGGGCAAAATGTAGTGCAAAAAGGTGCATATCAAGCCTGCAAAGCCTTACTGCAGAGTTTCTGACAGTTGAAAAGGGTTTAGAATCCTGAGGTGAGACAGTTGACCCTGCGGACTCGATGAGAGTAGAAGGGTCAACTGAGCTCTATTCTTTGGACTGAAAACCTGGCCTATATTCTGCAGCTTTTCTCTTAAAATTTGTTAACTTAACTATTTCCTTTGGATCTCTCTAACCTTCCCTATTCCCAATCATCATTTTCCCTTCCTAAATTTCTTGGGGTTTTGAAAGGAGGGTGGTTCTGGGTGTTAGCTTTCAAACTTGGTAGATTTAGTTTCCTCGAAGTCAAATAGGGCTTACCCTTTGTTACAAATTATCTCTTGAATCATTGTATCCAACTTTCCTAACCCCATAGGCTACAAAAAAACCTTGTGGGGCTGAGTTAGGCAGGTCCTTCTCAGTCTCACATTCCTGTCTCCCTCCCCCACCTGAAGCTTTCTCTAGGCGGCTGTTAGAGTTACCTTGTATCCCTCCATCCCTTCCAATCAATCCTAAACTCAATAAACCCTGTTTGTCACTTAATCAAACCTCTGGCTAATTCATTAGTTGATTGATAAGAGAGGGAGAAGGGGAGAAAGGAATAACATTCTCTCTGAATCCTGAGGGAATTGGAAGTGTCCATTTTGGAGGAAGTGTAATCTCAATACTTCCTCTTAACTCTTCCTTTGTGAACCTGAGAAACTGACTGGAAAGCCCTCTAGTCAGTTTCAAGCCATTCTTGGCTGGCCCTAACCTTTGTCTGTAGAAGTGCCCTTCCTACTTGAAGGGCTCAGTTTGTTTCCCTCCAGTGTCTCTGTCTCAAACATGTATACCCAGTCTGTGTACCCAGTCTGTGTCTCCCAGGCTGCAGCTGTCTGCCCAAAATATCTCATCCTTTCCCTTGCAACTCTTTATACCTCTGTGTTTATATTCCCTAAACTCAGTCATTCCCTTACTTCTCCTACCACCTCAATTTACCACCTTCACCATTGTACCTTCCTTATCCATTTTACTGCCTTAGGGATCCACAAACCCTATCCACAGTGCCTTATCCCTATTACAACTTTACCTCTGCCTTAATTTCCCTACTACCTCTAGCCTATTCACTTATTACAACCACTTTATTACCCCACTAGCTTAATCCTCTTATAACATGAGGCAAGCGATGGGTTGGCAGTAGCGTTGACCTGGAAGTCAGTAGAGCCTGGATATGAATGCTGCTTCCAGAAAATAATGGATATACAGGGGGCATCTGGCGGTTCAGTAGATTGAGAGCCAGGTCTAGAGATGGGAGGTCCTAGGTTCAAATATGGCTTCAGACATTTCCTAGCTATGTGACCCTGAGCAAGTCTCTTCACCCCCATTGCCTAGCCCTTACCATAATACATAGTATTGATTCTAAGATGGAAGGTAAGGGTTTAAAAAAATAATAGATGGTACTACCCTTAGCACGTCTCTTAATCTCTCTGATGCTGTTTCTTCATTTATAAATTGGTAATAATAATAGCACCTACCTCACAGAATTATTTTGAGGGTCAAATGAGATACTGTATATAAAGGCCTTTGCAAACTTGAAAATACTTTATAAATTTAGCTATCCTCCAGTGATATATCCTTCTATACCTGCCCAAGTAAGAAGGACTTAGCCATGTCTTCCTATCTTCCTCTACGGGGGATCCACAGATTTGGTGAAGGCCTTAAATCTTTTGACATTGCATGAATATTAATAAAGCATTCGATCTCCCAAGAAGGAAATCATAGATGTGGTGGGGAAAAAAAGAGGCAGTATGAGTAGTGGAAGGAATTGGCCCGGAAGTCAGAAACACCTGGATTGCATCATCTTCTGACACCTACTAGCTGTGTGACTCAGAGCTAAGCACTCCCCCTCTCAATGAAAAGGAGGTGACTAGTGGCACTGGTAGATAGAATTTCCTCCATGAGAATTCCCTCTACCAATGAAATAAAAAGTAAAAGAATCCTCCTATCACTGCATGACAGATCAGTCTTTTTTTCTGCTCATATATCTCTGTGATGACCAGATCTGTGATCCCCTTTATGCATCAGCTTTTCCACAGTGATTGGTTGGTAAAAGTGTTGTACCTGACTCTCACCAACCTCGCATTTTTCATCATGAATCCTTAGAGATTATCTTGGATCACTGTATTGCTAAAAATAGCTGTTATTCACAATTGTTCATCATACAATATTGCTGTTACTGTGTACAGTGTTTTTCTGGTTCCACTTACTTCACTTTGCATCAGTTCATGTAAGTCATTCCAATAATATGTTCTTTTCAGAAAGAACATGAGGGACATTAAAAGAACTGTACAATTTCCCATAGACAATTCAACTCATTTTCTTCCTCCTTAGAGTCTAGATGATAATCTATTTAGGTATTTACATTGCCCTTCCTATATATTAAGAGAATCTATTAAGCTTTTTTGAATGTACATGCATATATGTATATATATATATACACACACATAAATATATCTATGTCTATATATATATATATATATATATATATATATATATATATACACACTCACATAGCCATGACCAAGGTCTTTATCATTGGTATGGGGTTTTGCTCAGGCTTATGTATTTGGTTAGCCCTTTCTTGGTACAGGCATAGAGGTGCCAATTAGCATGGTTATTTGGGACATAAAGATAGATATGCAGACAGATAAACATATAGTCATACACTCACCACAAGATCTACAAATGTCCATTTAATTTATCATATCCTGGCATCCTTTTTCCATCTCTTTTTTCCTATGTGAATTGGTAATCCAAACTCCCAAGTGGTTATGGATCTTATCCAGGAAGTTCTGTAGTGTTCTAAGCATTGGGTCAGTAGTATCTTAAAGACCTCACCATCCATAGGAAATACCTTTTGAATCTGTACTCTGAGCTGGACAGCTTCCATGATAGTGGTAAATCATTTGGGCAAGAGTGTATCACCCTTTTTATGACTTGCTTGATATTAGGAATCAAAAGATTTTTAAATATTAATAAACTGATAGTTATATAGTGCAATAATCTCTCACCTATTGGGAGTTACATTCCAGAGACCCCCACAAAAGGTGAAAATCCACAGCATTATATTTATTTTATCATTTATATATATTTTAAGGCTTTATAAACCCTTCCCACTTTCCTATAAACCTTTTCTACTCTTATTATCCTACAGTCACTGAGCCAATTAGCACCCCAGGATACAAAATACACTGTGGTTGTTTGCTTTTCATTCCATCAGCCAATAGTGTGTCGTGACAAGTATAATTCTGATATACATATATATATATATATATATATATATATATATATATGAAATGCAGAATTAGATTTTTTAAACCCTCAATACAGTGAAGCCCCAATAAGTAAACCATGATATAGTGAGGGGTGACTGTACTTTAAAACTTACCAAGCATTTTACATATATTTACTTGAGTCTTGTGATAGCTCTCTGAGTCAGGTACTTTTTAGTTATTATTGTCCCTTACAGATAAGGAAACAATTTCATGGTAGATAAATGACCATTCCTGATTATTCCCTCCCCTAGAAGCTAGTTCCTTCCACCCTCAAAAAACTTTTGTTGTTTGGTCATTTTTCAATTGTACCCAACCCTTAGTGACTCTTTTTGGGGTTTGGTGATTTTCTTGACAAAAAAAAATGCTTCTATTGTTTGCCTTTCCCTTCTCTAGCTCATTTTATAGATGAGGAAACTGAGGCAAACAGGGTTAGGTGATTTCCCCAGAGACACACAACTAGTAAATTGAGGCCAGATTTGAACTCAAGTCTTTCTGGCTCTAGGTCTAGCACTCTAACCTTTGTGGTACCTAGGTACTCCAAACACACAAAAAATGTATTTGTGTTTATTTTATACAAACTTTATATGCACACATTTCTGAGCCCCTCCCCAATAAAATGTAAACTTCTTGAGAGCCAAAACTGTTTTGTTTTTGTCTTTGTATCCTTGGGATAATGGCACATAGTTGGTACTTCGTAAATGCTTGCTTTCATTTTTGCTTGTTTGATTTTGATCAGTTGATCGATTATTTATAGAGCTAATAAATATCATAGGCAGGATCTGAGTTGAGGTCTTTCAGATTCCATTTTGTCCACCTCAGTACAATGCCTATACAAAAGTATCTTTGTTGTTACATCTCTCAAAGAATGTTGAAAATAATTGTTACTTCTTTTGAATATTTAAGAGCTTGTGAAGAAATTACTTGTTTCTGATTATTAGGGTTCTTAAAATTGTAGACTTTCTGGCAGATTTCATTTTGATAAATCCCAGCACTTCAGTCCATTTGGAGAACTTAGAGGAATTTGCAAGTTTGACTAGCTAATACAACAAAAGTAAGATATGTTTTACCTCACACAGAAGACTGGAAGTTTAGGGGGACAACCAGGAGTGGGAACACAACAGGAAAGAGGACACCAGAATAATTACTGGGCCTCTTCAGGTCATGAAAGGGAGGGTTAGTGATGGTCCTTAGGAGAAAATATAACTACTTGGCCTTACTATTCCCAGATTCCACTCTGATCAGTCCTGTTTCCTCTGGACCCTTAGTCCCCTATGCTAGTACCAAGAGTTGACAACTCCAGAATTAGAGATGCAGCATGACCCCTTCTTTTCCCTCACCTCTCCCCCAACCATGGAAAAGCTAGTTCTACTTCCTGAAACACCTCATCTACTGGTGTTGCCTAGGGCAACTCACTGCCTAGAGAAGCAATGAAACAGGCCAGAACCAGAGTCTTTATAGGTTGAAGTGGAGTCTTGTTCAGGCTTATCTAATTGGTTTCCCTGCTCGGATGTTAGAAGCATAGAGATGCCAATTAGCAAGGTTATATGGAACATGGAAGTTTCCAGCCTAGAAAGTTCCAGGTATAAAAGTCTACAAAAAAGAGGGTGCCATCCAGGAGGAGATGGCATTTCTAGATCAGAAACAGACTATCTATTAGGGTGAGAAAATTGGAGGGTCAGGCAATCACTTCAACTGAATATGTTATAGTGCTGAAAACCTGAGATAGTAGCCTGTTAAATGTCCCTTCTACTCTTTGTATGTAGAGAGCTAGGTATAGCTATTAAACAGTTTCAAATGTGAAATTTGCTAAACTATTTTCACTTCGATTAATTAGGGACTTAGGTCATTGCATAGAGGTGACCTCACATTGGAAATTAATCTTGCATATTAATATCCCACAGGTATCTAAAACAGATAAAGGTACTAGCCCCTTGATTGGGAGATTGGGAAAGGGACCTTTCCTATACCTGGCACACATCACCTCCACCTCCCTCATAACACAAATAATTCTGCTAGTGTCAGGGCAATGAAGAGTTCCTGTAATAAAATGGTAGCTATTATTGTGAATATCCACCAAATCTCTTCTCAAACCCCTGCTAAGAGGAGCCTGACTATATTTATTTCCTTGGTGCATTTAATAGCTTTAATTATTGACCCTTATAAATGACATTGATATATATGTTTGTGTTTTCCCATATTTTTAACCGCCTAAAGGACATCTCTACTTGATGTCGAGGAGGGACATCTCCACCCTCTCCTCAAACTTAACACAATACATCTCTGTCTCCTCAAAACTCTTGACCTCTTCTGGCTCCTCCATTTTTGTTAATAGTATTACCATTCTTCAGTCTCCTATGCCAAGGGACCATGGATTTAACTTTAATTCATTTTTTCCACTACCTCCATGTCTACCCTTTCACTAAACCTTATGGGAAGGTTGTTTGTTTGTTTGGCAAATGACAGCCAGGAAATCATTGCATCCGTTTTATAAAACTGAAAATAGATTACTAATTTAGAATGATCTCTCAGAGTACTTAATATGAACCAGGCATTGGACTAAGTAATTTTTTTATCTCATTTGACCCTCCCAACAACCCTGGAAGGTAGATGTTATTATTATCCCTGTTTCACAGAGTAAGAAACTGTGGCAAAAAGGTAAGTGACTTGCCCAGGATCATATAACTATTAAATGTTTAAGGCCAAATTTGAACTGAAGTCTTTCTGGCTCCAGGCTCAGCATTTAATTCACTGTGACCTAGCTGCTTCTAGTTCTTTCAAACTCTTCTGTATATCTTCAGGGGACCCAGGTGGCTCAGTGGATTGAGCAGTAGTTCTGGAATCAGGAAACCCAGCCTCAGACCCTTACTATGTGACCCTGGGCAAGTCACTTACTCTTTGCCTCAGTTTCTCATCTGTAAAATGAACTGAAGAAAGAAATGGCAAGCTATGCCAAGAAAACCTCAAATGGGGTCAGGAAGGATCTGACATAACTGTACAACAACAATGATCTGACTTTTTTCTACCTACAAATTCTCCTGATAAGTACCTTCCATTCTAATCTTTTCACTACCTCTGAGTCCTAGCCCTCCCCACACTGTCTTCATTCCTCTCCTTATTCAAGTCCTTTCTAATTTAGGATTGGTCCTGGCCCCGTCATTCATTAATCTGGAGAATATAGTGAACCCCAGGATAAAGAAACTCCTGCCACCATTTCAAGTTAACACCTTCTCCATAGCTTTTGATCTTAGAGAATTACCTAGAGCCCTGAGTGGTTGGTTTAGTTTTAATTCCACATCCTCCATAATTCTTTGAATGTTCTAATCCACACTGGTTTTTACCTTTTACAAAATCCTACTAAACTTAAAGGCAGTTTCCCCCACAGCTTATTTTCCAAGTGTTTCTTTTCTAACTAACTAGAATGTAAGTTCCTTAAAGGCAAAGATCATAATTTATATTTCTCTTGTATTTTAAGAGTATTTAGTAAAGTATTCCACAGGTATTTGCTGATTCATTTGAAACACCTGTTTGAAACTTAATGCCATTTTCTCCAGAAATATAAACTTGGAATAAAATTGTCCTGCTCTTTGAGACTTTATTTTGGTCAGTTTGATGTGGTAATATAATTCTGCTTTTCAATATAGGAATTTAAGGAATATAAATGAAGACGTCTGTCATAAAGAAGCAATATCATTCTGTTTGAGAAAAAAAGATCATTTCTGATTCAACATGATAAGAAATTATCCCAAGGTACACCTCTTGATCTTTTTAAAAAATACAATAAGATGACCCATAATTCTGTATTTTATTTCAAAAACGAAAAAAGCAACTTGCTTCCCTAGAAGCAGCCAGGAGATTTTGGCAGTCATGGAAAGGGACAGAGTAATCCAAGGATGTGGCATAGGAACTGGGGGGAACTTGTGCTTTAGAATTTCCTTTAAATACCTCTTACATACAAGGGAGTTTTATCTTGTGTAGGAAACCTAGTTAATTTACCAAAAATCATACTTATATGTACATTTCTTTTTGGTGTACTAGAAGGCAAGGTTACCCTGAGGTATAATTTAATTATAGTGCAGCAACATATGTTTAGGCATGTAAAAGTTTTATAATTCATAATGACTTTATTGCATATTATAATTATGGCTTTAGCAATTAAGTGAAAAATTACTACTATGCAGTTAAAATAAATGATGAAGCTAAGTTCTGACTTTAAAAGTTAAGGTAACAATGGGTCAAACATTCTTCTATGTAGTACACTAAGCATGAAGTACTGTCAAAAGTGACAGTACAAAAGCCTTAGCTTTCTGTTAATTGATCATTTATGTGCAGCAAGTATATGAATTTTTGTTCCTGTTTTTCCAATCCCTTCAGGGCCGAGCTAAAAATCTAGCTGTTACTGCAGTTGCTTTACAAGATCACATTTTACATCATCTTCAACTCGAACCACTTTCAAGAGATCTTTATAAAACAAAGAAACAGAAAAAGGATAATAAATACAAATCTCCAAAAAAAGATATAAAAGCAGTAGTAGATACTGGACTGAAAAAGCGAGCTCCACCAACCCATAAAGAAGAAGAGTCAGAAAAAGAATATGTTCTCGATCCAGTTCCTCCACCACTCACTCTAGGTAAGATGGGTTGGGTGGGCTTCTTCATACTGCTTAATCAAATCCTTTGTCTTCTATAATAGTATAATCCTCAGTTAGGAACATGTAGACATTAACATTAGTAAATGACTTTCAACAGAATTTGCTGCCAGAGATATTAGCACAAGTTGTTGCCTGAGTCCCAGTTAGACTTGGAATGCTTTTATATAATATTTGGGGGATATTTTGCTCTGTATTGTGGCTGCTCACTGCTTATAGAGATAGGAAGCACTTGGATTAGAAGTCAGGATAATAGAATTTTAAGAGTTTTATGTGTGAAGTAAGAGAAAACTGGTGTGTGTACAGAGCCCACCATGATGCTCAGCTGATACAATTCACCATGTGAAAGAGGCCAAGGAGACTGCCTCTAGAAGAACCTTGGACAACATGTTTCCCAAATGATTTGGGAGAGTCCAGAGACAGCCAGCTGGGCCAGCTATGTCTCTCCCTTCAGGTTCTCTGGATAACCTTAAGGCAATAGTGTTACTCTTTTCTAACATTATCACCAATCACTCTTAGATTCCAGTGACTACCACCACAGTTCCATTACACATCTATTAGCTTTTACAAAGGTATTTAAACTTTGATTATATAATAAGAACAAAAGTACAAACATCTCTTCCCAGCATCTCGGAGATACTCTCTAAACTCTATCATTTCAGTCTCTGGGGACAGTGTGTTCTAACTTAATACAGTTTCTACAAAACATTGGTCCCTCAGGTTCACATTCAAATGCAAGGGTCCTTCCTCTTTCCTTAGACACTTGATGCTGGGCTGGCGCCAAAGCTCAGCATGTAATCCACTCCAACATTCCTAGGTTTCAAGAATCCTTGATGCTTGGATCTCAGATGGCTCTCCTACTTTCTGAAATACAGAAAGTCATAACTTCCAACTTCTTCTACCTAAAATGAAAAAAAAAGACCACCAAGGCAGCAAAGAACTGAAACCCATAATCATGGGCCAAATGCTGATCTTGGGTGTTCCCCTCCTCCCCCTTCTAGCACTGCCTATCACTAGCAAAAGAATCAAACCAGGAACAAATAGCCTTCAAGAGAATATAGCCTGATGCTGATGAAGGCTTCTGGAAGATGCCTCCAACTCTTATAAAGACACACTAATGCAGCTGATCAGAAATGGTGCCCTGGTTGATCACATGGTAAACAGACTGGGACTAGTTACAGAACATATCTGGGTGCTCCCAAACCCCTCCATGGCACTTCAGTTAGAGGCCATTCCAGCTCCCCTGCCCTTCCATACAGGGAATTGCACCAGCAGAGCATGCTGGTATATTCTGCACATGTGCCAGGCTCTCATGACACCAAGTATAGAAAGTATATATAAAGTACTTCCTATAAAGTAAAGTAAACATTTTTCTGGGTTAATTTAACAAATAGGATATATTCCATTATAAGGCTAAACATATATATATATATATAATATATAAATATAAAACTAAAGCTCCAAGGAAGACTTTAAAGCTGTTTTCTACAGATCTTTGCCAGTTCTGATTTTCCATTAAAAAATGCCTGGATTTTTAGCAGAAAAGACCTTTAAAATCATGTAAATACTATCTAAAAAGGCTCCATTTGGCATAAAGGAAAACTATATGCCAAGGTCTGACTGTGGATTTTGCTATAATGATGTGAAATAACACTATGAAAGTTTATAAAGAAAAATTCTGTGCTGTGTTTTCAATTCTGTACAATGGAAATAGTTTAGTGGATTATGTAATTTTTCTTCAGTTTATTTAGCAAAAAATAACTGATACCTTGGGCATTAAAAAAAACCTGTACTTCAATAACATTTACCCACACTTAAACTTAAAAGGTTTGTTCTCAAGTTGATCCTGGGGCAAAAGACATAAAGAATTAACACCTGTACTTGGACAATTAATTGAACAGAAGAAAGAAACATACAACAGTAAGATAAAAGTCAGAGATGTGGAAACAGAGAGATATTTCTGGCAAGCAAACTTTCAGAAAATATATTTTTATTAATTATAATAGTAAAAGTAGCAACTTAAAATTACAGTGGCTTTTCTTAAATTTTCTTTGGAAAAAGAGGAAAATATCCTGTTTTATTACAAATGAGATGAATTTATAGGAAATTTTTAACTTAAGTCCTTTTTAAAATTTTTTCACTTATCTGCAAGATCCAGCTTTATCTTTACAAATAATAAAAGACATATCCTTCATTAAATTATAATTCCAAAATCTTTGGCATGGATTAGAGAAGATCCTGGTATACCAAGAGGAATACAAGCTTTAGAAGGTACTACCAAGCTGTTGAGGCTCTGGACTCAGGCCCATCATCAACCTCTGTCAAGATATGAACCATCCAAAGAACCTTATAATCACAAGGTTTCCCAACAAATGGTAAATTTTTGTTGACTGTAGTAAGTCATGAAGGCTGTTTATTAAGCATGGAGAGTTGTAATCTACGAATGGATACACAGAGAATACACACTGAGAAAATCACTGATCTTTTCAATTATAAAGTACTGTAAAAGGGAATTCTTTGTTCTCTCTGAGTTTATAGAGAACTCACAAGTCACTTACTTAGAGAGCTCCACCCTTTTAACTCAGTCCCAAACTTGTGAATCCTGTGATCAGAGTTTATACCCTCAGAAACTCAGTCAGCCAGGAATCTGTGAACCTTTTTGATGAGTATTCACCCCTCCAGAAGGTAAGAATTGGTTCCCACAAGTACTGCCTACTGGGTAGTGTTAGACAATTTGGAAACTGTGGTTGGCCCCTATGAAGAGGGTCAGGGACAAAAAGTCACCATAAAAGCCATGAATCCTTTGGCTTGAGTCAGTCTTGTGGAGATAGTCTCCTGACTGGAGAGAGTCTTTGAGGGAGCTTAACTGGAAACTATGGCTTGTATCATGGGCTTGGAGCTCAGCTTCAACTTGGATGCTGACTCCTGGACTACTTCATGAGGTGAGTGAAAGGGGCTTACTCCTTTCCTAGTTTCTGGAGAAACTAGCTTCCATCTTAGAGGAGGCCATGTGATTACTCACTACTGGCCTTCCTGGTTGAGAACTAATTAATCTCTGCCTGAATTAAGATAGGATAGATAACTTTTCTATCCCCTTCATATTTCTCTACTTTATTGTTTCCTCTCTATTTTGTAAATAAATTTCTGACTCAAAATATAATAAATATTGGTGACCACATAATTTCATAAAATTATTGTATTCATCTTTACAGTACAAAATATCCAAGTATCCTTGACTTTCCTGAACTATATAAATTAATTTTTAAAATTAAAATATACTTGAAATTCAATGTTTATATCAAAGTTAAGTTTAAAATCTATAAGTATTACCACAACTTTTTTTGTTGTCCTTATCTGTCTGTGTCTCATTCTTAGTCTCTGAGGCTCTGTCTGTGTCCTTTGCTCTCTCCCATCTATTCCCCCTCCCAAGTCTCTTTGTACATTTCCAAAATGGAACTCATGGTCTCTGTAAATATGTCCCTCCTACAAGCTACCCCATTTCTATTGAAGGCAACCTTATCCTTTCTGTCACCCAGGTTCACAAATTATGAGTCATCTTCCTAGTTAACTGTTAACTTCCAAGTTATCAGTTAACCCAATTATTCAGTGAAATGTCCCTGAATATAAAATGAGGAATTTACCTCTAGTGCTCCTATCTCCTATCCCAAAGTTATATTCTTTGAACTTTCAAAAATGTATGTACATATTTATAGAAAGGGAGAAATACAACATATGTACTCTCTCTCTCTCTCTCTCTCTCTCTATATATATATATATATGTATATATATATATAGTGTGTGTGTGTATATATCTATATAGTGTGTGTGTGTATCTACATATATTTTTGAATATAGAAGTTTTCTAAATATAAATCTTTATTGGAATAACCAGAGCATCAGTGTCAACATACTTTTTTTTTTCTTCTAAGAGTCCCTCTCTTATCCTCTCCCCTTGCCCTCCTAGTTCTAAATCAACTAGCCCTTTAAAGAAAAACTATTACCTTCAACCTTAATATGAATTCTAATTCTTATTCTCCTTCCCTCCCTCCTATTTCTTGATATGAATTCCCTTCCCTTATCCCCTTGCCCTCCTTTCTCTTAATCTAGTCACCCTTTTCTTACTCCCCTCTCTTATCCTTTCCCCTCACCCTCTTGTTTCTCTGTAAGTTAAAGTTACCCTTCTAGTTGTAGATATTGTTTCCTCTTTAACCCAGAGCTGATGGGAATAGGATTCTAGCACTATCAGCACTCTACCCTTCCTCCCCTTCACTTTGACAGTTCTACTCATACCTCTTTTGTATAACTGTTCCATTTTACATCTTTCTTCCTACCCTATTTTATTATTTTTTACTCATTCCTATTATATCTAATTCAACATCAAAATATATATGTGTGTATGTATACATATATATACATATATGTATATATATAAAAAGGATATTGCTACTTGGCTAGTTTAAAACATATATGTGTATATATGTGTGTGTGTATATATATATATGGAGAGAGAGAGAGAGAGAGAGAGAGAGAGAGAGAGAGAGAGAGAGAGAGAGAGAGAGAGAGTACATATGTTGTATTTCTCCCTTTCTACAAATATGTCTTTCTGGTGTTTATCAGTGGATTCTCCCAGTTTTTATTTTATCCTCTTCTAAAACGTCCAGGCAATTTTCCTTAATAATTTTTGGGGGCATAGTGTCTAAACACTTTTTTTGATCTTAACTTTCCAGTAGTCTGATAATCCTCATATCTTTTTTTCC